>NC_135786.1:64822500-65135555 GCF_051106095.1 Pogona vitticeps | reverse complement strand
GAGTTGTTTCGTTTGGCCCCGTAAGAAAATACTAAATGGAAGCTTTTCATGGTCCAAAAATTAGGTGATGGGAAAAGCTTTGTGTGGCATTATTAAAGACACAAGAGGAAGATCAGTTGTACTTTCACTTAATATTTGCACATTAGGATTTCCATTCTTTTTAGCAAATTTGCTAAGGGTTGTGGTGGGTTTTTCGTGCTCTTTGCTAAGCTTTTCCGAACCCTTGAACAGCCAGTTTTTCAGCTGAATGTACCCCAGCACTGAGGTGGTGTAAGCTTGAAACAGACACCTGTTCGTTTTTAATGTATATGATTTACTGGGCATGCTGTCATTTTATTGCTCTAGCTCTCCAAGTGGCTTCTTCACTGGCTCTGTTTTAATGTACTTTTTTTAATGTTGAAGAAGATAATGAAATGATAATAAGCAAAGTTTACATCTTGCCTTTTGTCTAGTGATCTCAGGGTAGCAAAGATGTTTCCTTCTTTATCTTTACAAGAATCCTTTGAGATGGGTGAGGCTTCAACCTGGCAAACTGACCTAAGAAGACCGAATTAGGGGGTGGCTCCTTTAGCAACAGGGAGCAATCTGGTCTGAGTACCTGTGGAATGGCGGGGCTTGAATAAATCACTCCTTCCATTCCCATGGAAATCACTCCTGCAGCCCCTGTGGTTCCAATCCAGTCAACCACATATAGCTGACATTTTTAAGAGTGATCCCACCATTCCAGTAGTGGGCTACAGAGTGGAATAAACTCCCTTTTAGCTGGCCTCTTTGTTTCATTGCTTTGTTGTTGTTGTTTAGTCGTTAAGTCATGTCCGACTTTTCATGACTACATGGACCAGAGCACGCCAGGCCCTCCTGTCTTCCACTGCTTCCCAGAGTTGGGTCAAATTCATGTTGGTAGCTTTGATGACACTTAGTGAGGACTAAAACTTGAATCAAGTTCCAGATCAACTCTAATCACTGCAGTAAGCCATCTTGGGTCCTTGTTAGCTACCTTGGGTCCTTTAAAGGAGAAAGGCAGGGTAAAATATTGTAAATAAATAAATACAGGTACAGGCCACTGGTCTACTATAGCAATTGCTCCCAACCTTGGGTAACCCAGATGTTCCTGAACTATAACTCCCAGAAACCCCAGCCAGCACTGCTGATGGTGAAGGCTTCTGGGAGTTTCAGTCCAAGACCATCTGGGTTACCCAAGGTTGGGAACCACTGTATGTTAATACTACCTTATTGTATATTTATTCTTATATCTGTCTGCAGTGTAGGGTCAACTTGATCCAACACGATGGCTGGGAAGTATACGCTTTCTGTACATTGGGGGCACAGATAGCCTTGCCAGTTAGCAACAGCCTTTCCTGGCATTGGTTGGAGCACCCATTATGCCAACTCCTAGACAAAGATACTCAGTCCACAGTGATTCGAACAGCATCAATGACTTCTGCAGTGGATTACTGTGTTCAGCTGCCCAGAGGGTTGGTTTGGAAGTTGTAGTTGGTGCAAAATTCAGCAGCTTATTGAAACATTCTAATAATAATAATTGTGTGCTTTCAGGACAATTCCAACTTATGGTGACCCTTTCCTAGAGGGTCTTAAGTATAGAGTACTCAGAAGTCACTTACCACTCTGTTCTTCTGGAGATGCTCTGGGACTGTGCAGCTTGCCCAAGGCCACACAATCTGGCTCTTCTCCTACAAGGCACAGGGGGGAATCAAACTCTGTGCTCCAACTCACTAAGCTATCCAATCATCCCATGCACATATTACACAGGGACTGGAAGAACTGTGTTGACTACCTGTGTGCTACCAAGCTTAGTGTAAAAGTCCTGCTATTGACTTCTAAGCCTCTGAACAGAGAGAGTAGCTTTCTGAGAGGGAAGCTCTGTCTATATAGACCAAGGAGATTGTTTTTGTAGTCCTTAGCAGTCATGACAATTCGCACAGCTAGAGCAACCTGAACCACTTTTTTCTATGTGGTGGTCATTTTATTGTGGAAATGGGTCCTGTTTGGTCATGCGTGCTGAAGTGTAACGAGAAAGCTCCAGGTTCCTGTCCCTGCTGAGCCATGGCGTTCTCTTGGTGATCTGGAGCCAATTATCACAGCCATCTGTGTTTTAGAAAATTTGTTACACAGGCAAAATGGAAAGGAGACTCCGTGGATGTTACTCTGAGCTCACCAGAAAAAAAAAGGTCTTTTGTACATGCAGTTATTCCATAATAAATTATCTGTCTCTGAAATTGGGGTGGGAAAACCTTTTCAGCAAAGGGGGCAAACTTCAATCTGGAATCTAATTGTATTCCTACAGTGGGTGACTTGAAATAAAGGGAGCTGGTCCAAGTATAAATCTTGCCCACTTGGATGTTTTCCTGCTAGGAATAAAAAACACAGCTCAACTTGATACATGTTTGCTGAGGACACACGGTTATGTACAGCTGGTAAAAAACATTCTTACCGATGTTGGGATGCTGACCTTCAGTAACAGCTTTATTTGTCATTATAGGTTTTATTATTTTCCTTGTCATATGGTTTTATATTGTAAATTACCTCAGTATCTTTTACAATGAAAAAAATCATGTTTAATTAATGAAACAAAAATGTATCAATGCATATTATCTCTTTTCTGAACAGATACAATACATGAAATGACTATCGGTTTTGCTTTATAACAGAACCACCTTTCCTCCTTCAACTGCAGAGGCTTTAGCCTTTTTTTTTCATGAAACAGGTAGGAAAGGTTAAGAAGAGGAGAATGTTCCTGAAAGTGAAACAGCAGCTCACTCATTTTAGGGTCAGCAAGATGGTGAGCATGGAAGATGCTTCAGAAGTGGTGAAATTTAAGTAAGTACTTACCTTTCACCAAGCTCGATAATTTTTTGAACTCCATGTAACAACACTATGGTTGTTCTGGGCATTGGACAGTGACTGAATGGGTGACTTTCAAAATGCTCTTCCCTCCAACTCAGCTTTTGTCAAGTACAGGAGCATTCCCTTAAGGATGTAGTAGAAACCTTCCTTTGGCTACTATATCCATTAATACATATTTATCTCACAGGAAGACTCACAAAACTCAATGGGTTACATCCACATATAGGCTTTAACCACACACATCACAAAAAAAGCAAATTACTCATGAGATCCCATCAGTTAGGGATGGTTGTCAGAATCCAGTCCAATGAGTGAGCATGCACAGCAATACTATAACTGTCTACTGGGCTGTCTATTTGTCTAGCAGCCCTACTGGATTTAGTGATGCTTACTCTTGAAGTCTCCTTACACGTCCTTAAACACCAGCCAAACTATTGTTCCTTCTGACTGAACTTATTGTATATATTGCATCTTTTTTCTTCAAGCACACTGGAAACAGTTTTTCCTGATGTTGCTAAATTTAGCTCTGGGATGCCTCTCACATTACTTATCATTTCCAAATAAAACATGCCATATAACCATAAAACGTTGGTACACAGTGCATCAAGGCTGCAGATTAAGAAGAGTGAGGACCTGCCAAATTAATAGGAAGCTCAATAAAACAAACATTTAGCAGATCAGATACATCTCCAGAGAATTCCCTCCTGCAATGGTAGCAGGATTCCATGATATGCTACTGCCATCTACTGGATACCAGGAGAAGAAGCAGGCTAACCATTCTCCATTGGAAGAGAGCCCTACAGCTAAAGCAGACACCTTCACAAGGTTGAACACAGGATAGAAAGCCCTTTTCTAGATGGAGAGTCAAGGCATTTTGGTCAGGGACACACATTTTTGCCATGAGTGGTACGCAACCAAAGCTTGGAAAAGTTACTCTTTTGGACTACAGCTCCCTTGTGACCGAAAAGTAACTTCTCTATACTCAATTTGCAACCAATTGAAAGAACATCCCTCTTTTTTCCCCAGAAACAAATAGTTTGGAATGGAATTTAATTATCTCAACATTTAATAAAAATATTAAAACTCTACTTCAAAATATTACAGTCAAGCACTTTGCTTTTAGAGCACCCAAAATGTCACAAAATGAATCAAGGAAATAGGACTTACAAGAACTTGACCACTTGATCACTGTGGTCTTCTTACACAGCATCATATATTACACATTTTTGTTTATTTTTCATTTCTTATGCAAAAGAAACTGCTTATGCATTTATGTTTAGTTTTAATCAGTTACACATTCTTTAACCTCCCCTTGTGCAAAACCAGTCACTGGCTAAAAGGTGACATCTGGGTTTTGTGAGCTACACCCAGTTGTGACTTCCAACTGCAGGAGATCTACTGAATCACTAGGACTTTGCTAATTCAGTCCCGCTGCCTTGATGGCTGTATTTTACTTAGAGACTCATAACTGAATTTATCCCTGGATCTTTTTAAGGATAAACTATATTTAACACTAAGTTGTCTTTCCATGTATTCCTGCCCACCCTAATTTAATCAATTTCAAATAGCATCTCATAAAACATGGTGAATAATCACTTATATCACATTGAGCAATGGAAAACGAACCCTTCTCTTTTTTTTGGTGCAGCCCAAATTGCCTATACAATTGTCTATACTCATCAGAAAGAAATCCTTCATTAGGCACAAGAAGTGTGAAAAATACAATGGGGCAAAAGAATTGTAACAATAAGTACATGCCATCAAATCAATTCTGACTTATGGCAACTCTAGGCACAGAGTATTCATAAGTTAACATTCTTTTCTTCTGGGACCCTCTGGGACCACCCGGCTTGCCCAAGGCTACACAGGCTGGTTCTTTTTATGGAAAGCACAGTGGGGAAATGAACACTCAGCCTCTGGGTCTGATTTAACTCACTGAGCTATCTAGCCAGCCCACCTTCTCAGACACCCACTATCTGTCCTGTTTAGAAAATGTCCGCACAGAATACCTCCTCCTGTTTCCTCAAGCTTAGCAGTAGGCTGCTTCACAGCTCTAGGGACCAGAAATAATTAGCTTCTGTGTTGCTCCAATATTCAACCGAAGTCAACTCCACGCACAAAATGTGGGGTGCACAAAGGTGTAATTTTCCATGTCTCTGGTATATTCACTGCAAACAATGGATCAGTGTGTGAAACGAGGGGAATAATGGGGGTAATGGTGCGGAACATGTAGCTGGCTCCAGTGTGACACACTTCATTGAGTGCAAAGTTGGAGCCAACTTCTGTGTAACCCTTTTGTGACTTGGTTATGGAGGGGAGAAATGGTAGAATGAGATACTTTGAGTCCCACATCCGGATCCTAAATGCATTCCTACTTAAACTACATTGATTCAAATACAATTTTTAATTCAATTATGTGTTTTGGCTCATACTTTGTAAGAATAAATCCTCTTTGCGGAGTCTGTTTGCTCCTCTTGCCAGAGTTATACCATTAGGTTAATGGGAGGACACTTGAGTCAGGTGGCTGATTTTTTTTCCTGAAACACAAGGCAATACTTGGGCATTATAGCTGGTTGGCAGTAGTGGTGGTGGTAGAACATGTCCTTGCCCCCTTCCTCCCCCCCCCCCCAAGATCTTACTGCCCTTCAGATCCCATGAATGCTAAACTCCTCATTCTAAACTCCTCTCCTTTTTAGTAGAAGGAAGAAATCAAAATTATTTTCCTTCTTCTCTCAGTTTCAAACATGACCTCAAAACTAGGTTTTTCAGTGATTGGTAATTTTGCCCTAACTGGAAGTTTTGGCATCCAATATTAGTATTTTTCTCTTCTAGCATGAGAGACATAATTATGAAAGGAGAAGATAGTGATTTTTATGCTGTGGGGGGTGAGGAGCCCACTTGCAATTTCAAGAAAGTGTGAGAGCCGTTACAAAAAGTTTGCCTTGGAAAGGTGCCCATGTATTTAAGGAACTTCTGTGGAAGGCTTAGACCCCACCTCTGCCTTGAATTTTGGTTCTTGGGCAAGTTACTTCTCTTTTAATATCAGTCTTCTGTCTTTCTTTGAAATAAGGCACTCTGGGACCTCAAAAAACAAAGTCACTTTTCTGAATGCAGAGTAATCTGCTGCATGCTGAGTATACACATTTCATAATAGGACAAGCCAATACATTTTTTTCAGCCACCTTTACTGCTAATTTCCCCCAATAATAGGATGACCAGCCCCAAGCCATGCACAAGATTCACACATCCTGTGCTGCAAATGCACAAAGAATTACACTTCCTTTTTCTGAATTTCCTGGCTTCTTATCTCTCCCCCCCCCTGCTGCAATGTTTATGGATGACTGTCAGACAGACGGATCAGACGGACACACATGCATGAGAAAGGCAGCGGTCCTCTTCTTTTCCTACTTTCCTACTTTCTTCTGGACAGCTCAGATAACCACAATGCACAGCTCTCACATAGGGCTCAGAGACCTTGGAAATGAAAATGGTCATTGTTGGGTGCTTGTGCTTCATTCAGATGTTATGCTAGCTTGTTCTTTAAAAAGAATAGCTCTTAGGGGTGAGTGCCTTGGCAAGGGAAGCAGTGGTAGATGCTCTGCTTCTTGTAATCATCATAGGAATTGAACAGTGACCAGGCTACTGGGCTAGAAATGTATAGACCACTACCAACTCAAATGTCTTAGGTCAGTGGCCAGATGTCACTGACCAATTAATAGAATTCCATCCTTGAAAAATGTGCTGAGAGTGAATATTTCAACTTCCTTCTACCACGGTGAGGAATTTAGCAAATATCCTTTATAGCAGCTATTATGCCACTCTCTTTGGCCTGACTTAACCCCTCTTCTGGTTCACCTGTGAAAAGATTTCTTTCCCACTAGCATCACAACATTCAACAAGGATCCCCACACTAAGTTGTATACCATGGACAGAAATATTATAAGAACATGTGTGAACCTTTATTTTGGAGATGCCAACTTACAAAAGATGATATGAACATTATATCTCAGAACCTTGGTACCTGGCAAAAAACCTATTCTTCACTGGGACTGCCCATCCTATTTGTAATTCTTTGGTGGGAAGAAAAAAACAAGAAATTGGACCTTCTCGGTGGTCACCCCTCAGCTGTGGAATCGGTTACCATCTGCTATTTGCCTGGCCCCTCTGCTGGGTACTTTTGAGAAACAACTTAAGACCTGGTTATTTTGGCAGGCATTTCAAAATATACCACTTACAGGGCCTACCTAATCTGCTGTTACAGCCAAAATGCCATAAGATTGCTGCCAATTCAAATGTTATTAGTCATTGTTTAGAGCACTGTAGAATGTATTTTAATTGTTTGATTATTTCTATAATGCATTTTTCCATACAGTTGCATTGTTTTTATGATTTTGATTATCTGTTGTTTTAGGTTGTAAACCACCCAGAGTGGCCTTCAGTTAGATGGACAGTATAAAAACTGAATAAACTGAATAAAGAAACAAACATCTCTATCCTGCCCCCAGCAGCATTTCTTAACTCAGTGCATCACAACTGTGGTTCTGCTTAGGAAAGAAAAAAGGAGAGTGAAACGTGAGAATCTGAGTCTCATTCCTACAACAATAAATGGTGGTGTAGTATTATGTCCACATGCAACCTATAAGGAAATAAGTTTGGAAGAGCTTGAAAATCAAATCTTTTGGTTTTAAAAAAGAAACACATACTGACACCTGCCTACAAAAATCCACCTCTACCAAAAGTATACAAAACAGCATGTGTTTATCATCAAAATATGTGCACATGTGCAAAGCTACAGCCTAGCTGTTATTCTGCTGTAAAGTAACAGTAGCTGCATTTGAGCGGTCCTATCTCAGCAACTGTGGCTGAAATCCTATTCCTTAGCATCGTAAGTCACAGTAGAGTAGGTCCCATGGGGATCTGGTGAGTCCGCTCCATCGAGTTCCATTGAGTTTTACAAGTTCCACTGAATCAAATGTGCCTCCTCTAGTTGAAACCTACTTGGCTAAACAACAGGATTTCAGCCTATGTCTTTTTAATAAAGACACAGTTCTTCGCATTATACAGTATACTCATTTAGCACAAGAAGTGAGAATAGAAGAGACAAACTTTGCAATTCATTTGTGAGCTTGTGATTTAAAGCAGCTGTCCTCTGAAGATGCCGGCCACAGAGACTGGCAAAACGTTAGGAAGAACCACCTTCAGAACACGGCCAAAGAGCCTGAAAAACCCACAACAACCATTAGATCCCAGATGTGAAAGCCTTCGTGGATACATTAAAAGGATCCCCCCCTTATTGTCCAATCAGACTTGCTTTTCTCTGTTCTTAAGTAAAAATAAAATTCTTCACATCAATGTGATTGGGAAACAGTGTGGTCCTAAAGGCAGTAGCTAGCCATTTGGAGTGTCATCACATATGCCTAAATAGGTGTTTGGTCTTCTTTGAGGGACTGATCTTAGCTCTGGAAGGAAGGGAGTCACTGAGTTTGCTGGCCCCAGGTCAGGAGCAGCAACCACCAGTTTTTCATGGGTATCTGCAGGGCTTGGAAAGGACTCCATTCAAGTGGGCATGAGCACACACAGGGAAGCTTTCTGGCGGCAGCTACCATTTAAAATGTTACAACATCTGGCTACGTTCACAATATTAACAGGGAATTTTACAAATTTTATGCAATTCTCCTATCTATCCTAACCCGTACACCCCAAGAAATAACTGAAAGTAGCATAAAAGTAATGAATAAAAAGCAACACCAATATTTTTCCCAACAGTGTGATGACTAACAACAATGGGTTACTTTTATAACACGTAACAGAAATAAGTTACTTGTGAAGCACAACTTCTCAAGCTGTGGAATGTAGGTTTAGATAAATACCTTGGGCTAGATCACAGTTTGGTCGTGCTTAGAGGAGATGGACCAAAACCAACTAGTCTAAATAATGACTAAACCTGGATCCAGATCATGAGGAGTATACAGAAGCAGCATCACAGAGAGATATTCGTGTAAATTGGAAAGAGAAGACATAAAGAGTTTTGCAGAAGCCACTTGTTCTCGGTTTATCAATGCATATAGGGGTACAAGGGGCAAATCATGTTTAGGCACACAAGTCAGCTACAGAAAAAGTAACTAGACATTGCAAACTGCACTTCCACAGGTAAATGCATTTTGTCTGGATCATCATAGCACCAAAGTCACATATCATATAAATCATGTTCAGACACTAGAAAAAGTTGCCCCTCTTTATGCTAAGGTACCTTATGCTCACTTCCCATCTAGCCACTCTGCCTGGTATTCTAACTTCTCCTATGCCAAGCTCCCTAGTGGTTTAGGATTCCAGTATCTTCCAAATGCTACTTGTTCTATTCTCCACAGGCTTGCAAACTGCCTCCTCTGCCATCTCCTTGGGCAGTTTATAGCTGGCCAACCATTCTTTGAAGGTTCTGAGTAGCAGCCTGTAGGAAGTTGCCTTACATTGGTCTCCCTAGTGCAGTTAACTCCGACTGATGGTATCTCCCTGCAGTTTCAGGCAGGTCTTTTGCCTCACCCCACCCTGTTTCTCACCTAGAAATGCTGGGTACTGACCTTTAGTTCCCACCACTAGGCCTGAATCTATCATCATGTTAGTGCTTCCCTCCCTCCCTCTCCAGCAACCTTCCACTTTGCCTGAAAATCTTGGCCTAGCAAGTCCACGACAGACTTTGAGGGCATCCAGGTGGGGTGTATCTCCCACTCCTGATTCCACTGACTGAAACATTTCCATCCCACTGGATCAATTCCACTTTGACTTAGGTCCCAACAGTCCTATAGTCCATAGTGGCTAAGTTTAACTAGCGATTAACTAGGTACCTGGCAGAATACCTGTCCCCACCTAGCTCTACTCGTGTCACTCGATCAAGCCAGACCGGATGGCTGAGGGGCTTAACCCCAGAGAGGCTGGAAGAAGAGAACAAGAAACCGAGCCTTTTTGGTGGTGGCCCCTCATCTTTGGAACACCTTACCCCCAGAGATCTGACTGGCACCCTCGCTGGGAATTTTTGAAAACAAGTTGAAGATTTGTTCTTCCGGCAGGCCTTCCCCCCTCCTATTACATAGCTTCTTTATCCCATCGTGGATCTTGTTTTCTTTATTGATCTTTCTGCTATTATGATCAAAATTATTTTAATGCTGTTTTTATCTTTCTATTCGTAAGCCGCCCAGAGAAGATGGGCGAGGTAAAATATTAGAACAAATAAATAGATAAAAATAAAATAAATTTACTTGTCCTGGGCAAGAGTGTGGCACACTCACCAGACAGATACAAACACATGCCTGAACTACAGAGATACATTGTTCAAACAAACATTCTCACAAAGTCAGAAAACACTGTGTTAATTTCTGTTCTTATCTCTAAGAAGTGGAAGGAGAAAGAACATACAGCATAATCAGGGAAGGAAGGTGGTCTATGAATTTGCACCCTACAGATGGGATGTATAGACTAATTCTTAATTCTCTAAGGTCACTTTCTATGTATTTCACTTATGTTCTTCCACTATGTATCTGCTTTAGTAGTGTCTGACAGGAATTTCACTTAATATAAACCTCTTACTACTGTGGCAGGACAAATCTTGCAATATTACAGGTGACTTGCAAACTGTCAGTGATGGAAACCTTTGCTATGTCTTCACTAAGTGCCCATCAGAAACAGAAAAATTTCAGAAAGTTTACTGTTGTCTCTGGTGACAGTACGACTCAATCTTCCATCAGTATACAATTAGTTGAAAGAGGCTGAATTGCCTACCTGTGGCTCCGTGAGGAAGGGCTAAGTGTCTCTAATCTGCCTGTCCTTCTTTGCAAACAATTGCTTATGCTGCAGTTTTACCAGTCAAAAGCAGCCAAGACTTACACCACTAGCAAGGCACACATACATTTTCTTCCAGTGTCTAAATCCACCTTGGTTCTGCTAGGCTTATGCCCTTCATGACACTTTAATCCAACTCATTTGCTTGATTCATCCCAGGTCTAAACAAGCTTTTGAAATGAAGCTTAAAGGGTTAGTCACAATACATTAAGATAATCAAGAAGGCACTCCCTACATTAGTTTAAAGGCCACCCCAAACAGTTATCTTGTACATCTTCTGGACAAAGAAATCTGACAACGTTACTCACTATGGGTTTCCTTCTGAGTCTTTTCCAAAGTTCAGGCACACCCAGGAAGGTATTGGTCTTAGTTCTTTTCCATAAATGTTGATCAGCTCAATTCCAGATCGATGCAGCCAAATCTTCTTCTGAACACTCCAACTGAGAACCGAACCAGAAAGGTGTGAGGCACCCATTTGGTCCTTGCTTAATTATTTAAGGCCCATATTCCATGCTCAGGTGTCAAATCCCCAGATTATTTAAACAATAGGATTTACACCTTGTCCAAAAGAATTCACTTAATTAAGTTGAAATATGATGGTTTCAGTGTTCTGTAGGCATGTGAAGCTGTAATATTTTTGTATTGTTTTTTTTTTTTTAAAAGAATTCTACCAAGGCCCCTCCTCCCCATAAAAATACATCCATAGATGGGCTTAGTGACATGTTGGGAAAGACATTGCAAGCACTGTGCATTGGGCCGAGACAAAAAAGCCAGAACCTGACAGACAACTTCAAGTGCACAAAGAAGAAGCCAGCCAACAGAAAGTAACCTGAGAGCCATAATGCAGTTCTTCAGACCACCTGAGTCTTGTTGGCTCCAGCCATACTTCAGTGGAAACTAAAGACTGGGGGGGGGGGACCTTCAAGAGTTCTCTTTTTTAAAGTAGTTTCCCAGATGATGCCTTATTTTCTTTGAGATTATGGGGAATTGAAAAGGACATAGATGACCTAGCTATCATTTTTCAAAGAGTGGTACATGTTGGATGACCAATTTAGGGCCAGCCTTACCATTAGTCAGATTAAGAATGCCTCAGGGGAGATGGTGAAGAGATGGAAGAAGGCACTGTTAAGTACCATTTGGCCCTCCTTTATCTCTTCATGCTAGGCATCTACCCTCAGTGGGGGTAGAGGAGGATCTCCTCTTATGAGCCCTGAATTGAGACTGAGCTGCCAGTCTACTTGGGTTCTGCACATGTAATCTGGGGGAAGGGGTTGCTTCAGCCAGCACGCTGTCTTGAAACAGCCCACCCGAGTTTGGATTAGATTTCCAGCAAGAACCACACAAATCACCAAATATGGTTCCAACTAAAATCTTTAACAGAATTCTTCTTTGCTGCTGGAATATGGTACTCTCTGGAAGGTTTTCATTAGATTTCTCATCTACTAGCAAAAACTGTTAATTAAAAAAGAATAAGAAAGTTATTACCCTTCCTCATCTTCCTGTGAAGACAATGTGCATTAAATCCATTTTGTTCCATTGATGTGTCTGGGTGTGATAACTCTTGTATCCAGCTCTTATAACATCGCTGAAGGAATGGATTGATACCTACGTACATATGAAGCAGTGAAGAAAGCCAAAATCCAGTAGGGGTAAAATGTGACTTGTTGGAAATATAGTGCTAGAGGAGAGCTTTGAAGGTATCATGGCCTACCATGAAAGCAAATGAGTGGATCCTAAATTAAATCAAGTGCAGATTCTCCCTACAAGAAAAAAAAATGATGAAATGGAGGCTATTGTACTTTGGGCACATCATCAGAAGACAAAATTTGGTAGAAAAGACAATAATGCTAGGAAAAGTTGAGGGCAAAGAGAAAAGAGGAAGACCAGATATGAGACTCATACGTTCAAAGAGAAGCCACAGAATTAAGTTTACATGAACTAAACAAGGCTGTAAACCGTAAGACATATTGGAGGTCATTCATAGGGTCACCATAATTCAAAGGCAACAAGACTGCACGTAACAGCAACAAGGCACCTGAGCATAAGCCTCACTAAGTTCAATGCAGTGTACATCAGGCAGATTTCAACTCTCATTTATTAACAACTTTTGTCAAAATAATTTCTTCAAACTGCAAATTTGGGTGTCAAGGCTGAAAGCTAGACTAAAATCAAGTGTGTGATCTCTTATCTGAACTGAAGAAGCAAAATAAGAATTCACACATTGGGTTCTATGCACTGGAGTATCTGCTGAATTCAGTCCCACTCTCAGGCTCTGATTGCACACTTGCTGGGGATTCTCCCACTGAATTTATTTCCTAGGAAACAGCAGCTGCATTCAAGACCTTTGCCAAGTCACAACTCTGTCAAACCCAGAACACAGATGGGTCAAGTATAACCAGGACAGAGCTGCTGTTCCGCATACTCCAATGAAGTCTGGAATATCTGGTGTCTTACAAACTGTGTGAACCCAAAGAGAACTGGACAGAAGGCAGAACTGCTTTCTAAACTGTCTAGATTGAGAAAACAACAAATGAATCAGTGAATTACTTTATACACTTGTTCAGTTGCTTATTTGTCACAGGAAAATGTTTCACTTAGAGCATGATAGTAAAATCTTTTAGGTTTATTATTGACAGTATGTCATAAACAAGACAATATTAAAAACATTTTCTTTCTTTGGTGTTTTTCCTTTTTCCATAATAAAGAATATATTTCTACGGCATATTCAATATTCAAAAGAGAAGCAACACATTTAAGCAGGTCTAAAAATGGAACATTTCATTTTCTAAGTTTTTTAAAAAGCAAGAATTCCTTGTACTAACAAAAATGTATTACTTAATTTAATAAGTACAACTACTTCTCACTGAAGAGATAAACCATGTCTGCACTTAAGGCTGCTGACAGTGACTCACATGGCAGAATGCTCCTCCATGCAGGAAAAACCTGCCAGACAGTAAATGAGAGAACAGGCAAGAAGGCAAATCAGCCTTCCTTTTTGTTTTGCTAGCTTTGCATGTGCTGGAATTCACTTTTAATTACTATTATTTTGTTACAGCACGGGAGATGGTCACTTACAGTTTGCAGTGGTACAGGACTAAAACCTCAGTGAGAACTGGCTTTAAAGTATTAAATATTAATACTGAAAATCCTGACACTAATTTTGTTAAACATCAAAGGCTAATCCATAGTCCAGTTAAGATGAACCATTTGGATTTAAAACAACATAAGCAGTGATCCCTAGGATGCCTTGTAATAACTGCTTTAAAATCAATTAAATGAACTGAATGACATTGGTTTAAACAGCACTAACTTTCAGGTACGCATTTAGGATTGTACCTCTTTAGGGTTAAATCGAACTACTCTGTCTAGGCTAAGTTATGGACTGAGATTTTTGTTTTAATTATAGTTTATCAGTCTAACAAGGAATCCCACATCCTGGGATATTTGACACATTATATATGCAAAGTTCTACTGTGCGTTACTCAGAAGGCACTACTTTCCTTTATGCAATATGCAC
Organism: Pogona vitticeps; assembly: GCF_051106095.1. Lineage (NCBI taxonomy): Eukaryota > Metazoa > Chordata > Lepidosauria > Squamata > Agamidae > Pogona > Pogona vitticeps. The sequence goes on along the minus strand of NC_135786.1, from coordinate 65,121,340 downwards.
TACAAAACTATACTAATACTACATATGCAATATGCACTATATACACTGTACACTTCATATGTAACATACTAAGCTGTTACATTATAAAGTAAGCAATATTGCATAATACATCTATTGTTCGCCATAATGATGGTGTATTACTTATACTCCACCAAAACATTGCTATGTGTAATGCAGATCACTTCCATACACAAAATCTGGTCTAACATGATTACATTTGAAATGCATTATATGCTGCCTATTCAGCAAGGAAGATGTATGATTAGTAAAAATTGTGTGTTGTGAATTGTGTACAATGACTAAATGAACTGTGTAAAATGTACCAGCTTCACAACATGGGGGGGGGGGTTCTTTCTTATTCTGAAGTGACCAGAGACAAAATTAAGTAAAACAAAATGGAAAAAGGTGTTACATACCAAGGATTATCAGTGGCCTTCTTGATGTCTTCAAGATAGTGTGGTTAGAGGACAAATCACTAGATTTGACTTGAACATATAAAAAAATCATACTGAATCACACAAATGGCCTAGCTAGAGCAGCACTGGCTTCTCATAGTAGCTAACTGTGACTCTGTGGAGCCCACAAACAAGACCCAAGGGGCAAATCCAATGGTAAGTCCTAGGCAGAGTAGATTTAAGAAATCCTATTCATTCAGTGAATCCGCTCCAGCTGCAGCGAACAAGTGGATTCAACCCAGGGGTAATTACCACACTTCCTTTGAAGCAACCATAATAAGGAGATGGGGTAGCCTTAATCCTAGTCAACAGATCGAAGAGATCTTGACTTGGGCACCTGTCTTCTCTTCTTCCTCCCCATCCTGGCAACAAGAGGTCAAATACACAGTCACTTTACAAGCGAAAATCTTCACCCAAGAATGCCTGCCTAAATGTGCTTCCATTGTGCCATCTCTGGTGCAGCCTTCAGCCCACCTCACAAACAGAACATCCACATGGTCTACTCTATAGATGGCCCTCCTTTAGAAAACTGTGGAAGGACATGTCTGGCTTCCAGAGCAAGAACTTTCAGGTCACTCAACCATCCCTGGGCACAAGACGAAGCAGGCACACTGGCTATGTAGTTTTCCTCACTAAGGTGTGATGCACTCCATTTTAAATGACACTATTCGTTTCCAAACGTGGTATCTTCATGTAAATTAACATATCCAAATTTTATACAAATACAGTCTCTTTGGTGGGGATGCAGAAGTGGCTACCATAGTTAGGATTCTGCGGGCATTACAAAAGCGGTTTTATTCTGTACCCTTGAAAATGGATAACCCCAATTAGGGGGAGGGACCTGTTCTGTCTTGGGGTTTTCCTCCCCCCAAAGAACTCCTAGGGAACCCCTGGGACGTGGCACTTTAAAATAAACTTGCTGCATCTCCAAATGACAAAATTCCGGGCTTGAAGGCACTGTACCCAGTAGGTGGGTAGGTGGGTCCTGATGGCCCAACTCTGCAGTGGACTGAGCAGAGGCACCACGAATGACATCTTCACTGTGGTCAAAAGAGATGCCTCTTTGCAGCCAGTAAAGGCACAGAGCGTGTATCTATAGAAAGGTAACAAGCCTAAATCATACATCCAGGATCCTAGGACGCCCCCTCCCTCCCCGTTACACTAGAGCACAAGTGTCATCGAACGAGCTGCGTTCACGCAGTAGGCAGAGGCCTCCGTTCCCATCTGCCTGTTATGGACACACTTCGGGGAAAGTCCTCTCGTCTTTGTGGTTGTGGCGGCTGCAAGCAGGGCAGGTTTCCCCTTCACAGGTACCTTTCCAGGCCGGCGGGGAAACTGGGCTGCCTCATGTAAGAGTTATTGGGCCCCGCTCCGAACTGGCCCAGTCCGTTCAGCTGGGAAGCAGCGAGGCCGAGCAGTTGCTCCGCGTGCTCGGCGCAGGCAGTGGCCGGGCGCCCCGGTGGTAACGCCAGCCGGTTGGGGGCGCCGTAGAGCTGCGCGTTGGGAGGGGAATAGGCGCCCGGCGGCACCGACAGGGGGCCCGGCGGCGAGGCCGAGTACGGGTAGCTCATGGCCGGGGGCTGTCGGCCCAGCAAGCCCGGGCTGACCGGCTGCGCCTGGAAACAGGCCTCCGGGTTAGCCACGTGGCAGCTGCCCAGTTCACCGGCGGCGGCGCCGTTCAAGCCTAAAGCCGGGTGGCCCAGCTCGGTCCCCGCTGGGGACGCTTGAAGCGCCGCCGCCGCCGCTTGTTGTTGTTGTTGCTGCTGCTGCTGCTGCTGTTGCTGCTGCTGCTGCTGGGAGCTGATGAGGCTGTCGATGCTGAACATCCGCGGCGGGAGCGCCACCGTGCCCGGGTACTGGGGCAGGCCGGGCAGTTGGGTGCCGTAGGCGACCCCGGGCGAATAGAGGGGGCCGCCCCCGGGGCTCGGGTAGCCCACGGCCGCGGAGCCGTTGCAAGGGCCCGGCCGGGCGACGGGCCCCGGGTTGGGGGTGAAGGCGCTGGCGCTGTGCACGTAGCCCGGGTAGGTGGTGAGGTCGGTGCGCTTGAAGCGCTTCCTCCGGCGCAGGAAGGAGCCGTTGTCGAACATGTCCTCGGCGGCGGGGTCGAGGGTCCAGTAGTTGCCCTTGCCCGGGTGGCCCGGCTCGCGGGGGATCTTGACGAAGCAGTCGTTGAGGGTCAGGTTGTGGCGGATGGAGTTCTGCCACTTCTTGGGGTTCTCGCGGTAGAAGGGGAAGCGCTCGGTGATGAACTTGTAGATGCCGCCCAGCGTCAGCCGCCGCTCGGGCGCGTTGGCGATGGCCATGGCGATCAGGGCGATGTAGGAATAGGGCGGCTTGCCCCGCTGCACCGGCCGCTTCCTCCGACGGCCGCCGCCGCTCCCGCCCGTGCCCGGGCAAGGGGGCTGCTCCTCGGCCGGCTGCTCGCCTCTTCTCTCGGTCGGGCTCCCCCGGGGCTCGGCTTTGATCAGCAAGGGCTCCACCTTGCAGCCCGAGGGGGAGGCCCGGTGCAGAGCCGGGGAGCCGGGGCTGGCCCCCTGGCTGGGCGAGTGGAGGGAGTCGGCTGTCATCGTGCACATATCCGAGAAGAAGGAGAACCCGGCCAGATTCATATACAGGGAAAACTCCGCCAAGGGAGAGGCGGACGAAGCAGGGCAGCTCCCTGGGGATCCAGGTACTATTGGGCAGGCACTGCGCTTTTATATAGGTCAGCCCTGGCGCCCCCCCCCGGTGCAACCCCCGGAAGGGCGCAGCAAGACTGTCCACCCACCTACTCTAGTTATGCGCACAGAGAGAGAGACACAGAGGAAGAATCCGGGATTCCTTCCATTTCTGTGCCAGGGAGGAAAGGGGGCAGGACAGTGTTTTATTTTGCGGTAGAAGCTGCGGGCTCATCTTAAAGATGGAAGCGCGTCCTCCGTATCTTGAGTGGGTGTTACTCCGAGAAAGTGTTCCGAGGACTGCGGCTTCAGTCCGAATCGACAAAACCCGGAGGTTCTTTAGAGGAAGAATCTTAGGGATGTTCACGGGTCACGCACATCGGTGCACTCCTCTGGAGACCACTCTGAAGCTCCTCCGCGATAGTAACCGGATCCTAAGATATTAAAGATTTACTGTAGTATATATCAAGGGAAAACTCCAGGAATTTTCCAGAGAGAGGTGGTCCGGGAGAAGGGCGCGCTTTAAAGTCGTGCCCCGCCTCGGTTTGGCATCTGGGAAAGCAGACTTGCAAAACACGTTGGAAAGTCCTTCTGTGCAGGCTTTAGGGAAGGGGACGGGGTGTTTCACGAGAGCAGAGGCGGTGAACCTCCTGGTAAATACCTCTTCCCTTGAGTGGAAACCAGGCTCACCAAAACCGGTGTCGTTGACTGGTCTTCCACAGCAGGCTGCCGCGGAAAAAACAGGGTTGAGATCGACGGGACTGTCGCTCTGCGCCTAAACACATGCTCCCCTTTCTAGGCATCCCCTGCACACAGAATCATAACAGACGAAATGAAAGCGAGGGAGGAAGAAGGAGGAACCGATGACTGTGAATCCATCTTAAGCAAAACAGCCCTGCACGGCGGCGGGGTTTTAGCCGTCCCTAGGGCGTTACTAGAGTGACATCAAGTTATATACCTTGTCACAAAACGAATGCTAGCAGCCACAATTGTCAGCTAAAATTCTCTTTCTTTCTTTTTATTGGGTCAGGAGAGGAATGAACTTTCCCAGTTCCCTTATATGCACTGACTGCAGAATTTATTGCTCAGCGCTCTTTGTTATTATTACTGACAAGTACCAAACTTCTTCTTGTTGTTGTTTAGTCGTTCAGTCGTGTCCGACTCTTCGTGACCCCATAGACCAGAGCACGCCAGGTCCTCCTGTCTTCGACTGCCTCCCAGAGTTGGGTCAAATTCATGTCGGTAGCTTCCATGACACTGACCAACCATCTCGTCCTCTGTCGTCCCCTTCTCCTCTTGCCTTCACTCTTTCCCAACGTCAGGGTGTTTTCCAGGGAGTCTTCTCTTCTCATGAGATGGCCAAAGTATTGGAGCGTCAGCTTCAGGATCTGTCCTTCCAGTGAGCACTCAGGGTTGATTCCTTTCAAAATGGATAGGTGTGTTCTCTTTGCAGTCCAGGGGACTCTCAAGTGTTTCCTCCAGCACCACAGTTCAAAGGCATCAATTCTTCAGCGGTCATTCTTCTTTATGGTCCAGCTCTCACTTCCATACATCACTACTGGAAAAACCATAGCTTTAACTATGCGGACCTTTGTTGGCAAGGTGATGTCTCCGCTTTTTAAGATGCTGTCTAGGTTTGTCATCGCTTTCCTCCCAAGAAGGAGGAGTCTTTTAATTTCGTGGCTGCTGTCACCATCTGCAGTGATCATGGAGCCCAAGAAAGTAAAATCCCTCACTGTCTCCATATCTTCCCCTTCTGTTTCCCAGGAGGTGATGGGACCAGTGGCCATGATCTTAGGTTTTTTGATGTTGAGCATCAGACCATTTTTTGCGCTCTCCTCTTTCACCCTCATTAAGAGGTTCTTTAATTCCTCCTCACTTTCTGCCATCAGAGAGGTATCATCTGCATAGCTGAGGTTGTTGATATTTCTTCCAGCAATCTTAGCTAGAAGAAACTTAGTCCTTTTTATTTGTATAATAAATAATAACAGTTTTGCAGCGTGGTAAAGAGGAACCTTTTTACTGTACAATCTAGGCATTTCTACTCAGTGACAAGAGCCTCAGAGTTCAGTGGAAGTTACTTCCAGGTAAGCACATGTCGAATTGCCACCTTCTGCAGTTAAATGCATTGGTGTATGTGCTGTCAAGTTAGACCCAATTTATGGGGATCCTAACAGAGCTGTCAAGGTAAGAGATATTTAAGGAGTGGTTTACCAGTGCAATCCTTCCCCCAAAAAAGTTTCCATGGCCCTGAAAGGACTTGAACCCAGTTCTCTTGAGTTCTAGTCCATTATTCTATACACTACACCACACAGGGCACCCTAATTAGATGCATATTTATCTAGGAACATGTAGTGTGATTTCCCTGTTAGTTTGTAGTATGTTGCTGCAATGCCAACAAAATGTTTTTATGGTACCTGAAAGACCAAATGATATAAACCTTTGGGGGACTGCAGCCCATTTCATCACATGCATCATATATCTGAGGAAGTGGGCTGCAACCCATGAGGATTTATACAAATAAAACTTGTTAATCATTGAGCGGTCACAAGCTTTGTTGGTTTTGCTACATCAATTTAGGAGTAAACCCCTGCTGATTATAGTGGGACTTGTTCCTCTGAGTAACATGAACTTGTTATACTTTCCCATGACTCCTTTTAAAGTGCACTTTCCTGGCTGAGACTGTGGGCATAGATGTGATCCACAAAACTTCACATTAAAATATAGCAGCTGCTCATTCAAGTGTCACAATGATCTTGCATCCTGGTTTTTTGGTTTTGTCTTATTTTGGTTTTGATTTGATGTTGCTTGCATAGATTAGCAGAGCTGCTTCTTCAAAAATCTGTACTCTTTCATTATTCTGAGTATGCAGGTATTGGGCTATACATTTATTACAGGATCAATGAACAGGTATAGAATTATAACCCACTGTAATTCAGTTCATCTACATTGTAAAAGTGTATATATATGTATTTTTCTTCCAAATAGAAATGAAGACAAATAAACATCAGCAGAAATTTGTCTTTTCATAAATTAAGTCATTTGTCCTGCTGATTGCTATATTATTATGAGCTGCTGATTTCAGGAGCAGGTCAACCTTGCCAGAATTTTTCCCCTTTGCGCCACTAGAAAAGACATTAATGCTTGGAAAAGCTGAAAGCAGCAGGAAGAGGTGGTTTGACTACATAAGGGAAGCAACAAACCTTGAGTTAAGAGCACAGCTGGCTGTTGTGGACAGGACTTTTTGGAGGTCATTCATATAATGGATCGAGTAAGTTGGAAGCAACATGATGGCACATTATAACAAAACCTCCCTTTGATGTCCTGCCAGCAAAGAGTTTGGAAGGACTCAACAGTTTGTTTGCCATTCCTCAGCATTACTTAACCCAAGTACAACTGGCAGGGGTGGGGAAGAGGTGGGTCATCCCCTTATTAGGAGACTGCAGGTTTTTGGTCTTTGCCCACCTCCATTAGTCCTTGTTTGCATTTTGTGATCTCTGATGCCAGAGCAATTCACACAAAAATCTAATGCATGACCTTTAAGTCACCATCTTTTTTTAAAAAAAAAAAATTCTGTACATTAACAGCATGAATCTCAGAGTTTAGTGTGGTTACTTGGAATTCTGGGATCCCAATACAAGTCTTTTCGGATCTGTGGGGTTTTCAGAATAACAGATTAAACACTGCTTTGTGTGCTTGGAGCACTCCCAATGCCGAGGGATTTAAATTCTTTATACCCGCAGTCTTAAAATAATTTAATAGAACGAGCTACTTCTGGTTAACTGGGGGAAAGTTGTATTGAGTTCTGTGGGACTTAACCCGAAGCAGAAATGGGTTGGTTTGTGATGAGGGTCCCATTTAATGTGGTGCGACTTCCCAAGGGGGGAAAAAAAGGCAAGCAGAGCTTCTAGCCTAAGTGGTACCGAAAGGAATGGGAGCCGTCCACACCTGCGCTGCTCCTTTGCATTGCAAAGGGGAATTGGCTCCAGTGAACTCCTCAGTGATTGAAGACCTGAAGGCTAGCGTCACTAAGTATACTTTTAAGCACAATGTAACATCATTAAAACCACGCGCGTCTTGTAAATTCGCACTGCAAGAAAGTGGCAGCCACAGTTTTATGCGGAATGCATTCCTAGCAACCATATCCTATCTCTTAACAGTAAAGAGTCCTAGGGTTCTGCAGCAGCCTAAGAAGTAAATCCATCTGGCCGGTCAGCCATTCTCCCTTCCGTGATTCTGCATTCAAACGGCCACCTCAACAAACACATTCAGTGCCAACTGAGGAGACTCACTCCTCAGTGGTTTGCCTTCCCCTCCCTTTTTCTTTCTTTCCTGCTTGGTAAGTATTCTGCAACCTCTTTTCTGAAATAGATCTGCTTTCTAGAAACGTTTTTGCACAGCATCCCGGCATCTCCCTCCTGTCTGCGGATAGCCCCTGGTGGTTGCGCTCCTGCCCGCCCTCACCCGCCCTATGGCTTTTAGAAGGAGAGGTAGGTACAGTTGCCACTTAAGGCTGGGGCGCTGGCGTGCAGCCCTTTTTGTTGTTGTTGTTTAGTCGTTTAGTCTGTCCGACTCTTCGTGACCCCACGGACTAGAGCACACCAGGCACTCCTGTCTTCCACTGCCTCCCGGAGTTGGGTCAAATTCATGTTGGTCGCTTCGATGACACTGTCCAACCATCTCCTCCTCTGTCGTCCCTTTCTCCTCTTGCCTTCACACTTTCCCAGCATCAAGGTCTTTTCCAAGGAGTCTTCTCTTCTCATGAGATGGCCAAAGTACTGGAGCCTCAGCTTCAGGATCTGTCCTTCCAATGAGTACTCAGGGTTGATTTCCTTTAGAATGGATAGGTTTGTTCTCCTTGCAGTCCTGGGGACTATCAAGAGCCTCCTCCAACACCACAATTCAGAAGCATCAATTCTTCGGCGGTCAGCCTTCTTTATGGTCCAGCTCTCACCTCCGTACATCCCTAGCGCATCCCAAAGAATGCCACACAGGAGGACTGTTCGCTGGAACTGTGGGGTGGGTCGGAGGATTCCAATTCCATCCGTCTGTACACGCTTCCGTCAATCAAAACGTTCAAACAAATTGGATAAAAGGGGGGGGGGGAACAAGATAGTCCACCATGAGTTTTCAAAATTTGAAGTATTGTTTTAGGATTTGCTTTAATTTTACCAATGAGGGTAATTTCTTTGATCGGCCGACAACACAAAGAAATCTGCCCTGAACCTGCAAAAACATAGAGAACAGAAATGATTTGAAAGTTGTTGGTTCGTTTCCCCAAAAACTATCTATTCGTTTAGAACGGAGAAAAGGGGGAGGAAGAACCATTATTATTCAACCGCTTTTGAATGGGGGCTCCGTCCTTCCATCTTCAGATGTAGGTGGGGTTGGGGGCTAGTCCAGATTGTAGCAAATATGTTGTTACTTATAGAAGTAAGTGCTGGGAATGTCAAATGAAATGACTCCAAATAATTACTTAGATCGCCAGGATTATATGTGCCTGCTGGAAAGTAGATGGAGATCGAGTTTAGTAGGGATTAGTGTCAGGAAGGTGAGTCTGTAACATAAGGCTCCAGTTCTAGACCCGCTAGTCTTTAAGGCACAGTTAAACGGTATGGGATTTCAAGCATCTGTTTGTGAAGTTTCCTCCAAAAGCGCCCCAAGCAACGCCGACGACTGTCCTCTCCCCCCTCCCCATTTTATCATCACGACAGTCCTGTCAGGTGGAGAGAATAGGATTGGTTTAGGGTCACCCGGAGAGTTTCGTGGCGGAGTGGGTCGCATTTCATTGCTGTAAATTGCATAGGGGTTGTGTAGAAATCCCAGGGGGCATCTTTTAGAAATCAATCGATTAATCCATCGGTTATATTAAAACGCAACAATTTAAAAAACACCCTAAGCGCTAGTTGCGAGAACTTTCTCCTCTAAATTATACTTTTAATGACCATGAGAATCTCCAAAATACTTTTTCCTAGGTACAGAATTAATTCGAAGCGTCCGCGTTTCTTTACCCATTGCTTGGTGTCTGTGAACTCCCACCCCCACGTCTAGTTCGGTTTCGCAGGAACGAAGAAATCCAGAAAGAGAATTAAAGGGTGGGATTGAAACCGGTTTAGCCTGCGACGGTATAGAACCCCATCAGGTACTATACGCAATGGAACGCAATGAGACTGCCAGTCCCATTGTGTTCCCCGGCGTTTAGTCCCTAATGGGGTTCTATAGCGTGACAATGCGAATGAGCGTCTGGAAGAGAGAGCGGAGGCGAGCGCTTGTCTCCCGCATCTCTGACTGCAGAAGGGCAGTGGCTTAAGTCCTCTTCTCAAGACCTTCCCAGAGGGGCGCGGAGGGGGGCGCATTGCATCGGGGTTTGCTTTGAGGCGCCTAAGTGAGGAATATGCCCCTTCCATCGTACCCCCCCTCTCCCCTCCCCCCCCCCGTCCCCGCTCAATGTGGAACTGAGGCGGAGGAGCCGCGAGCAGATTCGTCGGGAGCAAGCGCCAAGTGGTGGAGGGATCGGGGCGAAGAGTCCCGAAGGGCAACCCCTGCGGCGCACCGGGCCCGCACGGGACTTGCCTTGAGCCGCGCCAGGCCCTTTCGGTGCAGGCGCTTTGGGCTGCTGGTGGGGTGCTTTGGAGCTCGCCTTCCTTCCCTCGGCATCCGCGGTGAAAAACAAAACCCTGCTCCGCGAACCTTTTCCAAAGAAAGAACCCGTTGCTTCCCCTTGTCCTTTTGCAGGTCTTTTGCGTGGTCATGAGATCTTTTAAAGGCAAGGCTGGTGGAACTGCTGGTCGTGTTCTAGACATGCAAGAAGAGGGGGATTGGAGTCACTTCTACTTTTTTGTCAGACGCATGGGTCAAACAAGTCACTTTCGATGGCTAACACGGAACCTGTCCTTTTCTCTCCTGCAGCACAGGGAAGGAGATGTCCTCGCATCCAGGGTTTATTTCATCCACATAGCTTCATCCATCCGCCCCGCCCCCCATCCCTCGATTCTCCAGAGCAGGGGTAAGGAACTCCCCTCCCTATTCATGGACATCGCCTAGGGATATTCTGTCTAGGCAACTGCTTAAAATGGGCAAAGCTGACGCTTGAAATGGATGGGACCATAGCCAAAGTCTCACAGACCGATACACAGACACACAGAGTGCCACAGATCAACACCCCTGCTCTTCTGCTCTCTGTTTCTCTAATGGGGAAAGAAAGTTAACTCCAAACTGGTCAACAGCTCTGGGTCTCCTCCCTCATTTTATTTATTTATTTATTTATTTGCTCTCTCTTCAGAACATCCCCACCCCCATTCCAGAAGACTATCCCTCATTGCATGGGCTCCATCTCTTCCATTCCCCCTGTCTCACTTCCCCCTTCCTTCCTTCCCTCCCTCCCTCTGACCTGCCTCCCCCCACCATGAGGTCAGGCAAGGGGAACGCAAGTTGGCCACTCCTGTTCTAATGTTCCACACATTGTGCTTCTCTAGACTCCATGTAGCTGGCTGGATAGCTTAGTGGTTTCCATATCTGGCTGCGGAGCCAGGGTGTGGGAGTTCACTTCCCCTCTGTGCCTCTCAAGAGAACAAGCTGCATCATCTCAGGGCGCCCCCAGTGGAAAGTAAACCACTCCTGAGTATTCTCTACCTGCATACAGTAGCCCTGAAAATGTTGCAGAGGTCAGAACGGACTTAACAGCATATTATGATGATAATCTGCACTTTTTCTTGCCCTTTCAACACCTCTCTCCTTTCTCTGTAGATGAGAGGTCAAATACCTTTGGAAAGATGTGACCAACTCCAAATTGCTTGCTCCCTTGCACCTGCCCTTCTTCCAGTGTATGACATTGTTCATCAGCATGACTGAGGTTGCTTCATGTCCTCAGGACGCAACATCCAAGAAAACTGAACTAGATGGTGTCTGGGATATGCAGATAGGCGGAAAAGCGGAACCAAGAGCATCCAGCTCAAGATGGCAGCACGTGACTGGATTCATTAGATCAGGAGTGGGGACCTTGACCCTCCAGATTCTAGTTCCTTCCATCTCTTGTCACTAGCTGTGGAGAACTGAAGATCCCAAACACCTGAAGGCCCAGCATTGCCCACTTCAGCTTTAAATGCAAAGAGAAAATCATGTTTTGTTTTTATTGTGCATGTAACAGGCAGTTGCACGCAAAGTCCCTTTTTCTCTCTCTGCCCTTTGCACAAGAGAGATTCAAAATCCTTTTGCTCCATTCCCCCATTCACACAACTGCATGGAGTATTATTCCAGCAGAGTTGGATCACTCAACCTCTAACAGGATCCTGCCCTTAGTGATTATCTTTAGGGATACTGGGGTGGTGCAAACCACAAGTGCTTCTTAGAATGAGATGGGGTTCAAAACGAAAAGATTCCTTTCACCTCCACCTTTTGCTCTGCATATTAATGTCACCACACACTGCCCTCTGCTTCTGCAGCTGTCTCTCCCTTTTCTACTATTTGGGGAAGGACATGGCCGGTTATACTGACATACTGCTGAATTCCACTCCATGTGTGCATCCAAATGCCCTGACTGGGAAGTACAATTCCTTAAGTGGACAAAATGTGTGCTTCCAATTGCTGTGAAACTGCAACTCCCGGCATTACTTCCCACCATCTATGTCAAGTAAACTTTCTGGGATCTGCAGTCCAGTAATATCCAGAAAGCCAGACTTGGATGTGCAGAGCTATGGAAGGAACAGGTCAGAGGGTATAACCATGTAAACAAATACATCTGTTTGCCTACACATCAGAACAGTGAAGTCACAAACTGGGTCTCCAGGTGCTTTTTCATAGATGAGAAATTGAAACTGAGAGGTGGTTGTGTTTGTGAGGCAGGGCTGCAACTCCATGGCAGGATTTGCAGTCAATTTCTCCCAGATTCATCCCCTGCCATCATTCATTAGGGCTCAGAAAGTCTATGACTGAAACCTGGGAGAAATTCTGCTGGTTAATGCATCTGAATGGGTCAAAGGTCTGATCTGGTATAAAACAGCTCCCAGCCTGGCACCATCAGGGAGAGGAGCTCAGCTCTGTGATAATGGCCCTGGAAAGACTTCCATTTGCACTGGATCAATTGGTGCCATCATAGATTAGCCTGACCTGCCAATGCCAGTGCTGAAGTTTCTGGGCCATTAAGCCATTCAGGGAAGACATCCTCCATGGTAATCTAGCACCCACTTGTCTCATTCTCCAAATAATTATCTTGACAATAGCAATATCATTCATTAGTAACAAGATGTTCTTTTCCTGCCCTCAAGGCCTCCAAAATTGCTGTGTCAGGGTGCATTTCCTCCCCTGTCTCAAATCTTACATGCAGTAAGCCTTTTGCAGTGCTTGATGAAACTGTTCAATGATTTAGAAACCGAAGCTCCCAAAGCCCACCTGGGCAAGGTGTCTCTGTCCCCCTGTTTCCAGTTGTGGACAAAAAAGAATGGCACAGGGAAGCTTGTCTGCTTACAGAAAACATTGTGAAACTTGGATTTGTTTTACTTTGAAGAAGATGGGAAGATCTCTTACACTATTGAAGGTGAGGTCGGTTGCCTCAGTGTTCAATTATTGCTCCGTAGAATACGGTAGTTTCCTTTTTGAAAGCTAGGTTTTTGGAAGCTCTCATTCACTCCCAAAGCTCTCCATATTTGGAAGTTCCCGTTCACTGTAAAAATAAGGATAATTAGAGTTGACTTAATAGATTTAAAATAACAATAAAGCAGGGGAAACCTATTAAACTATTACAGCTCATTAACATTAAATATTTTTATATAATCTGGGAAAGGTATCCTTTAGAAATGAGTTTAAATTTCACAAATATTCAGAGCTTTCAAAAAATTTCAAATTTCAGAATTCAGGTTTTGAAATAAAAAAGGAGAACTCAAAATTTAGCATTCATAGTTTGGAATTAAGTTTTGGTATCAAGTTGTGATGTCTGCTTTTTGGATTGCTAAATGAAATTAATATAAAATTATAATATGCCTGGAGGATGTGTATACTCTTAGAGTGAAATCTATATACAATTACATAGAGCTTACCTACTGTAATCAATAGGATGCGTATTAGCTGTGTCTAACATACAATGCATTTAAACTGGTCTCTCAAAGGAAGACTACTGTTGATTTATCCCGTTCTTTTCTAAATGTGTAGGGCTGATTTACACTTTTAGCAAACCTTTACATAGTGGGTTTGACTCTCTTCTCCCCACTCATTAGCAGTGAACATATGATAACTCTGGTGATAACAAGTAAAAACTACTGTGTATCTGCTAAAAGCCAACTGCTTATGCACATGTGGAAAAATGTTGCTAAACACCATATTCAGTTAGGACAGAGAGCAAGACCTGCTTTACAGATACTCAAGGCTTATTCACACATTCCCTTGGGTGCACACTTTAACAAAATGAGAGGCTTTGAGTGTGTCAGGGAAGCTGAGACTGTTATCAGAAGGCTAGAATCTGTTACAAATCCTTAGCAGGGTCACCTATGGCAAAATGGTCAGACATTAAGCACCTGACGAAGATGCATCCATCCTTCTCAGGAATCAATAGTTGTACCAGTGGAAGAGAATTAATAACAACAGTAGTGATAGGTACAGATACATTCTTGAAAGGTAGCTATTGAGTAACAATGGTAGGGGAAGGTCATAGTGGCAGAAAATATTTCATAGACAATGACAGTGACATTAAAACTAACTCTTGTTAATACTGCTTGGAACAAGGCAGTGGTCGGCCATTTCGAAAAGATGATACAGTCAAAACTAAAATAAAAGGTGGTGTAAGAAGATGAGACTACCACATTGGAAAGCACTCAATCAGAGGAAGGGCAAAAGATAAGTATGAATTTGGTAAGCCAAATTGCTCTAATTTGCCTCGGCTGTGATTTGATTCACAGCGTGTATTACATTTAAATGTATACATAAATACATATTTAAAAATCAAGGATGATCAGGAGGGAAGAACATGCAGCCAGGTGTTCTGATGAACATCATGCCACAACTACCTATGTCACTGAAACAGCAGCCACTGAATACTCCCACCCCCAGTCTTTACAAAAATGAATCTATTGGTCTCACAAGAAAAAGTCTGTTCAAAGTGGTTGTTGTGGGTTTTTTGGGCTCTTTGGCTGTGTTGTGAAGGTTGTTCTTCCTAACGTTTCACCAGTCTCTGTGGCCAGCATCTTCAGAGGACAGGAGTAGCACTCTGTGCTCTGCTGCAGTTTGTTTGGGAGTTGAGTATTTATACCTGTGGGATCAGCTTTTGTCCTTTTCAGGAGATGGGTGATTATGGTGATCAGTGTGTTTTTGTTGTGGGTGTATTGTTGTGATAAGGAGGAGAGATTATCTGTCACTGTGATTGATGGGTGTCATTAGCTGGTCTTTTGTGTGTAGTGATCCCCAGTCCTTGTGGCTTGGTAGAGTTCTTTGACCTTTTGCAGGCTGTATTTTTCAGTGCTGGGAGCCAAGCTTTGTTGAGTTTTAAACTTTCTTCTTTTTTGTTGAAGCTCTGCTGGTGTTTGTGGATTTCAATGGCTTCCCTGTGCAGTCTGACGTAATGATTGCTGGTGTTGTCCAGTATATATTTTGAAATAGAATTTCATGTCCAGCTTGTTTTAGGGCATGTTTTCCAATTGTTTTAGTGTGCAGTGTCTCTCATGTTCTTTGATTCTGGTGTGGATGCTTTGTTTTGTGGTTCCAGTATATACCTGGCCACAACTGCAAGGTATCCGGTATACTCCTGCAGTGGTGAGGGGATCCCTTCTGTCCTTTGTTAACCATAACATTTGTTGTATTTTTGTGGTGGGTTTGAATACTGTTTGTAGGTTGTGTTTTTTCCAGAATTTTCCCCATGCGGTCCATGACCCCTTTGATGTATGGCAGAAATACTTTATTTGTGGGTGGCTGTTTTTCCATTCAGTTTGGTGTTGTTTTCTTGGTTTGATGGCTCTTGTGATTTCATTTTTGGAGTAGCCATTTGCCTGTAGGGCCCAATTCAGATGGTTGAGTTTGGTGCTGAGAAATTGAGCTTCACAGTTCTGATTTGCACGGTCTACCGGTGTTTTGATTATGCCTCTTTTTTGTTTTGGGTGGTGGTTGGAGTTTTTGTGTTCAAAGTATTCCAGCTGGGAAAAAAAAGTAGAAGCCCCCTGTGTCAGAGGGGAAAGGTCATGTTGGGAAGCAGAAAGGACTAGACTTATTTGAATCAGGCTTTGTGTCATGTGATCAGAGAAAAATACTTCAAATCAACCCAAATTACAACTGCAGCAAATCTCATGGAATTTGATCGTGTAATCACTGTCTAACTCTATCACTAATGAAGCTGTTGGATTAAAGCCAAAAGGACGTCTAGATGCTGATATGTGCTGATTTGTACAAAGAAAGTCTGATGCTGCACAACATACAAGGGTAACAGGGATCGTGAGAATTTTCAATCAAGGTAAGTTTAGAATCATGGAACAAGAAGTGTAATGTTTAAACATTGTAATACTTGGGTGAGCAAAGTAAAGAGAATTGGAATAGGATATTTTCAATCAGATTATTACAAAGTGTTTCACTCTGGAAATGACAAAATCAGAAGAAACAGAGTGGCTCTTATAGCAAAAGGAAACTATGGCAGGCAGTAAGAGGCTATAACGCAACATACTATTCCTAGACTCAAAACAAAATAAAAAGCTTCAACAGGTGACTGACCAAACTCTTTGAATCAAGTTTGAGAGAGAAAAGTAAAAGATGACAGAAACAGAATCCTAAAAGCAGTAGTTCAGTGACTTGCACATAGGGACAGAGAGAACTATCATAATAATCGCTGGGGGAAATAGACAATAAAAAAAGGGAAAAATAAAACATCATTCCCTAAGATCCAGGAAATTAATGGGGAAATTTAAACCTAGATTAAGGATGTTGAAAGATCAGCAGAGGTACATCTGATCTGATTGTGATAAAATAAAGAGAAGAGAAAAGCAATATACCAAAGAACTATACAGAAGACATGCAAGTATGACAGATTCCTTTGAAAGAATATCTTTCAGAAGATAAAGTTAAAAGTGATCTTAAAGCAAATGAAGGAACTGTATTACCAGGAATAAATGGGATGCCCATAGAACTGTTTCAAGCTACAGAGACAGAATCTGTCAAAATCTGAACAAGAATATGCCAATGAATATGGGAAACAGAATAATAGCCAGTGACTGAAAAGATTCAATAAACATTGGAGACATCAAAGAATGTAAGAAGTACAGGGCAGTTTTACTAACTTGCCATACAAAGAAAGTGATATTCAAGATTTTACAACAACATTTTTTACTATACCTGGAATACTCAGTTGTTTTAAGCTGGGATCGATGAGAAAGAAGCCCTAAATGGACTGCAGCTATATATTGGCTTCTGGAGTGCACTAAAGAATTTCATAGGAATATCAGTTTATGCTTTATAAATTACACTTAAGCCTTTGATAGTGTGGAGTGTGAAGTTCTGGATCATGCTAAAAGAAATGGGTGTGCCAGAATATTTGATCATTCTGATACATTGAACTGCTGGATAGCTCAGTAATTTTGGCACCTGAGTGCGTTGAAAGAGGCTGGGGGTTCGATTCCCCACTGTGCCTCTTTGACAGGGGCTGGACTTGATGATCCATAGTGTCCCTTACTGCTCTGCAGTTCTGAGATTATTATAATCTATACTCTGGATGAGAGTCTACTTTTAGAACAAATAGGGAGAAACAGAATGCTTTCCCATTATTAAAGGTGTGAGATAAGAGTGTATTTTCTTTTCTTTTCTATGTATATGTGTATGCAGAACATATAATATGCAATAGATTCAGATGAAACAGAAATGAGAATTGGTGGAAGATATATCACTACATGGATGAGAATACATTATTGGCAGAAACTATAGTTACTTAAAACAACTCTTTATGAAGATGAAAGAAGAAAGTGCAAAAGCAGGATTCCCACTGAATATTTAAAATACCAAAATCATGACGACAGAGCATACATATAACTTTACAATGAAGAGGTTGAAATTGTTGAAGATTTTCTACTCCTTATTTCAGTTCAAATGGAAACTGCAGCCAAGAAGTAGGAATGACATTGAGATTTAGAAGGGCTGCTATGGAGGAGCTAGAAAAGATTCTTAAGGATATAATTGCTGCAGATGAAGGTCAAGTTCATTTGTGCTGTTATGATATTCCAATTTACTATGAAGAGTTGTGAAAGCTGATGGTAAAGAAAGCTGTCAGGGGAGAAAAACCCAATTCATTCAAAATTTGGCATTAGATAGGTTTATGGATATTATGGAGCACCAAAAAGACAAATAACTGCTGGATCAAGCCTGAAATGCCTGGACTTCAAGCTAGATTCTGAAAAGGAAGAGGCACTGAAGATCATATTGCAAGTATCCACTGGCTACTGGAGTTCAGCAAAGAATTTTCAGTAGCAGATGAGTCTCTGCTTTACAAACGACAGTAGAGCCTTTGCCTAGGTGGATTATGAGAAGCTATTGTTCTGAAAGAAATGGGCGACTAGTACTGTAGTTCAGGGAGTTGTACCAGACATCTCTAGCCAGGAATTCTTAGTATGCCATCAAATGAACCAATCATATGTACTGTTAACCACAAATCATATAATTCATCAGTCCAAAAACGCTCAACCACTGACTAATTCACACATCATTCTTTGCTTTGAAAGCTCTGCTGCATATCATACAGAAGGATTCTTTCTGTTTCAGATTTTATTTTTATTTATTTTGTTATAGCAGTTTGACTAGTAAAATACAACTCTGGTGTTGATTCAGGAGCAAAAGTAGGGAAAATTCAGTTTTTGTACCACAGGTCCCAGAATCACATGGCTGATTTTTGATTTCCCTCCTCCCCAAGCATTTCCTATCTCTGTCCAGAAGAATCCAGATCTCAGATGTGACTTTGAACATTTTACATGGGATGGTGAAATAGCTACAAGTCAATAGCTGCAACAGCTGCAAGCTTAGTGGCTGGAGGTATAAAGTCATTTTAAAGGACAGATTGTGCTTTCACCAGTTTCTTTGTTAGATAAGTGTGTTTCTTTGTTTGCAGCATTTTCATGCTATTCACAATTATGATTTGAAAACTGAAAAAGGGAGAGATCTGTCAGGCAGTGGGGAATAATAGGTGGAAGTGTAACCACGGAAGTCAAGAATATAATCATCTACTCAGAGAGTAATTCAGCCTTAACCATCTTTGCCTTGGACTTTGTGTGTCATTGACTGGCTCATTCATTCATTCATGATACACCACCCTTTCTATGTCTCCTCCCAAACAATCCCTTTGATTAGGCTGCTTCTGCCAGCTGGAAAAGGATAAAGAGAGGGCACTGAATAAGACCCACTAACCTTCAAGTCAGATGTTAACAGTTTTGGACAAGTGTGAGATTTTTACACTCCTATCTGCAGGAAAATCTGGTGTTTAGTGCCCTAACTGTGAACAGGTCATCCTTAAATCTCTGAACCTCCTAGGCCAAAAAAAGAAAAGGAAAGGGGGGGGAGGGAAAAAGGAGGGGGGAACCAGGGCCTGAGGGGAATTGTACTGGTTCTAATCCCTTCTGCCATTCTGCATATTCATGGAACATTGTCATAACACATCAGGCAGTTCAGTCGGACAAAAGATCTGTCGGCACCCCCCTCCCCATTCCTCTGATGAGCCACTAGACAAATGCTGAGTAAACACTTGGAAACCATTCACTGGGCCATTCTCATACTGATGAGAAAGGCCTGGGTCTTTCTTGCAGACCCGGAGCTGCTCAACCTAATAAAGTACGGCCCATGGCCTGTGAAAAGAGTAGCCTACGAATGATGAAAACATGGATTAACTCGTTGCACTCTCCTTGTAGCCAACAGTGCTCACATTTGGAGTGCACTTGGTCTGACACGCAATTACAAAAAAATAAAAAAATAAAAAGAGGGAGTGAAAGAGACAGAGAAAGAAAGAAGGGGGAAAGGAGGGGTTGGATGGGTAACAGTGGTGATGGTGGCAGAGGTAGCGCCGAAGAGATGGTGGGAGAGCATAGCAATTGTGCCTTGGATTTCACAGCTGACCCACTGAAATGTCAGGGGCTGGAGATCCTTTCTGATACAAAACTGCACATTTTCATGCTAAGAAGTATATGGGGAGGTAGGACTTCTAACCAAATAGCATAGAATATATGGCATTACTGACGAATCATACATTGCAGGGGACTCAGCATTATTTGATAAGTGTCTTGCCTTCACAATGGTGGTTTAGGGTGGACCACTGTAATTTCTGAGGAACAGACTAACCAAAATCACTGAAGACATTTCTGACAAAGGTAGGGTCGGACTCATAAGGCCCCAATCCAAGACAAACGTCTCAAGGCTCCTAGGAATTTGTCTTAATTTCTTAATTCTAGGGTGCTTAGGGCACAGATTCAGAGCTCTAGGTAGTTCAAAAAGATGGTACTGCTTTGTAATACTCTTGGTAGCTAATGAAACTTCACCCATGTCACAGAACCTGTAGCTCTCTCTGCATGTTAAGGGAAAGCCAGCATAAAGAGAGGGGAATTTATTGTGTAGAAATGTTAGGCAAGAAGAACATAGCCAAGCACCCTCAAGAAGCAAATTTCCTTCCTTCAAAGAAGCAAACACATGCAGACAGCATGAATTCAGTGCAGAGTCTGTGGGTAGGGCGAATCCTCATTTTCAGACCACCCATCCCAGAATTCTGAGACTGCCAGTTCAGAAAAAGCAACTGTCCTATCTCTTGCACACTTTCCTTGAAAAAAAAGCAGATTAAATTGAATAGAACTTATTTCTGGCTAAACATGTGTACGACTCCCATGCAAGACAGGGATTCATGAGCAGTTCATGGGTGAGTGTGCAGTCGTGTTGCTCCTGCAGTAAATTTGGCTCAGCAATGAATAGCAATACTCTGATTCATGGTGGTGGCACTTGACTAGCCATGGTATGTTCTGAGAGTTCTAGCCGAAAAAAGGAACATTTACAAGCAATTGCACCTAGTTAGCTTCCTACAGTATATGCCCTGTGTTCCCACTTTCAATCATAGGACTAAGATGGAGAGAGTAATTTTGCTTGCGCCTAGTAGTTTTGCCATCTGCAGTAAGATTTCATTATTTTTCACTGCACACTTCCTTCACAGTTGAGATGTTGTTTCTGAAATGCCACTCATTTTCAAAGATATTTTTGCCTGAAAGCATTGAGGACAGCTGTTTGAGAACCACAAGTCCAAATGAATATACTGTTCTTTTTTTGTTTACATGTTCTTTCACTCGTTCGAAAAAGAGAGCCTCTGGAATAAAAATGATTCACATTAGGGGTACAAAGAATGTGTTCCTTCTATGGTTCCCTCTCTTGTTTAGCCTATCTTTCACCCTTTGTTGAATTGCCAGGGAAATTTTTCATCCAATAGCCTTTTGAAGGCCACTATTAATAGCTAATCAGAATGTCCAAGAGTGGAAGTTTTGAATCAGAAAAAGGGCCTGGATTGGTTGGAGCCCACCGAGGAGTGGACTTCCTTTGCCTCAATTATTCTTTCCGGGTGTTTGAGCTCCTTCTCCTCCATCTTGAATTGTTCTGCGTGCCTGCTTATGTGACTTTACCTCCATCTTCGGTCCTTTTCTTTTTTGTTCTCCCCTCCATGTCATTAGATTATTTTGCTGCTCCTCATCTTTAGGATTACTTCCCCAGTTTCTTTGGGATTCACCTCCCCCTTTTTGGCCCTTTTCTTCTCAGAAAGCAGTTTTTGATTTGTTTGTCTACTTGACTTAAGAAATAATGTAAGAAGAAAAATAGAGGAAAGAAAATGAAAAAGTCACCCCCTGAAACAACCCAAAGCACTAGAATTGCAAAAGAAAATGTTAACTGTGTGCATATCAGCTCACCACAGAACCTTATGAGTGTCTTCTGAAAAGTAAGTCCCACTGAGTTCTATAGGGCTTACTCCCATGTAAGTGTGCATTGCATTGCAGCCTCAGATTGCTTTGTAATATGCATATAAAGCTGGCATTAGCCAGAATGCCCATCCATATTACAAATGCCTCTCTTCTGCAGTCTGATCCAGATTAGTAACATACATTTCTAAGTTGCATATTTATCTGTTTCAAAAGATTTATAACCCAGTTTCACAAGACATACAGAAAATCCTACACATACTTCTGGAAATCATTCTCTTTCTGTGGAACATAGAGCAGGCACGCCCTTGAAGAGGAGCACCTTTGTTCAGATGGCAGCCTCCAGGTGCCCAAAGCAGCACCGCAAGAGGGCTAATGGTGAGCCTCATTACTGCTCAGGCCTGATTGATCATATTGTCTTTAACAGAAATCTGATTGTTTCCACAATCTTTTTGTCTAATCAGATTGTGCTGTTAATATATTGTTGTGCCATTGAATTGCCATTGTGCTGTTGGTTTCAGGTTAGGCTGTTAGGTAGCAATCCAATGCACACTTGCCCCACTGAACACAAGAGGGCTTACTTAGGAGTAGATGTGTAGAATTATATCGTCAAATTATTGCTTCCTGATTCCTCTTGTGCCACTGCCTTTGTTTTGTCATTTCTTATACTGTTCATTCTTTCTTCCAGTGAGCTCAACGTGGCTTGGATGACCTTTATCTTTGCCACTTTAGCCTCAAAGCAAGTCAGTGTGGTAGATCTGGCCGAGTGTGTGTAGCTGGCCCAAGTTAACCCAGCGAGGTTTGTGGTTGAGTGGATTGCATTTTATTGAATTCTATGCAGAATAGCACAGGAGAGGCATATTGGAAGCCAATGGACCTACCTTGCTAAACTGCAAAAACTCAAAGATCAATGAGGAGCTTCCATAAAATTTTTAAACCTCCTATTCTTTGCTCTTGAAAATCTCTCCCCTCCTCACAGACATCTAATCTTCTTGACAGGGTATTTTTCAAAATTCAGCATCCAAGTACAAAAGAACGCTTCTTCTTCCCAAGTATTCCAGTTCCTGGAGTTTTGAGCTAGTTCTAATAGGGAGGCTCTTAATGAGAGGAAGCCATCCACCCAGTCCCTACAAAGCACTGCGGCTGCAGTTCCCCTTGCAGAGCCATTAGTAGCATTAG
The DNA here is from genome assembly GCF_051106095.1 of Pogona vitticeps. Lineage (NCBI taxonomy): Eukaryota > Metazoa > Chordata > Lepidosauria > Squamata > Agamidae > Pogona > Pogona vitticeps. Next base: position 65,099,164 of record NC_135786.1, on the reverse strand, counting down.
CAGCCCTTGCTGTTTGCTCAGGGGAAGCGGAGTTTTCTTAAATTCAATTGCCTGACTGTGAAGAAAATAACATCCAAGTGGAGGGAGTTGCGTTAAACACACACTCTGTATCCCTCTCAACCCCAAGGCTACCAACGCCTGAAACAATAATATTTATTTTCTTAAATAAATATCTAAATGGTGGGCTTCTAGCTTCTCCAAAGGTAGTTCAGAGTCTGAAAAGGAAGGCTGGTGCTTAGCGTGTTTCCTATGCTGGAACAGGAATCACTTGTTTGCTGTAAAAAAAAAAAATTACTCTACACTGCAGAACAGGGCATACTGTGGGATCAGTCTGACATGAAACATGGAACTTGAAGCATGAAAGCAAGAGTGGGCGGGGGGGGCAGAAAGGATTAAGTGGTAGCTGGGTGGGTAGGTAGGTGGGTCAATGACTACAAAATGAGATACCCCCATCTCCTCAAGCTACTAACAAGGAAGCAAGCAAATTCTGAGCCTGTTTTTAATTAAAGGACAGTCTAGCAAAATAAAAAAAAACATTAAATTAATTTTAATTTAAGCCAATAAACTAATAGACTAGTAATACATTAAAATTTAAAACATATCAATAATACAGTAAAAGACACCATGATACATCACCATCATCTTAGACCCGCAGAGCTAGCAGGGATACTATGGATCATCAAACCCAGCCTCTGTCAAGAAGGCACAGTGGGGGACCCAGCTGCCAACCTCTGGCTCCGCAGCCAGATCCATAAACCACTGAGCTATCCAGCAGTTCTATAATGGGAACGTAGGAACAAAATCATTCAGCAGCCAAGGGATGGTTACAGTACATTATGTATAGACCCGTTGTGGTTGCTAAGGACCATGAGAAACAGTTTCTTAAACATATATTGTAGATGTGTAGGAGCCATCCTGATCCTAGAAACAGGCAGCCACCATGACTTGGTTACTGGGAGAGATTAGCTCAAGGACAGATTAACGTGGAAGGTCAAGAAGTTGAGGTGTCCAAGACTGTAAACCTGTCTTTGTGCATGAATGCTTAAAGGCTGGATGAGACTGGCAGAAGATGTTTTCAGAAAGCCAAGCTCTGTAAAATTGAGTTGTCTCTGGATAAGGGACAAACAGATTTATTCCTTTGAGTTACCAGCTGAAACACTAAACAATAGAGCATTCTCTGGAGAGAGAAAAAAGTTGTTAGCAGCTTTGTGTTATTACTACTGACACTGATAGCTACATAACCGCCTATACTGTTATACTTTGCAGCCTTCTAGCACTCTTTTGGTTTAAAGAGCTTTGAGATATGTCTGTGTCTAGGTCTAGGTATTCCAATGTGACTGATCTAAAGGCACAGAAATGAATTTGCCACCTATATAGATGCTTCTAATGCAACAAACCAAAAAATGCCCTACAGCAAGGACTGAGAAACCTTTGGCCTACCAGATGTTTGGGCCTTCAGCTCCCAGAAGTACTTGCAAGCACAACCAATGCAAAGGACTTTGGAAGCAGTACTCTGAAACATCCGGAGGAACAAAGGTTACGCACCTTGCCTGCCCTTCCAGAAAATCTATACACAAAGGAGGTTCTTGCTAGGCAGAGACCCACAAGGACTGATAACACTGTAGGGATTTTTAGCTGTGAGCTGAAAGTCCCCGGTTATTGTGGATAAAATACAGGAAAGTCCTGTTTGGTTCCTGATGCTGTGAGTAAACCGTCACAGGTGGTAGCAACAGCAATACTGAATCAGGGGTATTTAAGTCTTTCCGATCTCATATTGTGCTGTTTTTTTGCAGTCTGAATTGCTCAGAGGCAGCCAAGCAGCGATTATCTTCCCTGAGCAAAGAAGACAAGCAACCCATATTATGCCTGTGTATTATCCCAGCAAGGCTAATTGTGGCGCAGAAATTGAACATCAAAAATATAACACGATGGCAAAGTTTAGGACTGGTCCTGCCCTTAGGCAGAATGAGGTGCCTTTCTCAGGAAGCAGTTTCCCGTCATTTACTATATTGTTATTACATTTCTACTGCCAGGAATGAGGTGAAGTGTTTATGGGATTTTCTACTCCATGTGTAAATAAAATAAAATAAAATGAAATAAAATAAAATAAATAAATAAATAAATAAATAAAAACAAAAAACCCACACACAAACTGGCTGTCTGTGGGTACATTATACAGAGCTATCTGTAACCATCCTTCAGGCAGAAAAATGTGTGGGGTCCATTGTAGTTAAACATGTTCTCCCTCAGTGGCTATGAATCCATACCTAAGAAATGGTGACCATGACAGGGGAGCCATTCTACCATTCCTAGGCCACCACCTTTCTGTCCAGTTGTGAAAAACAGATCAAGAGTGTGGTCTCCTATGCAAGTTGAACCAGTGACATGTTGGGGCATCCCAATACTAAGTAGCATGAAGTCCTGAAACACCCCTGTCAATGGAGTCTTGGTACAAATGTTATGATCTTTTAAGACTAACACCTTGTGGTCTTCTACACAGAAATCAGAGAACACTCTTGCTAACTGAAACAGAGATACACTCCAAAATCTTGGCTGATGTTTTGAGCTAATGTTTATTTGAAATCAACTTTTTTTAATTTACATACCTCATTCTGCCAGTTGCTTCCATTAGTCTATCACAGATGGGAGCCCACCTGAGTGTTGTTCTCAAGGACCCATAACCGAGACCAAATGGATATTATTATCCTGCAACTCACCAGGGTTCCTGATACCTCAGCAAACATTTACAACATGAGATTTAATAGATATGAGCATGTCTGCCAACTTTCAGGAGGATCTTGGATAAACAAGGTCAGCTAATCTCACATGCTGAAGTTAAAAGCTGTCAGTCAACCCAGGAGGTCTTGTTACAGGGTCAACTGTGCTCTAAAGGTTTCCTAGGCTAAGTTTGACATGTCAGTCTTCTGACATGCAACAAAGCACTGTTGTCTCATGTCAGTGTCAGACATCTGACATTTGAGATTAGTTGTCAGAGACTATAATACGTAATTAAGTTTTTTAAAACGTACATAAAGTAAACAGAGAGCATGCAATTTGCCTTATACAATTTTCAGTACATAGTAACACAGGAAGATATGTTTTGATTATGTATTTGGTTCCAGTAATGTATAAATTGGTTCGATTACAAATACTTACACTGCAATCTACTAAAAGTCTACACCAAACTAAATCTTATTGAATGCAAGCATGTCAACAAGAAACACAAAACAAAAGCAAAAAAATATATGGTGTGGCACTTTAAAGACTAACTGCTATATTTTAATGTAAGCTTTTGTGAAACATAGCCCACTTTTTCTGACATGAGCAGAATGCAGAGACTACATGGCAAAACATTCAATAAGAGAGAGTGGTGTTTGGTTGCATTTCACACCTCATAATGATTTATTACTCCTGTTTGGTATTCAGTTCTTTTGAAGCCTGGGTTCTGAAAACAGCAAAATTATTAAAGGAAAAAGAGGAAGAACAACATGCGGCAAAATAAAGAATGAAAGACTTTACCTTTGAGACTTGTACAGTGGTCTTTATTTCTGTTGTAAATGATTCCATGCCTACTACACTTGATACCTATGTGACTAAACCACAGCAGTTGCATTCTCTGCTCATTTTAATCGGCTATTATTGTTCGATTGGCTCTTCTTTTAGCAATGTAACTTTGTTTTTGTAGTGATTCTTAAGATTAGCTGTCATTATTTATAGCTGAATATGTTGTTAGTCATTCACAATAGGTATACCAGAAAGATTAGTAACTCTCTGTAAGAGACAGTCTACAAGCAAAGCTATGTCCTTCCAGTATTTAATAACCATCATCCACAGCACAAGAAATCTAAATTGTCTGTAGATTACAAATGTTACACCTCCAGCAGGAATCTGGTAGTTTAATCCTCCTGCTTCATACACATGTACACCATCAACAATGCAGATGTTTGCAGATTTTAAATTGGCAATCTTTGATGGTTATTGAGACACTGCATTTTATTTCCTGCTTATACAACAGAGAACACATATGGTCTGATCTTTCATCCTCTAATTCTTGTAGACATTTGCTTTCCCTTTTATAAAAGTTGTGTTCATTTTATGCTTCATATTTTATGATTTGTTTATTAGGACAATCAGCAAGCATTTATATTTTTCTTTTATAGATGTTGCATGTAGTACAGTTTTCTGAAAGGCTGTATTTCTTAAAGAGAGCATATTATTATTCTAAAAATCATTATCATAAATACACCCTGACATCAAGCATTACAGTTTTAACTCAGGGATGTGCAGCAACCTTAAGGCTCATCCCAATGGGTACCTTGACCATTACTGTTGTTGCATTCTTCCACCCCAGTTGATCACACTTTCCTTCAGGGACAGAGTATGGAAATAGCAATTCGGATGAGAATACTTGGGGAAAGGAATGGAGACTCTTCTATGTATCAGATTTTTCATGCAAGGAGGTGGGTAGGGTGGAGAGAAAACTTTCCATCCCAGTGAGAAAATAGGATTTTGTCTGTCTCTCTGTGTGTATGCACACACACGTGGCCCCAAACTCTAAGCCAACATCACTTGTGGTTCCTCAGGACCAATGTAGTATGTGATTCAGAGTTAGTAAAATTTATTTTTTTCGGATCACAGTGTCCAGAATCCCCTAGGTAAAGGTAAAGTTTCCCCTTGATATTTAGTCCAGTCGTGTCCGACTCTGGGGGGCGGTGCTCATCCCCGTTTCCAAGCCATAAAGCCAGTGTTTTGTCCAAAGACAGTTTCCATGGTCACGTGACAAGTGCAACTAGACATGGAACACCGTTTCCTTCCCACCATGGTTGTACCTATTTATCTACTCACATATTTACATGCTTTCGAACTGCTAGGTTGGCAGGAACTGGGACAAGCGACGGGAGCTCACTCCATTGCATGGATTCGACTCCATTGCATGCTCGTCTTCTGACCTTGCAGCACAGAGGCTTCTGCGGTTTAACCCGCAGCACCACCATGTCCCATTCCAGAATCCCCTAGTCAGGATAATTTCTGGTCATGCTAGCTGTGAGATTCTGGGAGCTATCGTCCCCAAAGGTAACGTTTCTGAACTCTGTGCAGATCAATGCAATGCTCCTCAACAACAAAGCATAGCTGAGCACATATGAAATTGTCTTCTAGTGGACCAGATCATTAATCCATCTAGCCCAATGCTATCAACCCTGGTGTCAGTAGGTCCGCAGCACCTTCAGCAGTATTATCCTAGTCCTAACTGGAGATTCTGGTAATCTTTGATGGATTTCCATGCAAGTACTAACAAGAATGAATTCTAAGCTTGTGACATAAAATATAATTAGCATGTTTTACGGTGGCATTTAAGAAAAGAAATCTAACAATAATTTCCCAAACACCATACCTCCATGTGCAGTGTGTTCACACGAGATCAATCTCAACATATGCCTAGCGTTCTAAACATCTCACACAGGGCATAGTTTGAACCAGGGTTGACTTTCACAGCACAGTTTCAACACCAGACACCACAACTGACACTAATATGAGCTGATAAGTATTGAGCCTTTCCCAGAAAAAAAAATGAGCTGGGAAGCTATAAACTGCAGGGTGATTTGGCCAATTTGTCTGTATTCAATGGTGCAATGGAACATGATTTTATCTTTCATGTTCAGGTCCAAAGTGAACATAGCAGTACCTCAAGAAAAATTCAAGGTGGAAGAGCATAGGACCATAATCAAGTTCCTGTTTCTCCAAGGGAAAGGTGCGAAGCAGATCCATGATGAAATGTCACAAACTATGGGTGACAGTGGCCCTTCATATGCAACTGTTAAATGTTGGGTTGTCAATTTTAAAACTGGCCATTTCGGTGTTGAAAGTGAGAAACCCAGTTGAAGGCCTCTGTGCCTGCAAATGTGAAAGCCATCCATGACATGATCATAGAGGACTGCCGAATATCAGCCAAAAGTATTGCTATATATCTGAGAACATCACGAGAGAGAGTTGGTGCCATTAACCACAATGTTTTGGAAATGAGAAAGCTGGCAGCAAAGTGGATCCCCAAACTTTTGACAATTGAACAAAAGAGGAAACGTATGGAGTCATCGGTGGCTGTTTTGGAACATTTTGCAAGAAATGAGTCAGATTTCCTGGGCAAACTGGTAACTGGTGATGAGATATGGATCTACTGTTAGGGTAGAGACAAAGGAACAGTCTAAGGAATGGAGGCACAGTGGTTCCCCCAGGCCAAAGTACTTTTGCGTGCCAAGGTCGGTGTAGAAGCAAATGGCAACAGTTTTTTGGGATAAGAAGGGTGTTCTGCTGGTGGATAACCTCCAACAGGGTTCAACCATCAATATTACTGTGCTTTATTGACAAAGCTGAGGCAAAACATCAAGGGAAAATGTCAAGGAAAGCTCTCTGAAGGTGTCATCCTGTTGCATGACAATGCTTCGTCACACACTGCAGGTGAAACAATGGCAAAACTGACGTCCTTATGTTTTCAAGTGATGCCCCATCCACCCTATTCTCCTGACCTGGCTCCTTCTGACTATCATCTGTTCCCCAAACTCAAAAAACACCTAAAGGGACAATGATTTGGGAGTGCTCTGGAGGCAACTAATGCTGCAAATGAGTGGTTACATCAGCAGTCAGAAGAATTTTATTTGCAGGGACTTAAGAAGCTGCAGGACAGACGTTGCAAGTGCATTGACTTCCGGGGGAATATGTAGAATAGTGTGGGAGTTACAGCTTCCTAGCTCAATTTTTTCTGGGAAAGGCTCAATACTTATCAGTACCCCCTCATATGCGTATCTGAGATTACACAGCACAGTCATTCAGTACCGGCTACAGCAGTTTCTTACCTACAATTTAAAAAGAAAAAAAAACAAGTTTTCAACAGATTTCTGTGTGGATTTACAACACTCAAAAGGCCCTTCAGAATGAAATACAGTACTGTATAGGTAATGATGAGGGGGAAACACCTGCCTAAACTACTATTGGTTTATATTCTAGCCCACACTGCCTCAAAGAAGGCAATGACATACTGCAGATAGGTTCCCTTGCCATTACATAGATCCATGAGCTACACTCAGCTGTACACATAAAAAGTGAGATCCACTCTTTGGCTGTCTGAAGAGAAAAGGCACTGTGTTTCTAGGCACTAAACATAAACAAATTTCCTTCCCTCCAAATATGGATCAATGGGATGAACTGAAAAGGTTTTGAGACTGCAAATTACACATGGTCTCTGTTTGGTTCAGTTCAAGGCTTTAAAATGGATCTCCATTTGGTCCTGGACCATTTTTGCCCTGTCTCACTTTATTTGTGCCTTGGATCCAAACGGATTTTTACATTTTCCAATCCACGTGAGGCAATAATTTCTTTGTTTTTGGACTAAAGTACATGAAATGTCCCCTACATGGATTACTGCCTTGTCATGGCGAAGGGGTTTGAGCAACTCAGAGAAGCTATGGGCTATGCCGTGCAGGGACACCCAAGACAGACGGGTCGTAGTAGAAAGTTCTGACTAAACGCGATCCACCTGGAGTAGGAACTGGCAAACCACTCCAGTATCTTTGCCAAGAAAACTCCATGAACAGAAACAAAAGGCTAAAAGATACGACGCAGGAAGATGGGCCCCTCAGGTCAGAGGGCATACAACATGCAACTGAGGAAGAGCGGAGGACAAAGACAAGTAGCTCCAGAGCTAATGAAGTGGTTGGGCCAAAGCCGAAAGGACGCTCAGCAGCGGGCGCACCTGGAAGTGAAAGGAAAGTCTGATGCTGCAAAGAAAAATACTGCATCGGAACCTGGAATGTAAGATCTATGAACCTTGGCAAGCTGGATGTGGTCAAACAGGAGATGGCCCAGGCGTACCAAGCTGCCAACCATGGGAGCACCCACTCTCAGAAGGAGGGTTGCCCAGAACTTCTTTTGGCCAGGTATGAGTAAACAGATTACTTATTATTGCAGAACTTGTGATGTCTGTCAGAGATGAGGAACAGGGCAGGACAGGACTAAAGCCAAATTATGTCCTTTGCCAGTCATCTCTACCCCATTCCAAAGGCTGGGAACTGATCTGGTGGGTCCTTTGCCTCAAGCCACAAGAAGGGGGAATAAGTACATTCTGACCATTATGGACTTTGCTACTAGATATCCTGAGGCAATTCCATTAGGTAACATGGAAACTGACATGTTGGCAGATGCCTTAATCAATTACATGAGCCGATTGGGATTTCTTAGTAAAATAGTCAGTGATTTGGGAACTAGCTTTACCTCCAGACTGATAAAGAGGTTATTGAAGGCTTGTGGGATAACCCAAATTAACTCTACACCATATCATCCTGAGACTAATGAACTAATTGAAAAATGTAATGGCACATTAGTGCGCATGATTAAGGCCTATGTAGCAGAGAACCCAAATGATCAGGACTGCAAAAGTGTGAGGGCAAGAGGAGAAGGGGACAACAGAGGATGAGATGGTTGGACAGTGTTATCAAAGCTACCAACATAAATTTGACCCAACTCCGGGAGGCAGTGGAAGACAGGAGGGCCGTGGGGTCACGAAGAGTCGGACATGACTTAACTAAACAACATGTAATCTGGAATTATTATTGATCCTAAAAATGAGTACTAGACAGCTTTAGATTTTTCTTTAAACACCCACACATGCACATCTACTAGCCTGATAGAATTTGTACTTCACATGATTTGATTTGCGCCCCAGATCTGAACTGAATTGTGAACTTGCTTCACCCCCATTCTGCTTTCATGCAGATGTCATACAAATCAATCTGGATCAGCCACTTTGCTTTGCCAAAACGAATGCATAGCTGTAGTGCAAATCTGCTGTTCACAAATGTTGCCTCAGTTGATACATCAAAGACTGTGTCTCATTTCAGCTGTTCCACACCACTTGTGATGCACCGTATAGGAAGTGGAATGGTAGTGGGATTATGCTGCAATGTTTTTTTTAAGTGTAAGTCAAGGCACCAAGGGGGGCATCAATGGAACCATTTTATTTGAGTAAGGGTTTTATGTATGGTCTGAAAGTCTTTGATTTGAGTACTTTATGTCAAATAGGGATGTGCCCCGTCTTCAGACAAATGTGTAAATAAGAACTAAATCAGGGTATTTATTTAGGGAGCAGCAAGCAGGAATAAAAAGCTGCTGTTCCCCTACAGGGCAAAACAACACCCCACAGATTACTTGAGTTAAATCAGTTATACACGTGTTCATGGTTAGAAGTGAGAAAGAAAAAGAAAAATTAAGGAAGACAAAGGAAAAATATACTTTTTACCTTAGAAATCAATCTTCATTGTCTTTCCTGCTATAAAGTCATTGGTTAAACAATTGAATTGCTATGGCTGCAGCACCACAAATCTGAGATTCAGAGAACAGGAAAGGCAGGGAGAAAGGTTGAAAAGTGTAGAACCGGAGGCTTCCTACATTGCCATTTTAAAAAGGAATAACACATGACTGTGCCCATTGGCCCCCCCTCCCTTCCTTCCCCATGGCTACTTTAGGAAGCTAACTGGAGCTTTCTCATGGCAGCTAGAAAGAGGGAGATGATAAAAATAAAAATAAACAGTGTCCAGCTCTGTAGATGGCCACATGTGCCTTTCTGTCCTGCTTGAACCATTTAGTCTGCAACCTGGCCTTGCTGTTTGTATTTCCTCATTTAGAGGAAAAGAGTCTTCATGGAGATGAGAAATGTAGAAATGCCACCACAGACCCAGAGGAGAATTGCATCAGAATATCACCAAACGGATGTAGGGGGGCACCTTTATTGAGGCACAGACCAAATTGGGGGTCATGTGCACATCCCTATCATCAATTACAGTGGTGCCTTGACTTATGAATGATGAATGCCCTGACCTACTAACATTTTGACTTACAAACAGCTCTGGACGCAAAATTTTGCTTTGACTTGCGGCCGGAGCTTTGACCTACGAACAGAAACAGGCAGGGAAAAGGGGCGGGAAATTCAAAAACCCTAACTGTTGGTGGCGAAGAGACTGCTTCTTTGTAGCTTTTTCACCCCAATGGTTAGGGAAAGGGAGGCTCGGCCTCCCATGCTTCCGGCGCCGCTGCCAGTGTCCAGCCGCTGCCAGTGTCTCCCATGGCAGCAGGGAAGCCCCGGGAGGCCTCCAAAGACGGTGATCGGAGGTGGCGGGGGACCCCTTGGAGGCGTCGGACCGGTAAGGTGCTGCTTTTTTTCTTTTAAAAAAGTTGTTCTGGGTGGGTTTTGGAGGGTAGGTTTTGACTGGGGGGTATGTTTCTGTGCTTTGTTGTTGTTTTTTAGGTGATTTTTTTTTCAGTCCTAGCGTGGGACTTGCTCCAATGTTCATTTTTGGATTTGTTTGGTTTTGGTTTTTGTTTTTCTGCGGTCCCAGCATGGGACTTGCAGTGTTTTATTTTTAATTTTTTTGTATTTTTTTCTTTGGCTGGAACGGATTAATCAGTTTTCAATGCATTCCTATGGGAAATGGTGCTTTGACTTATGAATGTTTTGACTTATGGCCACCGTTCCAATATGGATTAAGTTTGTAAGTCAAGGCACCACTGTATAACCTTTTTGTTGTAAAACAAAGGATTTTTCATTTTCTGGAAGTGATAGATAAATCCAACTACCTCATGCCTTCCTTTGGGTGGCCACATTTTCTACTAGACAGAAAATGTCTGGTTATTTAAAGAAATGCATTTAAAATGTGCTTGTCAACTAAAAATATGCACATTTATTGCAAATTAATACAATATTCTGCTTTTGTGGGCAGGGGGAACGATGCCTGCTTTCTTTTTTGGTGGTCATCCTAAATAACGTTTCTTATTCTTTGCTAAACTCCATTGTTCCTACCCACAACAAATTCACAAGTTTCAAGGTTAGATCTTGAAGGTAAGTGAAAAGAAGATACGAATTGCTCGCAAATGGAAGTCAAAACAAGGAATGGGATTTCTGGGTTAACCTGAGAGACCTTTCTTTCATTTTTGGAGTCTTCGGTGTCTTTATGATAGGGACCTTCTGCAATCTGAAATATTTGGGACTCTGGAAGAGAGGCTAATGAAAATTACAGATTCTTTGGGATTTCAGTTCACTTTTCTTTTTCTGACATTTGGAGCGATTCCCACCACCACCACTATTGTGTTGCCTGTAGTGCCTGGCTGTCTGTCCTTCACCAGATGGACTACTGCCTGCACTGCTGGACTAAAGCTATCAAAGTGATAGAAGAAAGAGCTATCTCCCCAGATCCTCATATTTAGTGGGTTGGATGTGGAGAGTTTGATAATATTTCCCTTAGAGAGAGAGAGAGAGAGAGAGAGAGAGAATAATTCTGATTATGATCATCATGATGAATTTTCATTCTCATCTGTATTGTTTCCTGCTAACCCACTGATGAGGATTATGAAAATGATGAAGTGATGATAAATCTGAACTTCAAATTTCTTCTCGTGTTTCCATAGGTCTATAGATAAGATTTTCCTTTCTCACATATTTTTCTTTTTGCCAGCTTTTGGAGTAGGTGCTTGTCTGTTGCCTTATCCATGCCTTTTTTTTTTGAGGATTGTGTAGGGCTTAATTGGGTCTAGCACCAGAAAGCAGAACGAACAAACAAACAAACAAAAGAACACACAAACTGAAAGATTCTAGTACCCAAAAGAACAAAAAATTGAGAGGAGTCCCCCTCAAAAGATGCTAGAATGAAATGCTACAGTTTTTCCCTTGCACATCCCTAGCAGAGGCAACCAAGAATTCACCTATTTTTTTTAAAAAAATGATTATACCACATTATTGATGTATGCTATTTGGAGACTAGCTTCCCATTCATATTTCCAAAGCAACTCAGTATAAAACTAGAACAACAGTATCTGGAAAACAGCTTAATATTTTATAAAAACAATAGAACAAAGCAGGTATATAAAACAGCTCAGCTGTCTCTTCCCTTTCAGAGACATACAGACAGACAGACAGACAGATGGACAGAAAATTCAGAATCTAACCAGTGATCATATTTCAAAATGAAATAGGCATTCATTTTCATGTTTTGCTCCATCTCTGTTAAAACAAGCTTTTCATCAGAAACTTTGTTTGACAGGATTGCTACAAGTAGGCGTTCAGGGGAAACAGTAAAAGAACAAGCAGCCCACCATAAAAGAGAAATATGACCTAATGCACAGCATCTCCCCCCCCCCTTTTTTTTTATTAAGCAAAAGAGACAGCAAGTATTGAGGCAGACTTAAAAGATTCTGGGATGTGATGACAGGTCTCATTCTGAAGAAGAAAGGAGTGAGGGGATGGGATTTGGGCCCAGACTAAATCTTCATGGCAGGTAAGTCTTTAGTATGTAAAGGTCAGAAGCGCTGAGAAGCTCATTTTAGAATAATAAAAAGCTTTTGACTTTATTAGGCTTTTACTGCATCTTCCTTCTACTCAGAAACAATATCAGAAGGCTTTGACGTCTTCTTTGATGGAATTTGACTTGCAGAAACATGTGGCTCCATGTTAGGGATGGAGAACCAGTTTTACACTACGGCCACTTTTTTAGTTCTGTAGTGGATAGACAGCTGGTTAGATTCTATCTGCAGAGCCAGAGGCTGGAGTTCAATTCCCCACTGTGCATCCCAGAAAAGTCAGCCTTTGTAGACCTGGGCAAGCTGCACTGTCCCAGGATGCCCCCAGGAAAATGAAATGGTAAACCCTTTTGAGTACTCTCTACCTAGAACAGTGGTTCTTAACCTTTGTTGAGGTTGTTCTTAACCTTAGATGTTTTTGAACTGCAACTCCCAGAAACCCCAGCCAGCACAGTTGGTGGTGAAGGCTTCTGGGAGTTGCAGTCCAAAACTCCTGAGTAACCCAAGGTTAAGAACCAGTGACCTAGAACAGTGGTCCCCAACCTTGGGTCTCCAGATGTTCTTGGACTACAACTCCCAGAAGCCTTCACCACCACCTCTACTGGCCAGGATTTCTGGGAGTTGAAGTCCAAGAACATCTGGAGGCCCAAGGTTGAGGACCACTGACCTATAAGACCCTGAAAAGAGTCACCATGATCAGAATTGATCTGACACATTATGATGATGAATGGATAGATGGCCACACCTAAAATGTATACAACTCCTACCTAATCCCTTAAAACTGATACAATATTACCTTCAGAGCTACTGCTCAGTTCTCCCACTACCAGCTAAGGTGCAAAATCACCACCATACAAAGAATCATTTTAAATAAGATTTATATACTGAACATTTCCATCAGATATCTTTAATACTGCACATCATAAGACACTAAAAATGAAGAGCCAGATCAGATGTAATGCACTATCTTCTACACGTTCAAAAATCATTTTCTACAACTAAAAAAAATGGATCAGTTGGAACTGCATAGCCATTGCTTTGATGGAGGGAAATACTGATTCTTTTCACTGTGTCATTTTCCCAGTCTGAATTTCCGATTCTGTGTTGCTCGGAGATACATAGATACTATATGTGTATGTCCTGTTACTGTTAATTTTTTTTAAGCAAGCAAGCAAGCAAATGGCGGAGGGTCCTGACCATCTTGTTTGATCTTAATGTAGACCATAAAATAATTTATGAAGAACAAACTGCTCCAGTTTACTTTTCAACAAAAGCAGACTTTAAAGATGCTTAATATCCAAATCCCCAAAGATAGCTGTCCTGCATTTGGTGGGTTTACTCTCCTCTTTAGGATCTTATCACTTTGCCAAATTTCAGTCACTCCAGTACAAAAACCAACCAAACAAAAAAAAGGTACAGCTATGCTGGTTTTCCAGTGCAAATCAGTGGAAGACTTCACAAATCAGTTTGGATCAGTGGCACAGATTTAATTTGAAGGGACATAAATCATGTCAAACCTCAACAGGATCCATTCCAAAGCCCTGAATTAGACTCAAATGAATCAGAAGAGTTGCACACAACCCTGCTTCTCATAGGGAGCTTCATTCCAGGAGCTGTGGGGCAAAAATGATAGTTTTCAAGCTTTGATTTTAATCCTTACCTCCTTCTGTGATGGAGCATAAACTAAATCACCAGATCAGTTTCCAGACAGGCATTGTTCAAACCTACATGACTTAACTCCAGCTACATCCTTCCAACAGTTGCCTGAAGACCATGTTTTGAGATCAGTAGTAAAAAGGGCTGCCATGCTACCTTGTTTATACACTTTATCACTGACAATCAGATATTGGCTGATGTGTTAGATAAGAGACATAGGTATTCCACTTCAGAATTTTATGTACACAGTATTTTGTGGTTGATGCTATTTGTCCACTTTATAGGCTCATACTGAGCAGACAGCTGTAGCACAAGTAGAGAATAAGGCTATTTTACTGGCTCAAGATCACACAGCTCACATTTCATCATTCTGGTATGCACCTTGCCTCCTTAAATTGTGACTTTACTGATTTCTGAAACTATAGGAGGAAAGTCAGAGCTGGAAAAATCCTTCAGCTCTCCCATCTGTTGGGCCTATAATGAGCCTGATCTATACATACAAGGCCATGTGACACACCTATAAAGTGGATTTTCTACTTGTGGTGGCTTTGGTTTATTCTTGATGGTTGTCTGCAAGATCGGAAAAGCTGGGCTGAGTGTAGCCTAAAAATGGGAGGCTATAAAATCAACATCTTTAAATTTAAATCTTTAAATTCCCGTATGTATCACAACAGAAGAAATGGATAGCTGGACCACTGTTAGATAATAAGTACTCATGATGAAAAATGATGATCCATCTTTAAGTCCTTAATGAAAGTGTCTTTGTCAGCTGTTATTCAAAGCCAAGTTGATTATCCCAGAATACCACAGAAGGGTGCATAATGGAAATTAAACTGTTGGTAAAAAATAAAGAGCCGAAATTCACATATATTCAATACTGTCTTTACAATATTAGCAACTCCTCAGTGAAAGGTCAGATACTTAAGTGAGATGTGCCTTTTCAACTGTACATTGAAGCATTTTAAAATTATTATTAAGGTCACCTGTACTGCATCACTTTAATTAAGTTTGCTATTTCATTAACTTTTAACAAGCATGTCATCCAAACTGTAAATCATCAAATCATTCACTTTCATGCCAAGCTCAGTAAAGTTCTGTATTCAGAAAGGTCTTTTCCATCTCCACCCCTAATACCATGTTCTTCTCCAGAAAGAAGTGAGGAAATCACACAGCTGGTAACAAAAGTGGTATTGTCTTCACAATACCACTGACATTTTGGATACAAGCATATTTTTTAAAAGGGAGAGAATTCCAATATTCACAAAGTCCTATCAAACCAAAATCAGTCAAGTTATGAAAATTAATCATGTTAGTGATTTCCTTTGTTAAACAGAATGACTGACAGATGAGTGGGAGCTAATGTTTGGGAGTCATCCAGAATTTTCTCAAGTATTAGCTATCAGACTTTGGATAAAGTGACTGGTATTCCTGGTGTAATTTTGGTTTTAATTTCTGTACAGTTAGGAACTCTATCAACTCCTAATACGTATATGCACTAGATTCAGAGGTCCATCCATAGACACATCTTTAGATCCTATCCCTTTCCCCCTACCCAACCAACCTAGTTTCACTGTGGTCTCCAACAACACTTCCAATAGTTCCCCAGAAAGTATATACTATTCCAGTTTAAGTTGATACATTAGTTAGAGGTTGAGTACTTAATCATCTCACTAGACAAACTATATCAAATCATCCTCCGATCATGATAGTAAATATGTACATGTGCTCAAAGCATTTCACATACGCTATGTCATTGAAATCATTGCAACAAAGTCGTAAGGCTGGCTACTGATCTCTCTGGCAGACAAGAGCTGTGGCTCAGACAGAAGAACTTATCTGAGGCCAATACAAGCATAGGCCAATGGCAAGACTCATCCACGGGACTCTGAAGCCCAATCTCTCTTACACTAGGTTATGTCAGCTCCTTTACCAGTAATCCTTGGTGATGATTGACTGTTATACTCTACTTGCTCTTGAATGCCAAAACTTATAACCCCAACAGTATGATGATCTTCCCAACATGCAATTCAGAGCTCCTAGGGCAGGACACCTTTAAGGAGGAGAATGGAATTGCAACCCACCAAATATTGTTGTACCATAACTTCCAGCAGCCAACATTGCCAATGGTGGAGACTCATGGGAGTTGCAGTCCAACAATATCTGATTTAGTATTACACTGAAGCACTTTCTTATGCCACAAAGGGTTTAATTATATTGGTCAGAATCCTATTAGTAATCATGTAACTTTTATGTAACTTGCCACGGCCAATTGTGGCTAACTTTGGGGGCTAACTGGCAAGATGCCAGGGCATATGTCAGTTGGGCATTTGCTCCAGCACATCAACAATTAGCCACAATCAGCCATTGCAATTAGCTGCCACCACATTATACCACCTTTATGTAAATACCAATAGAATTTTAGCCATATCCATTTTAATTACAGCCATTCAGCAGCTTCCATGCACTGCAAAAGGTCCACAAAATTTAAAATAAAAATAAATCCATGGTTTGGAATTTCAGTAACTTCCTATCATATATTCCTCTGGGATAATGAATACTAACAAGGTACAAAGAAGACAATCTCTCACTACCAGGATTAGTAATTCTATACAAGCCAAGCCCGCCACCTTGTGGCACACTGGAGCAAGTAAGAAAAGCCCTGCTACCTTCAGGGTCCTGCTACCATAGAACTTCTTTTTAAGGGGCAATTAAAAGGCAGGCACTCGTATTAGTCAAGTATAAAGCCTGGACACAATGTAAAAGTAAAGACCACGCTATAGGCAGGAAGCAGCAGAAGCAAGGAATGATGGGAAGAGAAGCAATGCAGGAAGGCACCCATCAAGGAAGCCTCCTATCCAGCAGGGTATATAAGGAAACCGGAGGAGGAGTTAGGGCATTTGGATGATGGGACAAGGAAGAGAGATTGAGAAGACTGGGTGGCTGCTCCTAAGCAGGGAAGTTTGGAGCATGGTGCAGAGGCATTTACTGGTTTCATGATTTCAGGATATAATTCTTCACTGGCTGATTCTATCCTGGAATATCTAAAGGATCTCAGACTTGAGGAGCCCAAGGATCCCCCCTAAAGACTGAACTGAAACTGCAGGATGCTAGAAAGACCCTGAATCAACACTGTTGCCTGTGCAAGGAATGGCAGTGCCAGCAGTTGCACCAATTGATGTGGGATAGAGGAGGCTAAGAGTATATAAGCCATAACACTGTTGGGCTTCAAACATTAGCTGATTTTCCATTCCTATGCAGGGGAGAAACATAGTAAATATTTCACAATAAATATTATGTTTGATGTTTTTAATGTTTTGATGAGGACTCTGAGCTTTTTGTTAAGCAAAGAAACATTCTGTTAAGTAAATAAACAGTGGTATCTTTTGTGATACCCATCCCTCCCAGACAAAGCATACCCCTTCACATGTGCACAAAGATCTCACTGCAGGTAGCACATATTCTCCCACAGATTTTGAACTTCTGAAGGAACCAACCCACTGAGCACAAAGTTCTGCTTTGTTCAAAGCCAATTACAGCTCCGTAATTATATTTTATATTTGAACTGAAAGACAAAATACAAGCACTAAATGCTCTTATTATGAATGAGATACATAAATAGGAAAAGTAATTCTCATCCGTAAACAATCAGTTCAAATGGCAGTTGTAACACTAACAGAAAAGTCTCACTGAGGCAAAAAGCAATTAACCACAAACATGTTTAAGTAACCAATCCCCACATATTCGTCTATATTTTCAAACTTTAAAAAGGTTCATGCTTTTGCAGCCTAAAATATCCATTTATTTAGAACATATTTTTGCCAACAGCACTGTATTAAATTTAAACAATAAACATCCAGCATGTTTACTTTTAAAATAAAAACAATTTCTTACATTGGTTCTCAAACCACATTAAAAGAATGACTGACTCAAACTGTTCTTCAAGTTACACAATTCTGAAAGGGGAAAGAATAACAAGAATATTCTTCTCTACCCTATCTCAAACAAATACACCCTGTGCCTAGAATAAATAAGCAATTTTGTTACAAAACTTCTCATAAAATAATTTTATCATGCAGCTAGAGATATGTGATACAAGAATGGAGATGTAATAATAGCTGCCTTCAAACATGTGATTTCAGTCTTCTGTCCCATTGAGTCCCACAAATACTCAATGCCCAGATTAGTTTTTGATACAAATATCTACAAATAAATGGCACCTACATAATCTGAAATCTGACTCCTAAAACACTGATTTGGATCTAAGATAAGTGAAGTGTACTGACAGCCGACTGAGATCAATTGGAACTTCAATCAGTCTTCACTACTTTTTTACCCTGATTTAAATGAGACCCACATCCAACTAAGAAAGTTTAGATTCATTCTATTAATTCTAAGCTACAATCCCTGTGACTCTCAGATACTGTAGCTCTCCATTTCTTTTGAGAAAAGGCTCACAGTCCTTACACATGGGGATCTCCCATTCTGTATACTAAATGGTTGCTTTCTCCGAGCCCTCAACTATGTGTCAGCAGAGGAGGATGTTCAAATGTAAAATCAATGGGACATTGTTTAATATTGCGGTCACTGTGTTATTAGCAAACAAATAAGCAAAATCAAGAAGGTGTGCTCCATTTAAAGCATTGTTTACTGGAACTACCTCTCATTCAAAACAGTATACATCATATGATTTTTCCCCAAAAAGTTAAAAAAAACCCCACACATTCTTTATATTTGGTCCATAACTAAAAATGGGGTAAGAAAAAAAATGGACCCATTCAGTTATATATACAATTTTAACATATGGGATAGCTTTTGGCAGTAATGGAAATAGAGGAGAGTCAGAAACTTTCTGGAAATAGCTATATTAAGCACTTGATTACTAGTTCTGTTTTGGAGATTGGGTTTTCACTATCTTCAAATCAGTTTCACTGTACCTTAGTGACAAGCCATTTTAAGTCCTATTTTCAAATAATCAACAATTCTAAAAGTGTTTTTAACATAGAAGCATTTTAAAAAGCAGATTTTACCACCATTATAAAATGGATGGTAGTAGCAGCTCTTAAAGCAAGATTCAAGCATGTTTGAAAAGTGTTCAAGTAGAAAATTAGCCTTCTTTATCAAAGATGTCCACAACTTTGCCAAAAACCTGAAAAACAAGACATTAAAGAACAACATTTTTGTGTTAGAACCAACAAACATATGACATGTGTTCTAAAGAAACTTTACTCAGGAAAGTATTTGTTTCACCTAACTGCTGTGTCCATGAGGTTTAATTCAGGGTACAAATCTTCTAGTAGACAGAGGTAGACTGACAGCGCCTAAGCCAACTAAAGATGATGAAATAACTAACATTTTGATAGCAGTGATGAGGCCAAACTGGAAGCAATTCTGCCCTTTTCAAATCAGGAACAGAAGTGGTTGCAGGTGTCATGGTGTTGTCATTTTAATGTTTGTTGTTTTCAAAGTTTAAAATGGTTTTAAAGTATTTAATTACAGTGGTGCCTCGCTTAGCGAGTGCACCGTATAGCGATGTTTCCGTATAGCGATCCCTTTTTCGGGATCGCTATACGGAAACATACCCGATCTTCGCAATGGGGAAAACCCGCATTGCGAAGATCGGGTATTGCGGCGGCCATTTTGGAGCCGCCGAACAGCTGTTCGGCGGCTCCAAAATGGCCGCCGGAAGCCCGGAAATGGCTGCCGGCAGCCGTTTTTACGCCCTGCCCTCGCTTAGCGAGGGCGCGAAAATGGCTGCCGGCAAGGGGAATCCTCGCTGAACGGGTAAGTAAGCAAGGTTACCTTTTCCCTACCCGTTTAGCGACAATTCCGCATAGCGAGGGTTAATCCGGAACGGATTAACCTCGCTATGCGGGGCACCACTGTACTTTATATAGTTCTTATTGTTATACTCCACTGTGAGATGTCAGGATATAGGGCAAAATACAGATGCCCCAAATAAATAAATAAATAAACTTCTATCACTCAATCTCAAGTAAAGTCTCCATCTTCCCAGTTGTCTCCTTGGCAATTTGTTAGTTATATCAGTTTGAGAGACTGACTGCAATAAATAATCTGTAAAAGGAGTTGGTGACTTTGTGGGGCTACAACAGAACCTGGGGAGGTGTTGTCACACCACTGCTAGGGATGTATGGAATTTGCCACTACTGCCACCAGAATCTGGGAGGAACTGTGACACCTCTGCTCTCTGCAGAAGAGTGCTGGAGTCTCCTTCAGATCCACAGTAGCTTGCATATCAGCAAAGCCAATCATCTTCTTCTTTTCTCAAAGAGGTCAAATGTTATTGCCCTGATCTATAATGGGGATTGTAACCTGGTCTCAATTCTGAAATACAGTGGGCCCTCGGCTCATGAACGGCCCTAGTTGCGAACATTTCGGGTTACAAACCCGATCTCATCACAAGTAGCAGACCCTACTTGCGAACGCAGATCAAGTTACAAACCCAAAAGGCAGGGAGAAAGGGCGGGAAGTTCGAATTTCCTGCCCTTCCTCCCTGCCTTTGGAGCTTTCAAAAGGCTTCCTCCGACATTGGAGGAAGCCCTTTGAAACCTCCGAAGCCAAAAAGGAGGCAGCCCAGGCAGCATCAGGTGAAAAGAGGGAGCCGATTTCTCCCCAGCCGCCCGGCTTGCTTTTCCAAACGAGAAGCAAGCCGGGCAGCTGGGGAGAAATCGGCTCCCTCCTTTCACCTGATGCTGAGTCCCCTTCGCACCAGGCTGAGCTCAGCCAGTGCGAAGGGGACTCAGCATCAGGTGAAAGGAGGGAGCCGATTTCTCCCCAGCTGCCCAGCTTGCTTTTCCATGGGAGGACTTTGGCTGGAACGGATTGATTGGTTCCCAGTGCATTCCTATGGGAAACGCTGGCTCGATTTACGAACTGACTTCCGGAATGGATTAAGTTCGTAAATCGAGGGTTGACTGTAGAATTCTTGAAGTACAAGCAGAAATCTGTTGTCACATCAGCTACCATGTCATCCTTTGTTAGATATAGTAATAGCATCCATCTCCTTCTGTGTGCACCCTTGCCTGAAAAGGCCTCTTACATGGTACCTGTGTGTTACATGCTTTACATCAGTGCTGATATTGCTTATTTGGTAAGAGAGAAATCTCTCACAAGGAAAGTATTAGGTCCCTTTCTGGGGACCTTTATTTATTTATTTTATTTATATCCCGCCTATCTAGTCAATTAAGACCACTCTAGGCAGCTTAGAAATATGTAGGACAAACCTTTGCTCTGTTGTGTAGCAGAAGCCATAACAGAGATACCAGCAAGGAAAGGTGCTCTGACTTACTGTCAAGACATTCCAGTTTTAATACTAGACACATAATTAACTGGATTTTCCTTCACACTCAGGGAAGACAGTCAATTACAATCTAAATAACTGAGGAGGCTCCTGAAGTTTGTGTGCAATTTAAAGGATTTATAAGACAGTACAAAAAAATACAACACCATTTTTCATTGCAACTTACTTCATCAACAGATTTGGAGGCATCCACTTTTCTAACCTTCCCCATTTTCTCATATAGGTCTATAATGGGCTTAGTAGACTCTAAGTATGTATGAATTCTACAGAAACAAAACAAAAGAGAAATGTCACATAATTGAAAAAGGATCAAAAAGTCAAGCAGTAAAACAATGTATGCAGAGAGTACCTTTTCTCCAAACTCTCTCTGTTGTCATCACTTCTGCCACTACTTTTTCCTCTTTCAAGGCAGCGGTCAATACAGATCTCCAAACAAAAGAAAAAAGGAATTTCAAAACATGAAACTGAAGGCAGTAGATAAAAATTTTGAAAAGTATTTGAGCTTTTTTCAATTCTACAGAAATAATGCTGTATGTTAAACAGTCTGTTTGCACATATATTAATAGGTATTAGCCACTGGAATACACATACAATCCACCCTGTTTCCCCGAAAGTAAGACCTAACCTTAAAATAAGCCCTAGTATGATTTTTCAGGATGCTCGTAATATAAGCTCGAGACCAAAAATAAGCCCTAGTTAAGTGAAACCCCGCACTCCACCATTGTGCAGCAACCAGAAGATGATGATATGACTGTATTTGAATAAATGTAGATTGTTGTACATGAAAAAAATAAAAATAAAACATCGCCTGTAAATAAACCCTAATGTGTTTTTTTTGGAGCAAAAAAATAATATAAGACCCTGTCTTATTTTCGGGGGAACACTGTACCTAGTAGAGCACCTTTAAAAACTCATTGAAATAAAGAATGTAGGCTTTGCTTTAAAGCATTTAAAATGGGAAGTGAACATTTGTTTCAGACAAAGGTAGCTTTCCCTAGATTTTAACTCTGACTAAATCAAAGTGCATCTTTTAAAAATGATCTGGAGTGAATAAGGTTGTCCCTGAAGATGGCAAAAAAACCCAAACCCTGCAACATGTTAACTGATGTGTAGTAGCAAATGACTTTGCTGACATCTTAACTAGTAGCAATTTGTCGCTGAGACTTACATTAATAGACTTGCACTATAAGATGCAAGTAACAGGATACCATCTGGAACCTATAAATAAATCTGGATTGTAATACTGACTTGTTTGGGAGAGACAAGCAAGAATTTAGGTGTTTCCTTTGTTTACTTATTTATGCTAGCACAAGAAGCAAATCAGAACACAACCTATTCATAGTATGTCATGATTTGATATGGTTATCACTATCCATGAACACGCTGTGTGTATGTCTGCATGTGTATTTGGATGTATGCGAAGGAGTCACCTCTGGTACCCTAAGCAAGCCCATCTGATTTTTCATAGCATCCCGACTCAGGGGGTACTGGAACCAGTCAACCTGTACCCAGGGGAATGAAACAGCTGGAGGGCATGAGAACGGACACCTGGGGAAAGAGGTCAGGGTTGGGCTCTGTGGACACTTGGGGACCATGAAGCTAGGGAAGATAGAGGGGGAGAACAAGACAGGGTATGAGGAACGAGATGCTGGAGATCTGGAGCAGGAGATGGCCTGAGCAATGTCATGGAAGGGCCTGTACCAGCCTTCCTAGTGGAAGACATCTTCGAGTATGCCCATGATAGAGATCCCTGACTGGGGTCACAGCCAAGGGGCATGTTTCTAGAGGGACAGCAGGAGTCTGCACTGCAGGGCAGAAACATTGATAGCCACCACCACAGCAGGGCTGTCACCAAGGGCTCCCCAACCCTAATTCAGAAAAGAGATTGGAGATGCCAATGACAGCATCAACAGTAGCGTCTACAGGAGCTGCAAGGAGTCTGCCTCAATCCAAGGCTAAGGATGACAATTTAATATGTTGAGTAATAATGAATCATTATTATAGGAACCAAACTATACTTCCTTACTGAATAATTTCAACATTGTTTTCTTTAAAAGTAAAATATTAGCTGTACATTTTCTGTATAATGCCTTAAATAGCACATTCTTCTTAGGTCAAAATAGGAAATATTTTCTTAGATTACATAACTGGGGGATGGGTGGATGGACAGCTTTTATTTTTCCCTGGAGATCACAGAAAGTTCAAGTTTGCAAAAAATTATGTGAACTCCCACTAGATCAAAAAAGGTAATCTATGAGTTTCAACCCTTCTGGCAACTAACACTACTATTAGGTAGCTCTCAATGTCAGATGAGTTAGTAATAAAATTATCTTGGCCTTGTGGGGGAGAGTAACCAATTCATCTGATATCAGATAATTGATATCAGATACAGAGCAGACAAGAGATACATTTAAGAATAAAATATTATTCATCAGACCCTTTCACATGGTATACAAGAAAACTGAAAATCTATTTATATTGTGTTTACCTCATTATCACAATCAAAAAAGAGAACAAAAGACACATCTGCTTTTCCATCCATTGTTTTGTTCCATCCTTGTAGGTTGTCTTCATTTCTGGGAAATCCATCAATTAAAAATTTATTCTTCTGTGCATTGGCAGCCATTGTTTCATCCATAACCTAACAATTCACAGAACATTCAGATTAAAGCACAGAATAATAGGGATATGTTTAATATAATATTCCCCCAATAGATTCAATAGTTCAAAATTTTCCAGATGATATGTCACATTACTACGAAATGTTAGAACCATAAAAGAATTTTATACAGCTTTATGGCAATGTTCTTACTAGGCTCTTATGAAAAATATTAAATTGAATGTGGTTATGCACAGGGGAAAGGTTTGATTCATAACTCACTTCAGTGCTTTAAATAACAGCCCAGGTCAATTCAGAGCTCCAGAAGAATAAATGAAATAGACCTGAACATCCTATCACTCAACAGATGAAATGTTTAATCTATAGCCTCTACAAATGAACTTTTTAAGCAACTGTGTAGAGCATTAATTAATAAACATGAAAAAGATTTGATTCATAACCAAATTTATTGCTTCAAATAGGAGCCCTGGTCAATTCAGAGTTCAATAGATAGGGTGGTTTCATTAAAGCCCAAGAAAGAACTTTGGTTTGTTTTTCAAAGCTTTGGTTGTCCCTTCAACTACTTTAATGGGAAAATTAGCAAAAGACTATAATATATAATTGAGGAGCATAATAAATGACACTTGCAAAGTCCTTTTGATTCATAGACTAGGCTTCATCTAAATACTTGTACACAATAATAAAATAGTCCTCAACGTTAATGAAATAGTTAATAAAATAGTCAATAAAATACTCCTCAAAGAGGTTTGGGTTTTTTACTCCTGAATTATGGTGCTCATAACAAAAAAGTATTATTTCATAAAAAAATAATCTGTCCATCTTTCACGTTATTTTTAGTTTCTGTTAGTTACTAATAAACGGCAAACAATATTTAATTAAACTGTACTGATATATTGTTGTACCTTTATAAAGGAAACTGGACACCAAAGGCAGCAATAGTTTTAATTCTTACCCTCTTTAACAAGCTGATTGTTATCTCAACAGGTACAATCTTCCCTTCTTTAATATAATTTTCAATAAGCTCTCCATATTGAGAGCCTGGTCTTTTTCTCTCATCTCGAAGAAGATCACCTGCAGAGAGGTGGGTGTAACCATATTTCTAGAAGAAAGAAATGAGCATGTAATCAACTGCACAACCCAGAAAACACAGGTCTGTCTCAACAAGATGAATATCAGTTCTTATAGTCAAGAGGGATCTGGATATAATAAATCCGATACAATTTGAGTGTTACTACACATTGACAGAGATGGAATACTGTTTATCACTACCGTGTTCCCCCCAAAATAAGACAGGGTCTTATATTAATTTTTGCTCCAAAACACGTTAGGGCTTATGTTCAGGAGATGTTTTATTTTACAGTCATGCCATCTTCTGGTTGCTGCACAATGGTGGAGGGCGGGGTTTCACTTAACTGGGGCTTAGTTTTTGGAGTAGGGCTTATATTACAAGCATCCTGAAAAATCATAATAGGGCTTATTTTCAGGGAAACGATATTATGCATGGAGGAGGAGAATAGGGTGATTTTCATGTCTTTACCTTCCAAATGTAAAAATACAGAAAATCCACAAAAATAAAAATCATCACAAATGGGACCTATGGCTGAATAGCTGTTTGGGGTTGATCCTGTGTAAAAATCATGTGGATCCAAGAACTGCTGGATAGGCAGGCCTCTGGCTGTGAAGCCAGTTCAACTCCCCACACTGCCTCCTTGTCAGGGACTGGACTTGATGATCCATAGGGTTCCTTCCAGCTCTAAGGCTGTTAAAATGGTGGGAAAAGTTGAGAGCAGGAGGAAATCAGGAAGACCAAATATCAGATGGATTGACTCCATAAAAGTTGGAGGCTTCCAGCTTTATGAAAGCTGAGCAAGTCTGTTGAGGACAGGACATTCTGGAGATCACTCACTCATAAAGTCGGCATAAATTGGAGGTAACCCGATGACATTTAACCTTACTTTAGCATAGTAAGTCACTGCTATAGTAGCCCAATTTGAATCAATGGAACCTTCATAGGAGCTGCCTCACTAAATACCCATTGGTTCAATGGGCCTATTCCAGTGCAATTTACTATAATAAGTAACAGGATTTTGATCACTGGGTGAACTAGAGTCAGTCCTTCTCACTCAGGGTTGCTACTGTGAGGATAAGATGGGGAGGATAGCCATGTTGCTGAACTGCCCTGCCTTATAAACATAGCTAATAAAATAGATAACAATAATGACAAGTTCTTCCTCCATTTTTACATCGTATTTATTATATTGGTAATCATTTCCCCAATATAGTGAATGTGCACTTTGTACCACACCCATGCTGTAAGATAAATATAATCATGACATCTGACTCATTCTTTATTTCTCAGCTAGATAACTCCCAAAGCAGCTTTTCAAAGGTCAAATGATGCCAGAAAATGTACTGCAATTTTAAAAAAAGTTATGTTTACAAACACAAAGCCTGCTAATGACATCCCATTTGTCCTAAGAGAAGGGCCTGACTAGATCAGCCTTTGGTCTTTTCCAATAAGGCTTTTTTGTTTGATTGATTGATTGATTTTTGTGCCAGAAAAGATAATCTGTACTTGCCTCAAATCCCAATTACACATATATAATTTTGAAGTTGGACAAACTGATAGATCTTTCTCTATTAAGAAGTCTGAACAGACTGGGAGCATATTAAGACTATACAGTATATTGAAAACAGTTTGAAACCAGTTTGAAGCCCAATAGACCATCTTCCAAAGAACACAGAAATATGTAATTTTCAACAGAAGTTGAAAGCTTTTATAAACAGTTCCTAATCCTTGCAGAATATGCTGTTTATTAGTTGGAAGTCACAAGTCTCAACAGCTTTCAAATTGCTTACAGTAATACAAACATGTTCCAAGACAAATCACTCCAAAGTGCAAAGAATACTCTACAACTGAAAGAAATTCATTTGAAACTGAAACTCTAACGCTAGGTGATAGAAGCATAGTCAGTGGAAGCAGCTAGTGAACCTGAAATGGGAGGACTCCAGTGACTTTACAGGACACATTATGCAATCTATCAGACCAAGGTGCACAATAAACTGTCTCCTCCCATAAAAACCTGCCTGACCTACTCATCAAAGCCTCTACTTCAGGTGCCTCTACCTTCCTAATTTCTGTAGATGACTACTGGGCCATAGGCGACAGGTCCTTTTCTGTGGAGGTGCCTGCTTGCCTCTGAAATTTCTTCCCCTGAGCATACCTCGGACAAGAGATCAAAAAAATTAATTGGAAAATCCAATTTCCAAACGCCTTTAAAGACTATTAATTTGTTGATTGCTCACCGTGGGGCTGTCGCTGTAACATGCGAAGCCAACACTTCTTAAAAGGATTAATAACCCAATTCAGAGGCAAGACAATTAAGAACTACAACGCCCACCATTCTTTGCGCGCGGCTGACCAAGCTTCCAAGCGCTGCTAAGGACGCTCTGCTTGCTAGAAATTGTAGTTCTTCAGCCGAGAAAAAAAAAAGGGATGAAGAAGGAAAGAAGGCAAAGGAGGCGAGATGCCCTTGCTGTCCCCCTTACCGCCACAATGCGGGCACACTGCGTTCCCTTTCCGGCCCCAGGCCCGCCGAGAACGAACACCACCGCCGGTTTCATGAGGAGACGCCGCCGAGGAGAAAGGACAGAAGCGGTGCCGAGCCGAAGCGTCCCGAGGCTGACACGAGCTGCGCTAGCCAAGGAGGAGCAGCAGCGACGACAGAACATGCGCCGGGAAAGAGGGAGGGAGGGAGGGAAGGCGGCTTGGAAGGGGGTGCCGGACTCTCAGCCTCTCCTGCCGCTGCTGCTGCTGCCGCCGCTGCCGCCACCTCACTGCTCGGGGCTGAGGTGGCTGGTGAAGTGGCAGCAGGAAAAGGGAAAGCGCTTCCGGGTGCCGGCCAGTCCAGGCACTCTCTCGCTCCTGGGGGAAGAGGGCGCGGGACAAGGGCGGGCGGGCGAGGGAGCGAGGCGCCGGGGGGCGGGGCCACGGCCGGGGACGGTTCCTCTCCTTCCTTCCCGCCCGCCCGCCTTGCGTTTCAAAGGCTGAGGGGAAACTCGGCGGAAGGCGAGCGAGTGGGATTGGCTTCGGCTGAAAAGAAACCTGTGGGCGGCAAGGAGAGGCGCTCCCAAGAGTAGCCGGAAATCACTTTCTCGAGATAACACTGTTTGTCAAGAGTGGGCGATACCTTTTATTGGGCCACTAAAAGAATCAAATAAATCGCCAGGAAAAAAACCCCATTTCTTCAGGTTTAGCACAACCCATAGTGGAAATATTGTAGACAAGAGTCCAAAAACCGGTGTAGTCCGTGTCTGTCCTCTAAAGCTGCGGTCTCAAAAGTAATGTTTTCAGCTGGTGAGCATAAGAAGCTGTTTCTTCATTTTGTAGTCACTTCATTTTGTAAGCTGATTTGAACCAACTTGATTGGTCTTGAGAGTCCATGTCTTATAAGTGGTGCTGTTTGGGGCCATTAATTGTAGCCTTCTCAATATTTTTTTAAGTAGTACTGTATATTGTAGATTTATACACATTCATGGAAGCCATAGGAATCACATGTCCACCTTAAAGCAATAGCAGGCAACAGACCTTATACAGTGGTGTATAACGGGTGCCCCGTTTAATGACGAATAATAGAAGTGTACTATTCATGTTTAAATTCAGAAACTACTCTATGCAAAATTGGAAGGAATATGTTTTATTCCCCATTGGTTTAGGAGACTTCCAGGATAGAAGCAATTAACAAATATTTTTAACAACTAATATGTTAGAAGGAGTATAGGACTGTGTTTTGTCACTCCAGTTGCCTTCCAAATTATTGACAGCAGAGACCTGTTGCACTATTTGACTTTGCTGGAGAAAAATCAAATTGTGTAGTCCTAAGCATGATGATTAAGATAGCCCTTCCAAAGGTCCATGGTACCATAATGCTGATAGCAGTGCTCGCTTACTTTCAAAATAAACCTCAACAACAAAACTAACTTAGAATACAAATTCAGTAATAACTATACACAATACAAATTAAACCTTCCCTGCCTATGCCACCTTCACTCTTGGAACTAGGTAACCAACTTATGGAACGTGGTGGCACTGCGGGTTAAACCACAGAAGCCTCTGTGCTGGCAGGTCAGAAGACTAGCAGTCGTAAGATCGAATCCACGTGACGGAGTGAACTCCCATCGCTTGTCCCAGCTCCTGCCAACCTAGCAGTTCGAAAGCATGTAAATATGAGTAGATAAATAGGTAATACCACAGTGAATTGTGATGCTGGAGGAGACTCTTGAGAGTCCCCTGGACTGCAAGGAGAACAAACCTATCCATTCTAAAGGAAATCAACCCTGAGTGCTCACTGGAAGGACAGATCCTGAAGCTGAGGCTCCAGTACTTTGGCCATCTCACGAGAAGAAAAGACTCTCTGGAAAAGACCCTGATGTTAGGAAAGTGAGGGCAAGAGAAGAAGGGGATGACAGAGGATGAGATGGTTGGACAGTGTCATTGAAGCGACCAACATGAATTTGGCCCAGCTCCGGGAAGCAGTGGAAGACAGGAGGGCCTGGCGTGCTCTGGTCCATGGGGTCACGAAGAGTCGGACACGACTAAACAACAACAATACCATGGTGGGAAGGTAACGGCGTTCCGTATCTAATCACGCTGGCCACGTGACCACAGAAACTGTCTACAGACAAACGCTGGCTCTAAGGCTTGGAGACGGGGATGAGCACCGTGCCCTAGAGTCGAATGTCAAGGGGAACCTTTACCTTTACCTAACCAGCTTACAACTTTTCACCTCATTCTTTCCAGACATACATTGATTCTTCTGCTGGTGTATAGTCTTTCCCCTTTGAAAAAACATTCCAAGTATAAATTCCATACATCTTTGAAATTGTTAGACTTTACCTTTCCTCTTCTTATTTTCATTTTGCATGTTAACTTATCATTAATTGCTAAGCTCCACACTTCTTTATACCAATCTTCAAGATTAATTAGTTTATCACTTTTCCAATTCTTTGCAAATATTAATCTTGCTACAGTGACCATTATAACCAGAGATGGGAGTATTTGTATACAAATACGAATATCCCTGTACAGCTGGAGTTAATGTGGGTCTAGTTCCTGGGGCCAGACCATCCACTCATGTTTCCGCCTGTGGCAGCCTTGCTCATCCTTCCAATTACTCCTGGAGTGCCACTATCTTCCTTCTCAGCTAGCCACTCCAGGCAAAGGGAGGAAGGACAAGTCTCCCTTGATGGCTGCTGAGTGGCCAGCCAAAGTAGGAAGAGAGAGGGGCTCCAGGAGGGATTGGAAGGATCAGTGAGGCCACTGCCACTGTTCGAAGCGTGAGTGGGTGTTCCGGGGCCAGACCCTCATTAACTCTAGCTATGTGGGGATATTCATATACGAATACCCCTATCTCTAATTATAACTACTAAGTCTTTCTGATATTTTTTTCAAATGGCCATTCTTAATTATACAGTATTCAGGAGGGGAATACTTGGTAATAATAGGAAAATTGCATCCAGTAATTTTCGTAATTGCTTTAATAACCAGTGTCCATTCTTCCTTATTTCACACGTCCACCACCTGTGCATATAGGTCCCTTTTTACTTTTTGAATCTTCAGCATTGAGATGGTATATTTTTATTTATATTCAATAGTGGGATTTATTTCCAAATAAACCTGTGCAGAATGGACTGTACCGTTAACTCTGGGATAGAATGTGGAATGTATTTTTACAATATAAACCACAAACTGTTTTTTCTGTTGCTTCCAAATGAGATCTCATTCCTCTTACCCCAGAGGTTGAACATCATTCCAGCTATCAATGTTCTGAAAAACAATGCAAACCAATTTCCAACCATCTTCTGTTAATAAGTTCTCATTCCCATTTATTTTCTCATGAGTGACCACCTCATCTCGCTGCCCCCCTGTATGCTTCTCATTATGTGACCGAAGTGGTTCAGGTTTCTACATTTAATGTGTCTGCTATCATGAAGTTTCATGCATTTTATGATCTGATGACTCACAACAAGCTTATTCTTTAAAGTGTTGCAAAAACACTAACTTTGCAGTAGCCAGCTTAAACTGCAATCATATAGCACTTACCTGGAAGAAAGCGCTGTTAAACTCAGTGGGGTTTCCTCCTAAGTAGGTATGTGTAAGATTGCTCTAATACATTACTAAGCTTGTGAAGAACGTCCCCTTGAAATTAGCTTTCAAGTTAATATGTTTAGGCCTGTACATTTGGCTCTGGGATTTATAGACCAATCCCAACTATATTTACTTAGGGAAGTTTGCGCAGGGAAACGCTTAAGCGTCTGTTGTCACCATGGCAATAAAGCTACCACGCCTGTCCTGGGCGTTCTTTTTGCCATTCGTCAGTCTTTGCGCTTGCGCCGTAGTTCTTACCTCGCGACCGTTTAAAAACCAAGCCGTGGATTTATTTTATTTTATTTTTTGAAAATCCCTCCCACAAGATGTACGCGCGCACGTAGGCTGCCTTCGTTTCGATAAGGGCTCTATGATTGGTTACAGGGAACAACGGCGCTATTGATTGACACAACATGACCTATTAAAAGACGCTGGTGGAGGCGGAGCAAGTGTTCGCTGCGTTTGGATTGGTTGGGTAGATTTTGACGCTAAGAAAGAGCTCATTGGTTGAACGTGCCGCCATTGGAGCCGCCAGAGCAGGGAGGAGTGCAGGAAAGCTGTTTAATCGCGTTTGGCTGCTGCGCTCGGCTCTGGAGCCCGTTAAGCGTTTTCCCGGTCCATGGAGAGAGGCCCGTGAACGGGAACCGTGAGGTAAACCGAGAGTTGCTTCTTTCTCTCCCAACGGTGTTGTTGGTCGCGCTTTCTGTTGGCTAGCCGCTTTTCTTCCAGCTCCTTCGGTTCCTATGGATAGAATATTGTACTCCCTCTTTTCTTCCCGCCCTTTCTCAAGTTTTTTTTTCCTTTATTTCGGGCCTCCTCATGTCTCAGAGGGGTTTTCGTTTGTATTGATTCAGAAAGTGGGGGTTTGGGGGTCCTTGTTTCCTATTGGGAGTGCTGCGGGATATGCATTGGAGTTAGGCATGATAGGCTGATGTTCGTCAGGTGTTGCTCTTCTCTGTTACTGTGTTCTGAGGCATAGTAGTATTAGTAGTGAAAAAACGTGATTCAAATACCATTTATTTATTTATTTATTTATTTGATTTATATCCCGCCCATCTGGTCTGGTCGACCACCAGTAAGCATTTTACTGGGAACCTCTCGTTGGTTTTGGAAACTCTGAGGCCATGGTTAGCTTTCCTCGTTAGGGGGAGCAGGAGGATTTCTCAAGTGGCAGATGTGGGGAGAATGAAATCAGTAATTATTTTTCAATAGCCATTAGAAACTTTTGTTCCCAGTTGCCAGGGTAACGTGTCAGTGTGTTAACATCTGTGAATTAAGAGCTGTTATCTTAAGGATCAGAAGCTTTTTTTTTACCTGCCAGCAAAATCATTTCTTAAATGCTGCACAATAAGCTTGTGTTAAAGGTATAGATCTGTGACTCATGTTATGAAAACTGTATTAGTCAATTGCAGTGGAGGATGAACTAGCATGATCTCTTTCATTGAAATTGACATAAAGCATGGGATCTTGAATGGCTTAAAACTGGCAATGTTATTGTGGGTGAAGTTGGGGTCACTAATAGGCAGGATCATTTCTTCGTAATCTTGAAGGTAGAAATTGTTCCTTTTTTTAAAAAAGAAAATCCTATGTGTGGTCGTTTAATGAGAACTATCATTGCACAAAGTAACAAATTTGACTATAACCCAGTCATTTGCAGAGATTACAGTAATTTGTTTCCATGTACATGTGAACGTAAAATGTTGATCTGAGCTTTTGCAAGAAATGTGACACCACAGTAGCAATAATGTAATACTGGGGAAAGATACAGCTAATCAGTTTGAGCTTTTAAGTGCACCAGGGCAAATGGAGCAGTCCTGTTACAGTTCAGTCCTATACTTCAGCAGGAACTCCCCAGCCCATGCAGAGGCTGCCTCCATCAGAATTCATTCCCCAATGCATGTGTACAAGTCACAATGAATTATCATTGCTCCCATGATACAGCAGGGTGCTTTTTTAATGGTTTGAAGAAATGGCATTGGAATGACATGGAGGTGAGGGGACTGCTTTACATCCTCCTAGTTTGAGGACTTCTAGCCCCGTAATTGAGCCTGTGGAGTCACCATCAAATTACGGGTTTGAGAGTTTTTCAGTTTCAAGAATCCCATCTCTGTTAATGATTCCCAGGGCCAATCATTGACATTGTTTTAAATCAAAATTTGTGATGTAGATAAGTTGTATGCAGCTGTTGGGTTTCCTAGAAAACCTATGCTTAGGTATGGTTGACTGATGCTAAATAACATTTATGTAGTATATTTCTTTAATTATATGCTAAAATATCAGATGATCTTCCCGTGTTTAAATTCATATTTCTTATGCTTTTGCTGTTTTTATTATTTTTAATTTTATTTATTTACTTTTATTAATTTTATTTTATTTATTTTTAATTTTTGTTTTTTTGCAGGGTAGAGTATTCAGATTTGATATTTTCAGTCTCATGGATCTAATTTCCTCTGTACCTCAGAATCAACGGTAATATTTTGATGGCCTTTTCTATACTAGTAAGGATATATTCAATAGTGCATTCACATGAAGACTTAATAGTGTGTGTGCCCTACTGAAATCAATGGTTCATGCATATCGAAGTCTGCTTTGGTGTTGGTTTGCAAGTACATACAGCATCTGCTGTTTTGTCTTTTTATTAAGGTGTGCTTATCTTTATTATTTGTAGAACATTTATCATAGGAAAGCTGGACAGAGTCTTTAAGCAAGATATCTTTAAAAGTTGCTTTTCTCTTCCAAATGTTGATTAGGTAGTCAGCAGCCACATGAATAGTAGGAATCTGCTACATGTCATTGTTTGCCAGTACAACTGTTTGTTTCACTGAGTCAATATTCAATTGATTTGTGGATGTTTCGTGTAACTATAACCATGGGCAATGTGATTGAAAAATCTGAAAAAAAATGCAGTGTATATATTTAAGGCACAGATATATACCTAGTAATAAAAACTTCATGCTCCTATTAGGATAATATGAAACATAAAATTCACCTGAAAAGTACTCTGCCTTTTCAGCATGGTTGTAATTAAATTTGTCATGTTTATTTACAATATAATTCTGTGAAGTTATAAAGCACATTTTCTCTTTTCCCCTTCCGCTGTATTTCAGAGTGGTACAGAAAGAGTAATACTCATAGCAAGCACTCTTGAACACTGCATTTATTATGTAGACACTGTGTTTACCTATGCAACCAAACATCATCTCTATATGAGGGAATATGTATGCACAGAACATGCAACCCAGGCTTACAACTACTGTTTCTATTTCAAAAGTGAGCAGGAAGTGTTCTGTCTGAAGTATTTGCATTTTCAAAACAAAAAACTAGCTAACAGTGTCATCTACTCAAAAAAAGTACAAAGAAACTGTGTCAGTTTCTTTATAACATACATGCTATCTTTTTACATCTTAAAGGACTATTTCATCATTTTGAAAGAAACTTGCA
This sequence comes from Pogona vitticeps, assembly GCF_051106095.1. Classification (NCBI taxonomy): domain Eukaryota; kingdom Metazoa; phylum Chordata; class Lepidosauria; order Squamata; family Agamidae; genus Pogona; species Pogona vitticeps. Next base: position 65,064,646 of record NC_135786.1, on the reverse strand, counting down.
GTCTGCCAACTATTCCCATATCAAAAACAGTAAACCTGTGTGTGTTTTTCAGACATGTTCTGGGAAAGATGGTGCCCTTCAGCTTTCCTCCATCAAAAATTGCACTTTGGAATCCAGCTCCTATTGGAGAGAGCACTCTATCCCATTTGAGTTATTACAGGTATGACACATCTTTAACTTAAAAGGATACTGTCTTGATTTTTTTTTTACTGAACTACCAGTGGCTGACTTAATGAAGTCATAGTATCCAAAAAGAAAACTATGGGCTATTGATTGCAGTTAGTCTTTGGAAAGGTATATCTGACAACTTTTGCCTTCTGTAGTGTGGCAAGCTCTAGATTTCCTGCCTTTCATGGGGTAAGAAATATTACTTGAAGCATTGTACCTCTCTCCTCAGTCAACAGCTTGGAGGCCTCATTCATCTTACAAAGCTCAATTTCTCTTAGAACCATTGCTTGAGCTAAGAAGAGAGTTTAAATTAATTTTTTTTTACTGTGGTTCCTTTTGGTCTGAGAATGCGTATAAAACAATTTCAAATTCCAAGAGCTTTTTTAGGTTATTTCCCTATTTCCTTCCTGTCATTGTTGTTTTCTTTTCTTGTGATGTAGATCTATTAATTTCTCAGTTTTCTTGTGATAATGGTTTGTTATTGGGTATATAACAGAAAGTTCTGACACAATTATTCCAGATATAGTTGATTTTTTAATTGATGCTCTAATTATGTGTCTCCTCAGAAACCCTAAATTAATCATGACTGAGAAAACCCTTCGGCTTGCCCATCGTCATGCTAAGCAAAGTCGAAGACACCCTTTTACCTGTTTCCTAGTTGGAACTCTTGCAATAAGTGAAGGTAATTTGTGAGTGAGGCTACTTTTTAACCATTCAATTTACCACATACCGTACTTATCTCTATAGCCTAGAAATTTATCCCCCATTTCTGCCCAAAACTGTCAATGGCAGTCTTGTGAGCAACACCAAAGAATATTGAACATATGAAATTGCCTTTCTTTTACTTTAACTTCTACCCCACATAAACACAAGGGATGTTAGTCTCTATGGGGGGGGGGCACACAGGGTCTTTGATTCCCTAAGGAGGGGAAATCTGTTTCCTTAGGTGAAAACACAATGAAACCTTGCTCCAGATACAGATCAGAACTGATCTAGTAAAATTTATGTATCTGTGGATAGAACTGTTCTACAAATCTGTTCATTGTAGATATTGATACTTTGACATTGACAAAGCTTCTGTTTCTTTTCAGCTTGTTCACATCACTATTAACGCACTGTATAGAAGTGAGGTGGTTAGTCAACTATATAGTCTTTACATGGGTCAGAATTTAAGGTGTATCAAACATGTATCATATTATGAGTAAGAAAGAGGCTGTTCTTTGATATATAATTTTTGGCTTTTGTACATCTTCAACCAATTCTGAAAATCGGTCTTAATTCAGTGTACAGGAAGTGTTTAAAAAATAAACAGTTAACAACAAAGCTCTCTTGATTTGCCAGTTTCTCTCTCCCAGACATCTAGATTGCTAATGAAAATAGAGCCCCTTGAAAAGTAAAAGGAGTTGCCTTTTAAATCTCTTAAAATGGCAGGTTATGCCTACTGCTTTCCCATGAGCAGATGTGCTCAAACTATTCCTCTGGAAAATACATTGTGGCATCCCCAGGTGCAGATCAGTTGGACTACTCCTATTAGGAGTGGGGAGTTGGAAAAACACAATTTTTGACCCATTATTGACACTGTATTGCCCATGAGGGTAAAAAGTACAAATAGAAATCAGAAAGTAGTAGGATTGTGAGGTGGAGCTGCAGCATCAATGAGTAACATTTGTAATTAAAAGGCTGACAAAATGAGAGACAAGTACAGTTAATATTGTTAGTTTATGCAGAAGAGACAACATGCACGTCTCTCATCACCTGACTATATCGTGGCTAGAGCTACTATAATATTGAGGTGTACAGCTGAACATTATTGGCAACAGGTATGGACAGATGTAGCACTCCAAATGCTGGAGTGTAATTCCCATCAGCCATAGCCAGCATAGCAAGTGATGAGGTATGCTGGGAATTGAAGTTTAGCAGGGTCTTGCAGCCCATGCTTTGTTCACAACTAAGAATCATAGCTGTGCACTAACTAGTCTGATAGGTTATTGCATTATCTGCAATTCTTTGAAGTTAGCAAATCAAGAATCAATATGGAATGCAGTTTAATTGTTCTAACTTTTCTGATGCAGATGATGGAGTATTGCTTACACTAGACCGTTTTGACCCAGGTCGTGAAGTAACTGGTGGATTGGGAAAAATACCTACAGCATCTCTTCCTGGAGATTTTTTAATTCCATGTACATTTAGTGTTTGGGGATCTTCTTCAGGTGATGTCATAGCACACAGCTCTGATGATTTCCACTTAGCTTTTAAGGTAAGATGACTATGTTCAATCTGCTTTTTCTGTCGTGATTTCTTACTGGAGATGTTGAAACACCTGCTGTCTGCACAAAGGAGCAACAACTGTTCCAGTTTTTACCATGCACTTGGAAGTGATAGTTCTTCACTATCTTTCTCATCAGCCTCATATTTTGCCCATGCCCACCTCCTGCTGTTTTTAACCTGCTGTCCTGTGTTGCACTCTTTCTTGGTCAAAGGAGGGATAAAAATGTTATAACAGGTGCTGCAGTGAGCGTTCCTTGCAACTAAGAGCCTTTGCTTGAGAAATAGAAAAGTTTAGTCTATAAAGGACGACATTGTGGCTTCCCCACTCATCTGATCAGACTCTTCTAATGTTATCTGTCTTAGGTTAATTGTGACATTTATTTTCTTTTGTAGATATTGCAACAGAATCTGAATAGCCAAGATTTTTTGGATCCTTCCAAACTGCTGACCTTGAGAGTTCACATCTCTTCAACAGAGAATATGGACAACCTACACTTTGACTTTCACTGGGCAGCTGTTACAGTTTCCAATGTTCTAAAATGCACTCCTGTGAAATCTGTTCCAATAATTCCTACGGCTCTTGCTAGGAACCTAAGCAGCCACATGAATATTACACAAGTTCAGGGATCCTGCAAGTATGGGTAAGCTACGGTCCGTGGCAGTTTATATCTGGGAATGTTCATTTTGTCTAGGAGTCAAATACATCAATGCATTCTTTCTAGGGAGACTTGGAAAGTAGCTTCCAGCTTCTTGAAATTTTCCAGTCTATTTAATATTTCCTAGATGTTTGCATAATTGAGTAGTAAGTAGCAGTCTTTAAAATGGGGATGAAAAATACAGACAAATGAAAAATATTCTCATGGCTGCTTTCATAAGCTTCAACTTAGCTCTTTGTACATTTATTTATTTGTGTGTTATGTTTATATGTTTCATTTCTTCCTATGAATTCAAGGTGGCATATCTTTTATTCTCAGAACAATCCTGTAGGGCAGCAGTCCCCGACCTTTTTTGAACAAACAAGCGCCACGCCACCATTTGTATGCACAAACGGTGGTGCTATGCTTGTCTGGGTGCTCATGCGCAAATGGTGGCGCTCACGGGTGTGCTGGAGCAAGCAGGCATAAATGGCTAAGTGCATCCGGGAGTGGGGCAGGAGTTCTGTCTCAGCAGCCCGGTCCAGTTTAGCCCAGGATGAGCACCAGGCCGCGGACTGACGGTTGGGGACCTCTGCTGTAGGGTATCTCAGATGGAGAGAGAATGACTGGCCCAGACTTACCCAATGTTTTTTGTGGCTTAAAAAGGTAAAGGTTCCCCTTGACAATTTTTGTCCAGTCGTGTTCGACTCTAGGGGGCGGTGCTCATCCCCGTTTCCAAGCCATAGAGCCAGCGTTTTGTCCGAAGACAATCTTTCGTGGTCACATGGCCAGTGCGACTTAGACAGGGAACGCTGTTACCTTCCCACCGAGGTCGTCCCTATTTATCTACTTGCATTTGCATGCTTTCGAACCGCTAGGTTGGCGGGAGCTGCGACAAGCGACGGGCACTCACTCCGTCGCGTGGATTCGATCTTATGACTGCTTGATCTTCTGACCCTACAGCACAGGCTTCTGCGGTTTAGCCCGCAGAGCCACCACGTCCCAACTTTTGTGGCTTACTAGAGACTAAAACTTGGATCTCTGAAATCCCTACTACAACTCTAATGAGTATACTGCATTGGCTACCAATAGGCATAGCAGCACCTGTCTCCTAGGATTGTTCTATGGTGGCGACCTAAGATTCCCTCTAAGACACATGTGACTCTGCCTCCCTCAGCACAGCTGTCTTCCTCCTCTGCACAATGATTGTTTTCAGTTGCAATGGAACCCTGCTTGGCTTCTGTATGCAGGAGTGAAGTTCCTCGAGAGGGAGGTTGAGCCCTGCCCAGCAGGGCTGAGAATTAGAGGGTCTGTTGGTGGCAACTTATAAAGATCATGTAATATTATTAGCCCTGCAGGGGTAACATATGGGACCACCTGAAAGCTGCTGGAAATGCTTCCATATACTGATAACTTGAGGCTGTGCTGTGGCATGCAAAAGTGCCTATCATTTGAATTGCCCCCATATTTGAGGAGTTTCCATGTCACTTTTTTATATTCTTGGAAATAGCTGATATGGAAACACTCTTTGTGATAAAGACAGTCCACTTCTTTGTGGTAAAGACAATCCACTTCAGTCCACTTCATTTTGCACATGACTCTCCTCCACAGAGAAACATTCCCAATTCAAAACTTGACCAGTACTTTACACTGTTTAATCACCTTGGCTTTGAAATGAAAACTCATTATACATGGAGGCTGGTTGAATTCCTTTGTGTTGGTAACTTAAAAGATTGCATCTGAATAAGATGGAGAAAAAAGAGAACAGGATATAGTAATTCTAGAAGGAACAACATCATCAAGCAAAGGAGAAGAAGAGAAAGATGCATTACAAGAACTGAAGAACAGAGAAGAGAAGCACTAGGACAATAAATCATAAATGCAAATAAAGAAGATGGAGAATGAAATTGGAATCTTTTCGGTCAACCTTAACAGTCTTAATTCTCCAGAGAAAAGGAAAAAAAACACATTCTTGCAATTACAAAAAACAGAAATGAATATAATTTGCCTTCAAGAAACTCACATTTAAAAAAAAAACCCACTATAATTATTTGGAATACTCAAAGATTGCTGCTGTGTCGTGGCTAAGGGGCTTGAGTAACTCAAACAAGCTATGGGCTATGCCATGCAGGGACACCCGACGGGCAGATCATAGTGGAGAGTTCTGACTAAACTCAGTCCACCTGGAATAGGAATTGGCAAGCTACTCCAGTATCTTTGCCAAGAGTACCCCATGAACAGAAACAAAAGGCTAAAAGATACGACGCTGGAAGATGGACCTCTCAGGTCGGAAGGCGTCCAACATCCTACCGAGAAGGAGCGGAGGACAAGTACAAGTAGCTTCGAAGCTAATGAAGTGGTTGGGCCAAAGCCAAAAGGACACTCAGCTGTGGATGCGCCTGGAAGTGAAAGGAAAATCCGATGCTACAAAGAAAAATACTGCCCAGGAACCTGGAATTTAAGATCTATGAACCTTGGTAAGCTGGATGTCGTCAAACAGGAGATGGCAAGAATAAACATTGACATCCTGGGCGTCAGTGAACTAAAATGGACGGGAATGGGCGAATTCAATTTAGACAATTATATCTATTATTGTGGGCAAGAAGCCCATAGAAGGAATGGAGTAGCCATCGTAGTCAACAAAAGAGTGGGAAAAGCTCTAATGGGATATAATCTCAAAAATGATAGAATGGCTTCAGTACGAATCCAAGGCAGATCTTTCAACACCACAGTAATCCAAGTTTATACATCAACCACCAATGCCGAGGAGACGGAAATTGACCAATTTTATGAAGACTTACAACACCTTCTAGAAGTGACACCAAAGAAAGATGTTCTTCTCATTCTAGGGGATTGGAATTCTAAAGCAGAGAGTCAAGAGATAAAAGGAACAACAGGTAAGTTTCGCCTTGGAGTTCAAAACGAGAACAAGCAGGTCAACACAAACACTCTTTTCCAACAACACAAGAGGTGATTCCACACGTGGACATCACCAGATGGGCAATACCAAAACCAGATTGATGATATTCTCTGCAGCCAGAGATAGAGAAGCTCTATGCAGTTGGCAAAAACAAGACCTGGAGCTGATTGTGGCTCTGATCATCCGTTTCTCATAGCAAAATTCAAGCTTAAACTGAAGAGAGTAGGAAAAACCACTAGGCTAGTCAGGTATAATCTAAACCAAGTCCTTTATGAATACACAGTGAAGTGAAGAACAGATTGAAGGAACTTGATTTGGTGGACAAAGTGCCTGAGGAACTTTGGATAGAGGCTTGTAACGTACAGGAGGCAGCAAGAAAAATCATCCCAAAGAAAAGGAAATGCAAGAAAGCAAAGTGGGTTTCAAACGAGGCCTTACAAATAGCAGAGAAGAGAAGGGAAACATAATGCAAGGGAGATGGGGAAAGTTACAGAAAATTGAATGCAGACTTCCAAAGCATAGCAAGAGGGCCTTCTTAAATGAACAATGCAAAGAAATAGAGGAAAATAATAGAAAAGGAAAAACGAGATATTTGTTCAGGAAAAATGGGGATATGAAAGGACCATTTTGTGCAAAGATGGACATGATAAAGGTCAAAAAAGGTAGGTACCTAACAGAAGCAGAAGATATCAACAAAAGGTGGCAAGAATACACAGAGGAATTATACCAGAAAGATTTGGATATCCCGGACAACCCAGATAGTGTGGTTGCTGACATTGATCCAGACATCCTGGAGAGTGAAGTCAAGTAGGCATTAGAAAGCATCACTAACAACAAGGCCAGTGGAGGTGATGGGATCCCAGTTGAACTACTGTATTTAAAATCTTAAAAGATGATGCTGTTAAGGTGCTACATTAAATATGCCAGCAAGTTTGGGAAACTCAGAACTGGCCAGAGGACTGGAAAGGATCAGTACATCCCAATCCCAAAGAAGGGCAGTGCCAAAGAATGCTCCAACTACCGTACAATTGCACTCATTTCACATGCTAGCAAGGTTATGCTCAAAATCCTACAAGGTAGGCTTCAGCAGTATGTGGAATGAGAACTCCCAGAAGTACAAGCTGGATTTTGAAGGGGCAGAAGAACTAGAGACCAAATTGCTAACATGCTTGATTATGGAGAAAGCCAGAGAGTTCCAGAAAAACATCTACAGTACTTGTGCTTCATTGTCTATGCAAAAGCCTTTGACTGTGTGAACCACAGCAAACTATGGCAAGCTGTTAAAGAAATGGGAGTGCCTGACCACCTTATCTATCTCCTGAGAAACCTATATGTGGGACAGGAAGCAACAGTTAGAACCGGATATGGAACAACTGATTGGTTCAAAATTGGGAAAGGAGTACGACAAGGCTGTATATTGTCCCATGGCTTATTTAACTTATATGCAGAATACAGCATGCGAAAGGCCGGACTGGATGAATCCCAAGCCGGAATTAAGATTGCCAGAAGAAATATCAACAACCTCTGATATACAGATGATACCATCTTGATGGCAGAAATTGAGGAAGAATTAAAGAACCTCTTAATGAGGGTGAAAGAGGAGAGTGCAAAAAAAGTCAACTCAACATAAAAAAAAAACAAAAAACCAAGATCGTGGCCACTGGTCCCATCACCTTCTGGCAAATCGAAGGGGAAGATATGGAGGTAGTTTTACTTCCTTGGGCTCCATGATCATTGCAGATGGTGACAGCAGCCCTGAAATTAAGACACCTGCTTCTTGGGAGGAAAGTGATGAATACCTAGACAGCATCTTAAATAGCAGAGACATCACCTTGCCAATAAAAGTCCGCCTAGTCAAAGCTATGGTTGTTCCTATAGTGATGTATGAAAGTGACAGCTGGACCATAAAGAAAGCTGACCGCTGAAGAATTGATGCTTTTGAATTGTGGTGCTGAAGGAGGCTCTTGAGAGTTCCCTGGACTGCGAGGAGAACAAACCTATCCATTCTAAAAGAAATCAACCCTGAGTGCTCACTGGAAGGACAGATCCTGAAGCTGAGGCTCTAATACTTTGGCCAACTCATGAGAAGAGAAGACTCGCTGGAAAAGACCCAGAGTTTCCTGTTGGGAAAGTGTGACGGCAAGAGGAGAAGGGGACGACAGAGGGCGAGATAGTTGCACAGTGTCATCGAAGCTACCAACATGACCCAACTCTGGGAGGCAGTGGAAGACAGGAGGGCCTAGCATGCTCTGGTCCATGGGGTCAAGAAGAGTCGTATACAACTAAACAACAATTGGAAATATCAATGTTACTAGTAGTTTAAAAGGTTAACTTTTTGGGAATATATCTAACCGCAAGATGTGCAACCATCAAAGAGAACAACTACGTAAAATTATTTAAACAAATAAAAACAGACTTGGAAAAATGGAAGAAGTTACAGTTGTCAATGTTAGGAAGGATAGTGACAGTTAAAATGTGTATCTTACCAAAACTATGTTTTTTTTCCAAACCATACTAATTAAAATAGAAAAGAAATACTTTGAGGATTTAAACAAGATAATTTTAAAGTTTATTTGGCAAGGAAAGAAGGCAAGAATTAAGCAGAAAATGCTACAATAATCTAAAGAAAAAGGATTCAGACTACCAGACTGGGAGCTATATTACCAAGCATATATTTTAGTCTTGCTTAAAGAATGGATCGTTTTGGGGAATAAAAGACTGTTCTCTCTAGAAGGACATGATCTACAGTTGTGCTGCCATGCCTTTTTATGGTATGAGAAAGCCAAAACCCATAGATAACTTTCAAAATCATTATATTAGAAACTCACTACTGATAATATGGGAAAAGATAAAGAAAATGTACATAAAATACCTAGCTGGCTTTCACCTATGAAAACATTTGTGCACCCAAATCTCAGGAACTTTGAGGAAATTTTATGCTATAAAGATAAATTAAAACCAAAACAAGATCTTTTTGCTCAGGGATTGGGCTTGTCACGGTGGCCATTAATGCAGATTAAATCTAGGTATGATAATGATGTTGAAGATGACTTTTATAAAGAACAAATACCGCTTGAACAAATATTGTTAACCTCAGACGATAAACTAATTAAGAAACTATACAAACTGCTTTTGAATTGGAAAATGGAAGGTGAACAGATGAAAGAAACAATGATACAATGGGCCAAAATTTGGGGCACAATATTGAATTGGAGAAATGGCAGAAATTGTGGTATAGAAATTGTAAAATAACAATGGGGACTTCCTATGAAGAAAATCTTTATAAAATATTTAATAGATGGCACTTACCACCTGCGAGAATTGCAAAAATGTTTCCAAATATGTCTATTAAATGTTGGAAATGCAAACAAAAGGTAGGTGCCTATTATGTATGGTGGACATGTGAAAAAGCCAAAAAATATTGGACTAAAATACACACATGAGTGGTTAAAATGCTTAAAAAATGTACAGATTTTAAACCAGAACTGTTTTTATTAGGTATTTTACCAGAGGATTTTGATAAACAGTTTACCTAACACTGCCTGTTGTGACAGCAGCGAGGATTTTATTTGCACAACATTGGAAAAACAAAGAAATACCAATTAAGAACGTTTTAGATTATGCAGAAATGGATAGACTCACACTGAGACTGAGAGAGAAAGAAGATTCAGAATGTGGAATTTGTTCTACAAATGGCTAGAAGATCGGAGAAGGGATTACATAACAAGACGCGAAAATAGATAATTATAAGCAAATCCATGTAACATGATGTTTAACAAGCATGAATTGGATGTAGATATAGTGAAAAACTAATAAAATGATATTTTTAAAAAGACTGCATTTTTGTTCCTAATTTGGTTTTGGATATCCTTTTTTTCTTAATATGTCTGTGGAAAGAATGGCCCTCAGATTTGTACAGTATTTTAAGAAATGTCCAGGGTTTTTTAAGTTTCTGCATTTTGATGTAGGTGCAAAATTTATATGTAAAACAAATGTTTACAGTATTTAATCTATTTTGTGCTTGTGTCCTAATTACGGTCAGTGAGAACTGATGTGCTGATAGGCATTTTAGGATACTTAATTTTACGATTTGTTGATTTAAAAGGCAAACCACTAAGAGGTTTGTAATTTGTCTGAAAAGAAAAAGTTTGTTTTTTACAGATATCTTACTATGGACCAGACTAGGAAGCTGCTTTTAGTTCTGGAATCTGACCCCAAAGCATACACTTTGCCATTGATTGGCATGTAAGTATTTAGATTCATTCCAATATTGTTATTTTGTTTGTTTGTTTGTTTGTTTACCACTCCATTAGTGCACGTACTGCCCTGGTCTTTTACAAGTTAAAAGTTAAAAATCCTACAGACCCTACATAACAGTATCATTTCTTTGTTTTAAATTGACATTACAAGCAAATAAGTTATGTTAATGTCTTTGCAGTATATATTCAGATTATGACTGACTTATTTCAGTAAAATGTCTTGAATTACATAAGGCTTTAGTTGCTGTGGGACCGGTGCCTACTATGAGAGCTCAAATAATTTGTTTTCTGTTTTAGCTGGTTGAGTGGAGTATCTCATATCTATAGTCCACAAGTCTGGGCCTACTGTCTGCGCTACTTATTCAGCTCTTCAGTTCAAAAGAGGTGATTATTTTTTCAAAAAGTTTATTTTAATTTATAAATAGTGAGCATATTGAGAGAAAATTTCCTTTTGCTGTTTAGTTATCATCATTCCATTTATCAGAACATGCTTATGCTGCTTTTCTTTTCTTGTTCTCAAATGCCCTAGCTGCCATACATCATTCAAAATAAAGCAAGAAAGACCATAACCTAAAAAGTCAATCACCAGATCTTGGGGAAGTGATTTCTCTCTCTCAGTGGAGTCCCTGTGTGCCCATAACAAGGCTCTCTTCTTTTCTCCTCACTGATACTTGAATTCTGCTCTGAATGGTTCACCAAACAGTGAAACAAATAATAAGGGTTTATGAGGGTTGCATAAGGAGGTGAGATTCACTTTCTCTGGTAATTGTTGACAAATTTCTATGACCAACCTAAAGATACAGGAATATAGCTAAGGATTAAAATTGAATGGCACAGTAAAACATGGCAGACAAGCAACTGAGGCCAAGTTAGATGAATAAAATACTTAACCAACTAGGCAGGAGGACTAGAATAATCAAGTTGTCAAGAAACATTAAACAGAAGAAGAGAAAATAATGTCATCCAAGATACATTGGGAACAATGTCCAGAAAAAGCCCTCTCGTATATCCCAATCAGAGCTGAACAAAAGAGCAGGTCCATGTGGGAAATGGGTATCTTTCAAGTAACCTGACCCAAATACTTTAAAGCAGTGGTTCTTAACCTTGGGTTTCCCAAGTGTTTTTGAGCTGTAGCTCCCAGAAACCCCAGCCAGCACAGCTGGTGGTGAAGGCTTCTGGGATTTGCAGTCCAAAAACACCTGAATAACCCAAGGTTAAGAACCACTGCTTTAAAGTTAGTCATCAAGACTTTAATCCTGAAAGTGAAACAGGAGCCACTAAAGTGGCAAAAACAATGGGATTACACACTTGATGAAGTGAATTAGATTGATTACCTGCATTGGTCTTGATTTTAAAAACAACTTGCTAAATTCTGTTTTATATATAAACATTATAATCATTGAGTTTCTGTTCTTGTGAGGGAGCTGTTGTAACCAGATGGCCTTTGTTGTATGGAGTAGCTGATCATGTCTAATCAATGTATCAAGCTGCCTGGTGAATGTCCTTTGTCACTATTGTTTAATTATTGTTGTTCTTTTAAGGGTTCCATCAGAATCAGGCAGCTTTCTTATAGCTCTTTATTCCCTGAAACACAACAGTCCAGAGTTCTATGAATGCCTTCCTTGTGGAGGAAGTACTGAACTAGGTTTCCAGTTGCTTACAAGCAAAGAAAGTTTACATCTGTTCAAAGTAAGTTGCTTGATTTCCAAATGGATCTTTGAAACATGGGTCTAACATGGTTGTGGCAGTGCATAGTTTTCAGTATGAATATATTTACAGAATTAGGATGCATAGAAGCATGAGATTCTGAGATATATTTGTTTATAGCTCTCTACATAAAATATATCAGTGACTGCACTCTAGTCATGAATTTGTAATCGTATCTACTTCCAAGGCTAGCAATTTTTGAAAATTCTGTAGCCGTTTTATGGGCTAATGTAACATAGTGGTTAGAATGCTACACTAAGACTGAGAACATCAAATCCTTTATTTAGCCATGAAATTCACTGGTTGATCTTGGACCAGGTATATGCTCTAACCTAATCTTACAAGAATAATAAGCAGATGACAAGGATCAGGGGAACTTATGTGCCATCTTAAGCTTGTACATATTCCAGAAGAGTGGGAGAAAGCAGTAGTAATTAAATGGAAACATTTGGCTGTTTTCACATTTGACCAAACACATGTACATGTAGTCTTTGTACCTTTGAGTAGTTAATGCTGTCTACGTATATTATGCATAGACTGATTGTTTTTCCTTCCCCCTAAGACAAGTAAAAGATTGGTTTTTCTGAAATGTCTACAATTGAAATCAAGGCAGTTTGCATTTCTGCTGTTTGAAGAAAGGTTTGCACAGCTAGTGGTGATTCTCCTGAGTAACAACTAACTTGGGAGGTAGTGTCTGTAGTTGCCATGTATCCCCTACACATGAAATCTTTCGTTGGAAGTAAGAAATAGCACCACTGTTTGAGTTTTGTTTGGAGTGTCTACCAAGTTTGTTGCTGGACCTCTAGAGGGAGAGGTACTTTTGAATTAGCTCAGTGATTTAGATGTCTGGCTTCAGAGATATCCAGAAGACCCAGTCTGTGTCCTTGGGCAAGCTGTGCAGCCCCAGAAAATGCCCCCAAGAGAAGGGAAAGGTAATCCACTTCTGAGTATTCTCTACTTAGAAATCCCTGTAAAGAGGGTTGCCTTGTTGATTGACTTGACGGCAAACAATTATTATTATTGAATTACGGTTTTGTGCCTGTATCTACTTTATTTTAGAATGTTGAGCCATCTGATAAACATCCTATCCAATTTGAATTGAGTTCAGAAAATAAAAATGCAGAAATGGAGTTCTTCAGCAGAATTATGAAGAATGTTTCCACTAGCAGGTGAGACCTTTTTCCAAATCATGTACATGTAATACATACTTTTCTGCCACTGTGTAATTCTAGGCTATGTCCTAGGTTTTCCCCCATGCATTAAATGCATTTTTTTCCAAAAAGAATCAGTAGTAATTGTTATGCCAGATAGTGGTCTCTTCCTAACTTTTAGTCACCTTCTCAATATGTTCTGTGTACACATAGAACACAATTGGGAGAATTTTTAATTTCTGATTTTGTTTTCGTTACTCACATTATGATTATGAGTGGTTGATGTCAGTGAATATATTGGTTTACTAGCTCTTGCTTCCTAAAGTAGTTCACTATATAATCACACAACTTAGTTCATCTTTATCGAAGCATCAGATCTATCAAAAATTACAGCAGGGAAAATGCTTTTCCTTCAAGAGCAAACTAAAGACCTGGCTGTACAGGCAAGTCTTCCCAACAGCCATCACTTAGTTTTTGTTTGTTTGTTTGCTTTGACTCTTGTAGTAAAATTGGGCCCCTTCTTTTAATGTATTTATGTTTTCATTTATTATTTTTGTTTTTCATATATGGATGGTATAGTCTAATAAATAAAATTTTAACTTAATAAAAGCCACATATAGAGCTGCCACTTTAAAGTTAGTTCTACAGGAGAGATGCCATAAAGACTTTGTTTGTCATGTCTTGTTTATTTGCAAGCAACTGCAATTTTGAATCCTATTTTATCTGCTAAGTACAGTGGTGCCTCGCATAGCGATGTTAATTGGTTCCAAAAAAAACATCGCTATGTGAAACCATCGCTATGCGAAACACCATTTCCCATAGGAATGCATTGGAAACCGGTTAATCTGTTCCAATTGGAACGGATTGCCGTTGTTAAGCGAAAAAACCCATAGGAAACATCGCTAAGCGAAACAATGTTTCTTCCATTGGAATGTATTGAAGCTGACTCAATACATTTCAATGGCTTTACGAAGTCAATTTTTGCAAAATTAAGTGTGTCATAAAAGGGTCAAAAATGGTTTTAAATGCTTGGATTAGCTTCTGCACCCTCTAAAACGGATGCAAAAGTTAATTTGGCTTTGATCTGACTTTTTGTTAATTTTTTCTGAATTTTTTTCCCCCCAACTTTTGACAGCTGTCAAAATCTGACAGCTCCATTATTTCCTATGGGGGAAGAAAAAAATTCACAAAAAATTAACTAAGACTCCACAACTGTTCTAAATTCTTGGGTTTGTTAGAGGACCCCTTAAGTCATGTGCAAACCTGATTTGGCTTTGATCTGAACTTTCGTTAATTTATGGTGAATTGTTTTCTCCCCCATAGGAAAGCATGGAGCTGTCAGATTTTGACAAGTCCATTGGTTCCTATGGGCCAAAAAAAAAATTCACAAAAAATTAACGAAAAGTCAGATCAAAGCCAAATCAGGTTTGCACATGACTTAAGGGGTCCTCTAACGAATCCAAGCATTTAGAACCGTTTTTGACCCTTCTAAGACACTTTTTTAATTGAAAAAAGAAACATCGTTAAGTGAAGCAGGGGACCTAAAATCACATTCGTTATGCGAAGCATGGTCCCAAACTTCGCTAAGCGAAAATCGCCCATAGGAAACATCGTTATGCGGGGCATATTATTTTCTAAAAAAACATCGTTATGCGAATTCATCGCTAAACGAGGCAATCGTTAAGCGAGGCACCACTGTACATAGGCTGATTTTATAGGCTGCTTTCTATATATGGAAATCGGACTTCTGTGTAGTTTGTGGGCTTATTTGCAAAATGGCTATTCAAATGTGGCATGTGTACTACAAATCTCTTTGTGGTGAATTACCCATATTGCAAGCAATACAAATTGTGAAACTTCTTTGTTTTTAGCCTGTCTCAGAGTTCCACTCCCAGTAAACTCTCAATCAGTGATCAGGACTCGGGTGTGGAAGATGATGCATCCCCAAGACCATTTCCCTGTCCTCAGCCTGTGACTCATCAGGTAACTTTTAAACTTGTCATTTGAATTATCAGCTCTACTTTCTGATAGTTGGCGGAGCCCAGATTTAGTATGCAGTATCAGGCTAATGCTATGTCATAGTCTTGCCGCTAGGTTGTACTACAGTGCTTTGATCCTTTGTTACTATAAATACTGTATACTGTATCTTTCTGCTTAATTTTTAAAAAACTCTTCAAGAGACTTTATATTCACATATTTATATTTGCATGTGTGAAGAGGGCTAAACCAGCTCAATCATAGCTCAGTTACTTGACATACAGTAATTTATTAGGACTTCTGGTGGCACATAATCACAAAAGGAAGCAGACGTAGTGGCTGAACTATATAGATATGCTTATTAAGAACTTAAATGACTGGCATTTGAGATGGTATTGATTAGCTTTGTCTTTAGCTCTTCTATTTAATTTGTTAAGTAGAGAACCAGTGGCAATCTGCATGTAGACACCCAAGCTGTATTGGATGTAGACAGTAGCTATGCTTCTTATATCTTGTAATAAGGTATTTCTACCCTGAGGTTATACAAAAATATTTTTACTCTCTTAAAATTCTCGTATATTTTCCTGCATCCCATGTATATCAGTGTTTAAGGTTATGCTGGTGTGTCACACAGATCTTACTGTAGGGCTTGAGAGGATATCATACACAGTGCCTGTGAATAGATCTAAATTTATTTGAGGAATGGATTGTGGACTTGCATATTGTCTTGTGATTTCTCTTTGTATTGGTTTGTAGTTGTAGTGCAAGTTATTATATATCAGTTGCAGAAGTGGAAAAGAAAAACTGTTTGGGTTAAATTATAACATAAGAACTGAGTTTACATTGTTCTGGTTTCCAGATCACTGAGATCCAACCTTTGGTTCCTGAATTGTCAATCGTATTTGATGGCACTTCTACAGAATCTGTACCAGTGTCCAAACATACCATGATCACAGACAAAAAAAGTCAACCTTCACTTGGATATCAGCCTGCTAAGGTGACATGCCCTGCAAAGCATCAACTCTTCCAGCTTCAGCATTCTGATAATGGGAAGCAATTAGTTGGTGGTTGTACCAGAGTGCCTTCCCCAAGGCAGTTACCAAGCCAGTCAAAACAGAGAATTCCACTATTAAAACCTTGTAAAGGAAGCCATTCTTTACTGCAACAACAATCTGGTGCAGTTGAATCTCAAGCAAAAAAGAGCTCTGGATCCAATTCATCATCTTCTCTTTCACCACCTTGTAGTGGTTCTTCTCCCAATACATCATCACATCATCATGGAACACTTTCTGAGAAATACTTGTCAAGCAGTGATGCTGGGCAAAAGAAAGAGTTGTCAAATACCGGACCATTAGTACCTAGTTCTAGGCAGTCTCCTGTTCCTTTCCAGTCTCCCTGGCCTAGCCCTGCCTTGTCATCTCCACATGTGAGAAAGCCATTGGATGTTCGAATTCCAGTTCAAGGTCTGCCTTGTTGTCCTGCTTGTGTTTGTAGCTGTCAGTTACATGGTCATGTGCAGTACAGTCCAATAAATCCTTGGCAAGGAATGTGCCTAAGTCACACAACTGAAGTCCATTCCAGCTCTGCCCAAGAGAGCACACAGGTGGTATTCCATCAAAATATAGGAAGTACAAATTCTGACTGCCACCCAGTATGTGCCTCAAGTAGCCCTGTAAACCCAGGCTGTCATGGAAACATTAGGAACAGTTCTAATGATAACATGCCAGGCACAGTAGGAATTTCTTCTGGCAATTCACAACCTCATGCAGTCTGTTCAACTTGTAGTCCCACTTCTGAACCAAAAATGGGAACCAGTAATGAAATGATGGAGTTGTCTTCGGATGTTTACAGAATTCTTACTGAACAAGACAGGCAGATCAAACTGCTGCAAGCTCAGGTTTGTTGATTTACTACTATGATTTTGTATTAAAGTCTATTTAGCTTCATTACTGAAATGCCAATATCCTCATTTATAGTGGGTGTGATGTAATTAGACTAGAAATTGACCTTTGGTGAAGTACTTATTACTGAGGAAAGTTGAATAAAGTCGATTAAAAGTACATGCTTTTAAACAATAGCACATGGGAAATACCTTTAATTTCAAAATCATAAATGCCGTAACTTTACTGGTCAGCTATGTGAGTCATTAATTTGTTTGGAATTAAGATGGATGTAGAATGGAAGCCAACTAGAATATTATTAATTGGATTTGCATTCTACTGTTTATCTCCTGTCTACAAATTCTTTCATTTATAATTCTTTTTAAAGGGCTCTGAAAAGATGCTAAGGTGGACAGTCTGGATATTCCTTTATGCATAAAAGTAAAACTGTCATTTGCCACAATCTTGCTGGGGATTTATGCATATGTAAATCCACATAACTCATCATAGCAAATTGCTAACTCACGAAACACATGCCCAATTGTGCAGCAGTCGCACACCTAGTAATGCAGCTGGCTCTTCATTAGTCACAATTGACCATGGTGAGTTTTACAGTTTAACTTACATGTACATAAATCACCAACAGGATTGTGACATAAATGATATTTAAATAGAGCAGTAATTTATTATCCTATTTTTGTTATAATCTTGGTAGTACAAATGAACACTGGCTTTATGTTTACAGATCCAGCGGCTTTTAGAAGCACAAAATGTTCAGGCCTGTTCTACCAGCACTATAGCAAACAGCAGCTTACAGTCTCAGAAGCAGCTGGAATTTGTTGCCATGGAGACTCACTCCTCCCCAGTGTTACACATGAAGAAAAGTGTCAGCATTGCAGTGAGCACAGGTAATGGCTTTCCTGTATATTTTATTGAAGTGGCATTAAAAGCTTATTGGTGGGCAATTTGATTTATATGTTCACAGCCTCCTGTGCTGTCTCCTGTTTGACCAGCAGAGATTTTGTTCTCAAAACCCGGGTTTGTGTGTATAGTGAGCACTGGGCCGAGGCAGATTTCCATGCTGCACTATCACAGCATCAGAACTGTATTTCTATGAAAAAGTGTACATTTTGTAGAAGGATTGATGTTTTAGAATGGGTTTTCTCATGAGCATAAGGTAAATTTGGAAATATTGAATAGCTTTAAAGTCTGTAACAGTATCCAACCATATTTCAGTGTACAGTGGGGTCTTGACTTGAGAACTTAATCCGTATTGGAAGGCGGTTCTCAAGTCAAAAAGTTCTCAGGTCAAATCTGCATTTCCCATAGGAATGCACTGAAAACCATTTGATCCGTATCTGCTCTTTTCCGTCCATAGAAACTAATGGGAAGCTGCTATTCTGCCTTTGAGCACTAGAGGGATATATTTTGTTTCTTTTTTTCTTAGGTCAAGAAAGGTTCAGGGAAGGCAGGGAAAATACAGTCCAGGCAGTACCAGGCAGTCTGAAGACTGTCTCCCAATCCACTCTCTAAACGCTGGGAGGAGTGAGGAAGCAGACAGGCACCCTTTTCACTGGCCAACAGTTAACTGAAAGTTCAAATTTTGCACTTTCCCTGCCTCCCACGTGGTTTTTTTCAGTTCTTAACTCAAATCTAAGTATGTAAGTCAAGTCAATATTTTCCTATGAGAGTGGTTCTTAAGTCAAAATGTTCTTAACTCAAGCCGTTCTTAAGTCAAGACGCCACTGTATATTGTTTTGTGACTCCTGATATTGTTTTGCGGCTGTTTAGTAATGTGTAAGATGTGCGAGCTAGGCTGCTCATAGTATGAAGTTATAGGGCACCTTTTAGGACTAACAGACTACCCTGTTTCCCCGAAAATAAGACCTAACCTGAAAATAAGCACTGGTATGATTTTTCAGGATGCTCGTAATATAAGCCCTACCCCCAAAATAAGCCCCAGTTAAGTAAAATCCTACCCTCCACCATTGTGCAGCAACCAGAAGATGATATGACTGTATTTGAATAAATGTAGATTTTTGTACATGAAAAAAATAAAACATCCCTTGAAAATAAGCTTTAATGCATTTTTGGAGCAAAAATTAATATAAGACCCTGTCTTATTTTTGGGGAAACACAGTATGTCCATGAGAAGTATGAAAGTGCCCATAGTAGTATTGGCACCTATCACGTACTTAATAAATGATGTTTAAACAGCATCAGTTGGCTGGTAATTGCAACAGCTGGAACCAAAGCTTGCCTGTAATGCATCAAAATGGTGGATGTCTTTCCCATTAATGGACCATAAAAGGTGTTGGTGCCACCACCCTAGCTAAATTACTTTCTGTTTCTCTTTTTCAGGTGCCAGCTTATACTTGAATCCTCCTTTGGAAAGGAACAAAGAGTCTATAAAACAAGATGATGTTGAAATTTCCAGTGAAGACATTAATATTTCTATAAACACTGAGAAGGACACAAGTCAAACAAGCATTGCCTCTTCATTAAAAGTAGTTGACATACCCAGTTTTGTAGACAGTGTTCGTGTTGCTGAAGAAGGACCTAGTCAACCCTCTGCTGGACTCTGGTAATTTGTTTATTAAACCTTCTTCATGATTTCCTTTTAAAATTTGATTCCTTTTATGTCACATAGAGTCCATCTTGCTTTACAGGATTTAAGCTATTTTATTTGACTATCAGTATGCAGATTCAAGTTCATTTCTATGCTTTTGGAAATAGTTCCAGATTTGCTTGATTCGGCTTTCTTCTTAGTAATTTTGCATTTAAATTAGCTCTCATCCAACGACCCTCTGTCAACTCCACCGTGTGGGATTTCCCCTCACGCACGTGACACTGTGCCCCACGGGCAGGGTTCTGTCATAACCAGAACCTAACACAATCACTGCATGGAGGAGGAAGACAGCTGCATGGAGGGAGGCAGAGGTGCACTTGCGTGCCCAGCTTAGAAGGAACCTTGCTCTCATCTCATTGTTTTCATTTAGCCTCAGAACTGTTTGATATTTTCCACTTAAAAACTGACAGGATGCTGTGACCTCTTGTGATGGTGGTTTTATGTGCTATGATACTCCTTCTGACTTACAAAATGAATTAGCAGGGATAGGGACTTTTGAGTCAGGACTTCGCTGTTGAGTCTGACTTAAGTCGTACCAGCAACTTGACTCAGATTCAACTTGGGTGGGGGTGTTTGAAAGACTTGGACTCAACTTGCAACTTGGAACGATTTTTCAAAGAGTTGTTGAGTCCCTGTTAGGGATGGACCTCCCTACCTGCTCCTGTTACTGCCATCCTCAGAGGCAGCAAGCTCGACGCAGACCCAAAAACTCAGACCCTGAGTTGGGACTTGCCAACATCCCTGTAAATTAATGGCCTCTGAAAGGTCCTACATTAGTAGTACACCTTGGGTTTTGCAAGCTTAAAGCCTTGGCTTCCTTTATTGTGTCAACCCATCTTATTGTCTTATCTTTTCTTGTTGTCTTTAACTTTTTCCAACATCATTATCTTTTCTAGTGTCTGTTATCTACTCCTGATGTGCCCAGAGTATGATAGCTTCAGTTTAATCATGTTTGCTTCTAAAGAATGCAGTGTTGGTTTGATTTAGAACCCACATATTTGTACTTCTTCAGTTTTCCCTAGTAGTCATTTCAAATCAATACTGCTTTCCACCAGTAATATGGTGTCATGGGCATATCTTTAATTATTCGTGTTTCTTCCACCAATTTTCAGTTCTCTTGCATCTGCATCTAATCCATCTTTTCCTATGTTATGTTCTGCATATAGATTAAACAGGTAGAGAGATAAGATAATGTCCTTATCTGACACCTTTGGCAGTGGGAAACAACTCTGGATTCAGAAAAGGATCACTCATATGATTTTACTGTACAGCTGGATTTCTGCTCAGCTTCAAAACAAAGTATTTTGTGTGCATCATTATGAGTCACTTGTAGGAAAACTAAATTTCAGGAGTGAATTAGAATTGGTTTAAATATGTACAGTATTTTGATTTACTGAATGTGGTCATTTTCCATAGTTGTCTGCACTTTCCACAGACTTAAGTCAATTGCTTATTTATGGCTTTTATATTACAAAAGTGAGCATTGCTCATAGAACTAACTCAACGGGCAAGTATTTAGAATCACATACTGTGGAATCAGTTCGTAACCATACATACTACAGTGTTTCGAATATCTGTGATAATTGAGATAGTTGTCAAAGAGACTTCTAAAATCTTTATTTTTATAATTTTCTTAGGGATAAAAAACAACCTCACACTAATTGATAAGGTATATTGATTGAATGTACAGTAAATTATTTGTGCCTTATTTCTTTCAACATACAGTGGTGCCTCGCAGAACAGTTGCTCTGTAGAGCGATGAATCCGCGCAACGGTGCCGTTTTTGCGATCGCAAAAGCGATCGCAAAACGGCACCTAGATAGGGCAGGAATCACAGAGCGAAGGTCGGTAAGCGGTTCGCTTACCGACCTTCGCTTTGCGACCCGCCGATCAGCTGTCCGGCAGGTCCAAAATGGCCGCCGGAACAGCCAAAAGGGCCGGGCGCAGCGTTTTCGCGCCCTTGGTAAGCAAGGGGAGGGCGCGAAAACGCTGCCGGAACAGCAGAAATGGACCCGCCGGACAGCTGATCGCAGCGTTTTTGCGCCCTCGTTCAGCGAGGGGAGGGCGCGAAAATGGCTGCCAGCATCGTTGAACAGTGAGTATTCAGCCCAATTGGAACGCATTAAACACTGTTTAATGCTTTCCAATTGGTTTTCTTGCCCCGTTCAACGATGCTTTCACACAGCGAGGGTTAATCCGGAACGGATTAACCTCGCTGTGCAAGGCACCACTGTATAATTAGCTATTTTGAGGTTTAGTGCTTACTGTGTTATCTACATTGTTGGAGGAGTTACGTCATGCTCTAGAGATAGTGACTACCATTCAGTATCAATGTTCCAAATCTCTTCTAAAATATATGTTCTTGTAAGTATTTGCATATGAATCTATAAATTCATTTTGTTCAGGTATTGGTGTAGTGTACAGTAAATCTACAGTTATTAACTTTGTAACATAAATGCAGATTTTTCCCCTCAAGGAAATGTTTGTATTTTACGGAATGATAAGTACTTAAATAGCAACATACAGCTATTTTTCCTCTATCTAGTAAAGTTATTACAACACGTTACATGGGATGTGGTTATTATCTGATTCCTCTTGCATACTGCCTGTGACCATGTTCATTGTAGTGACTACTCCGTTATCTAAAGGTAACATCAGTAGCAAACTGTAATAGGAAGACTTCCAGGATAGATAAAACTGGGCTGTCAGGAGGCACGCTTACTAGGAAACCTCTATTTCATCCCTGGCAGTTAGTCTTCAGACTTTGCTATGCCTCCTCAACTGAACTTGTTACTGAAAGGTATCTCACAAGTTTACCAGTTTCCTTGCCATGAGATGTACAGTATCTGTTTTAGCACCCAAACAAGCAATATGCTACCTAGTTGCATTAAAAAGATGCATCTTTCTGTGCAAAGGGTGAAAACAAGCAAGTCTATAATTCCACCGTAAATAATGTTGACTTTAAACTAGAGTTTTCAGACCTTTATCTTGAAGACAAAGGAATTCAGAAAGTGTAGTCCAGATATGTGCTAGATGTTTGCCAGAAGAGGAGGCTTTACAAAAGTATGTGTAACTGGTTGAGTAGATGATACACTCAGTTTTACAAAGTACTTATGTCTATATAGAGAATTGTGAGGTCAGTTTTGTTTTCGTTAAGGGAAAGTCTTTCTTACCCATAATCCTGAATTAAAGTGGAACAAGTACTTAGATAAATATGAATCACTTCAGAGCAGGAGTGGGCATGGTTTTTTATTTATTTATTTTTATCACTCGTACATACAAAACATACAGAACAACAAAATAAAGATATAACAAAAATAAAGGACAGTAATGCTAATCATCCATACTACATATATAGATCAGAGATTTTGCCATCGTCTAGGTCATCTAATAACATCAAAGGGTTCTTGTGAGCACAGGTTCACCATGACTGTTTCTTCCCCTAAGTTCCTTTCTGTTTCTAGACCGAATTCTATATCAGTTTCCAGCTTTCCTTTACAAAGTGTCCTTGTTGATCCTGCACTGCCTCTGAAAGCATATCTAGTTCTGCAATATCCAGTAGCTTCTTTAATAGCATTCCATCGTTAGTATATCTCCTTCTTCTATTTTTGGGCCCAGAGTGACCTGTTCATTGATCTTTTTATCAATGATCTCTGGCATTATATTCAATAACAACATTTCAGTTTAAAACGTGGTTTTTGCTGAACAATTTCTTGTGACATTTCCCACAATTTTTTTGCTTTTTTTGCATCACCACCATATGTGATAATAAGTCCCTGGTTTTTTTTGTTTTGTTTTGTTTTTTGTTTTTACATTTCCAACAAACTTTACTGATCCCTTCTGACATTTTTGCCAGTCTTACCAAGTAAAATGCCATCTGCAAAACATTTTAAGGATGTTTTCTCTAAGGTTAACTGGTGTAATCAACTTATAATTATCTTTCCACGTTTTTGTCCAGTCATCAATATCAATATTATAACCAAAGTTTTGTGCCCATTTGACCATCAGCTCCTTCACCCTCTCATCTTCTAGTTCATGATACCCTGTTTCCCTGAAAATAAGACCTACCTTGAAAACAAGCCCGAGTATGATTTTTCGGGATGCTTGTAATATAAGCCCTACTCCAAAAACTAAGCCCCAGTTAAGTGAAACCCCGCCCTCCAACATTGTTCTGCATTGTGCAGCAACCAGAAGAAGATGACATGACTGTAAAATAAAACATCCCCAGAAAATAAGCCCTAATGTGTTTTTTGGAGCAAAAATTAATATAAGACTCTGTCTTATTTTCAGGAAAACACTATGTATACATTTTTTATTATTTTCTCTTTTGTACAGATCCATAGTTCATCCACCTGAACTTTCCCCACAAAAAAAGCCCATATTTATGTCCTTTTTATAACTTGTTTCTAATTTGAGCATTTGCCACCAATCTGTTGATAGACCCAAATTTTCTAAATCTTGTTTATTTTTCAGAATTTGATATTTTGTTAACAAGTCTTTATACGTGAGTAAAGCTCCCTCCTGGCTTAACACTTTAAGTGTAAAGGCCTCTATTGGGACTACCCATACTGTATTGGAATTTTCTTATAAGTTTACACTTGAAATTTTGCCATATTAAACATAACTCTTTCCTCACAATATGTTCTGAGAAATGTGCCTGTTCCTTGAATTTTCCATACCGTACATATGCATGCCAACCCATCTTTAAATCATGACCTTCCAATTTCAACAGTCTGATTTTCGAGTGTTACCCATTCTTTTATCCAAACCATAACACAGGCCTTGTAAAATAAGAGCTAGTTTGGCAGTCCTTGTCCTCCTAGTCCTAGTCCTCCTCTCTCTTTTAGATCTTGTAGTACTCTGATTTTTATTCTTGGCTTTTTAGCCTTCCAAACAAATTTTGAGATCATGCTGTTCAGGTCCTTGAAGTATTTATAATTTAGTAGAAGTGGGCATGATTTCAATGTGCAGGGTCTACTTCTGATTTGTAGGATAAACCCTGACATCCATCTACTGGAGCAACGTCCAAAACTGGCTTAGGTGGATAGATATATATTGAGAATTAGGAAACAAAGTACCTCTCATCACATAGTGAGTCAGGAATTAGTATCAGAACTAGAGATGGGTCCAATTATTGGTCACTGCAGCGCACACATAGCCTGGCTGGCACTTTCCCACTCCTCCACGCAGCTGACTGCTCACCATGTCACTTGTCATTCCCCCCTCCTCACCAGAGTGGTTGACTGCACTGGGAGGTGCGGAAACACCAGCCAGGCTACTTCCGCGATTGACGTGACAGGAATGGCACCGGCTGCGCAGTGACTTGTAATTGGACCTGACAGTTGGGTGCGGAGGACAGGGATTGGACTTTCCAGGCACCTGTGGTGCTCATATTTGTATTCTCCCCCCCCCCCCCGTGATACAAATACACATACCCCATCTCTAATCAAAACTACATTCCCAAGTCTTTCCACAGAGAAATCCTGTCCTTCCACCTTCCAGTGTTTACTGTTTACAGACTAACTTATGAAAAACTTTAAAATGTAGTTTTATGTATTTTGGCACTTGATAGATAATCAGAAATCAGCACCTCCTTCATATCAGTCATAATCATTCCAAATCCTTCCAATAGCTCCTGATCAGCATTCTCCTCATATTTGATATATAAGTTACAGCCTTGCTAGTTTTAGTGTAGAATGTTTATCTTGACTGTAAATATTAACAGAACATGTATTATATTTGTATTGAATGATATTAGTGACTTCAGCAAAAAAAAAAAAAACCCCTACAAAGAATACTGTGAATAATCCTAAAGAACTAAGAGATACAACAAGGCTAACTTGAGACATACGCTTTTCATTGTTTACCCCAAGAGCAAATAACACTGATAATTTCATTTACTCATTTGGATTGCCCTATTTATTAACTGTTCTCTTTTTCTCGCAGTGCACCAGGAGCCAAAGGGATGGCCCAGACTTCATTAATGAGTGAAAGTGTTAGTATGTGCTTACAGAGCAGGCCATTGGGAGAAACATATAATAATTTGATGGCAATTAATGAACAGAAAGTTGAGAATGTTGTCACTACCTTGCCAAATGTTCAACCAGGTGATGAGAAGTTTTACCAGGATATATTGGTAAGTTTTCATAGCTGTTCTTTTTTTTAACATTCTAATTTGACCCAGACCTCTTGCAACTTTGGTGTAAACAGTGTCCCATTTTATAAAGGAAATGGTTTGCTCAGTGAAAAGTATGCATTGCTTCTTGAGTCATGCTGTTTTCTTATAACTTCTTGAAAAGAGTACTGTTCATTTGGTCCTAATATTTTTAATAGTATTTATTTATTTATTTATTTATTTATTTATTTATTTATTTATTTACAATATTTTTTAGCCGCACCATTACCAGTGGCTTCTGGGTGGCGTACAACATTAAAACTTAAAAACATTAAAAACATTTTAAAAGACAATATAAAATGTCATATATTAAAACAATTTTTAAAACATTAAAAATTAATAAGTCCTGCTGCTCATGTGGCCAGCTAGGGAATACTGTTTAATTAAAATGCTGGCTGAACAGAAAGGTCTTTGCCTGGCGCCGAAAAGCCAAGAGTGTTGAAGCCAGGCGGATAGTATATTACGTAGTTGCTCTTGTTACATGATGCAGTCTTTTAATTAAAATAATGTATGGCACATCAGTAAGTTATTAAGGCATTTAAGTGGTCTGAACAGATTATTGTCACATACAGCATATTTGTAGAAATAAATATGAATTTATGAAGTGCTGATGTGATTTCCTCTACTAACATTTCTGTTTCAAGAAAACCAGGGCCCATCAGCTTTCTGTTTGAAAGGACAGAGGTAGAGTACAAGTGTTGCTTCAGACTGAGGAAGGCTGATCTGCAAATCTATTAACACAATAGCATAATAGAACTTTGAACCAGAGCGATAACTGTAGTTATTAAGAGGGTATTATTTGGTCAGCTTTGTGTTCTAGGCTTTCTGTTTTCTAAATCTTTTCTTTCATGAGATGTTTGGACATCATCCCCATTCCCCATGCTTGCTGGTTATGTCCCTTGTTGCTACACTCTTAGTACAGGTGCATAGGGTACCTCTGTGATTACAGGGGTACATATGTAAGGTGTCTGTATGCAAATACAAGCCCTTCCTTCATATATGTTGGAGCCCTTTATGGGGACACCCTTTACGCTAACATGTAGCTGCTGAGATCTATGACTGGTAACCATGTCTGTTGGAGGAGGCATGCCCTGGTTTTTAAGGAAGGAGTGCTTGAATATTCCTGAAGTCATTTGCTAACAAGTCTGTACTTGTGCTAAGAAGGTAGATCTAGTTGCACAATAGTTTGATTGATATACCACCCCATTAGTGCATGCACTACTCCATATAGCATAAAATGTCACAGGAGTAGAAAATATCTATGAAGGCAATGGTAATATAGCCTTGCATGTGGCTGCTGTTTCTCAAATGTAGATTCCATGGAGAAGAACATATTGCAAGACTGTCTAGCTGTTACTGACTAAAATCGTACCAAGCTATTGTCCTAAGAAGTTAATGTTTTTAGGTTTTCTCCTAATTCAAAGACAATTCATTTAACTTCAAAATGTTGTGCTAAGTTTAAAATTCATTTTAATAAGTCTATTTCAAAAAGTACATATTGCATGTGATTGTTATTTTAACGGAGTATCACAATATGGTTTGAGGATCTGAAACAAATTACATTTACTTTTATAACATGTCATGAGGTACCATGTATGATCTTGCTTTAATTAGTATTTTCTGTACCTTTTCTTGGGGGGGGGGGGGGAATAGGGCCAAGTAAACCATTTCTTGAAAGAATCTTCCGAAGAAAACGAATCTTCAGCAAAATGTACCACATCTCCAGAAACAAGCAAATCCGAAGGGGACTCAGCCGTAAACCCAGTCTTAAGCAACAAAGATAGTGTGTTGCAGGCAACCTTGAAACAACTGAAGCAGCTTGGAGTGAATTTTGACTCTCCTCACAAGATGAACGGTGCCCACAAAGTAGAAAATGCCAGGTAACTGGAAATAAATTTCTGGTAGAGTAAATAAAAAGAGAAAAATGTCTGGACAGGAGCTTGTAGATAGCCTGATCTCTCTAAGCGGCTATGATCTGTGGTCAGTTATAGAGTATAATGATGAAGAACATATATGACAAATACAGTGCTACTCTTGCCTAAGTTCTGATGCTTTCTTTTATACAATATCATACAGTGGTGCCTCGCAGAACGAGCGCACCGTAGAGCGATGAATTCGCTCTACGGTGACGCTTTTGTGATCGCTAATGCGATCGCAGAGCGATGGCCCCAATGGGCGAAAATCGCAGAGCGAAGGTCGGTAAGCGGTTCGCTTACCGACCTTCGCTTTGCGGCCTGCCGATCAGCTGTTCCGTGGCTTCAAAATGGCCGCCGGAACACCCGAAAGGGCCGGGCGCAGCATTTTCGCGCCCTTGGTAAGCAAGGGGAGGGCACGAAAACGCTGCCGGAACAGCCGAAATGGCTGCACGCAGCGTTTTCGCGCCCTCCCCTCGCTTACCAAGGGCGTGAAAACGCTGTGGCCGGCCATTTCGGCTGTTCCGGCGTCCATTTTGGACCCGCCAGACAGCTGATCGCAGCCATTTTCACGCCCTCATTCAGCGAGGGGAGGGCGCGAAAATGGCTGCCAGCCATAGAGGAACATCGCTGTACGGTAAGTAAATCAGCCGATTGGAACGCATTAAACTAAGTTTAATGCATTCCAATGGCTTTTTTCTTTCCATACAGCGATGTTTCACACAGCGAGGGTTAATCCGAAACGAATTAACCTCGCTGTGCGAGGCACCACTGTATTTGTATCTGTTCTTAACAGTATTCCTTACATAACTTACTTCCCTGACAGGTTTTGTTGGAAAGCTTATACTGAGAAAAGTTTAGCTTGGATCAAACCATATATTCTTCTTGAAATTTTGCTTGTTCTTCACAAAGTAACTACACTGCTTGTAATCATGACAGAGCAGGTGGTATGTTACAATCAAACATCTCTAATAAAGAAGGTCTAGCAAATAATTCTATCCAGTAGATCATGCTCTCCTTGGAGCTTATTTTGTTGGAGAAGAACAATGAGAAGTAAAAAATCCATATATTTATATTTTTAGTCCTGCTAAGTGGAACACTTTATCATGTAATAATAAATATAAGAAATAGAGAACATCTGGTTGTACAGGTATTAATGGATTCCAGATCCCATGAGCGGAACACACACAGATCAGGCAACTTCTCTGACACGTACTCTTGCAGTAGGATTGAAGAAAGTAATGTGTGAATGGACTCTCTTTGCAGTTGGTTTTCTAAAGGCTCTGCTCGTGTGCTCATCTAGTTTGCATGTGTTACTCTATGGAATTTTGTACATTGGAATGATTGAGAGGTAATGCAGGGACACCAAAGCAAGTGACAGCAACCTCTTTCTTCTATTATATTAGGATTCTTTATGGTCTCTGTGAATGCACATTAATAGGTTTAATCTGCACTTGCGGAATATTCTAGAGCTTTATGATATGTTCGTCAAGGACCGCCCCCCCTAGCGCATGTAGTCTGCCCGTCCTGGTAATTACTTCAGTTCCTTTTTGACGCTGCTGAGGTCTCTCCTCTCGAGCTACCGTTCGTCTTCATTATTATCTGGAAAGATTTACAAATGTTTATTGATTCTTGATCTTCTATTATCAAGGAAATTGTAAGAGACTTTTTGATTTCCCCTACTGCCCCCCTTTCCCCGCCATTTATGAGCCCCCTTCCCCCATTCAAAAAGTGTACCTCAGGGTTGATCCTCCATTTCTTCAATTTCACCCAGATAAGGTCACCCTCTTCCCTGATGTCTCCTTTCTACCAAGGCTTGTGTCGCATTTTCACCTCTCACAACCTATTCGTTTTACCTACCTTTTTTCCATCACCCACGAATGACCTAGAACGGTGGACGTGCACTTGCTTTCTATGTCTCACAGACTTCTTCCGCAAACCAAAATGGCTTTTTGTGACACCACACCTCCCTCATAGAGGTTCCCATGTTTCTTCTCAATCTATATTCCGTTGCATTGTTTCCACTATAAAGTTAGTGTGCCAACTCATTAAACAGCTTCTACCTGTTGGTATTATGGCTCATTCTAACAGAGCTTTGGCTACCTTTGCAGCCTTTCTTTGTGGAGTACCACTCCTGGACATTTGTAAAGCTGCCACATGGGCAATGCCATCTACGTTTGCCACCCACTATTGCCTTGATCTTAGAGCCAAAAAGGATGCATCCTTTGGAAGAGCTATACTTTCTTCTGTTCTTCCGTGACGTCCCTCCTCTGGTAAGCTAGCTTGTTAATCACCCAATAATGTGCATTCACAGAGACCACGAAGAAGAAAAAGAAGTTACTTATCTGTAACTGAGGTTCTTCGAGTGGTCATCTGTGAACTCACACTTCCCACACGTCCTCCCTTCTGTCTGTCACTCCTGTATCACTTGATGCAGCGGCAGGCTATTCTTCAGAACTGAGGTAATTACCAGAAGGGAGGGAGACCCGGAAAGAAAAAACAAGAAACCGGGCCTTCTCAGCAGTGGCTTCTCGTCTCTGGAATAAACTCCCTCCTGAAATTTGCATGGCCCCGTTGCTAGGCATCTTTAAATGCCAGTTGAAAACCTGGCTGTTTAAGCAAGCCTTCCCTCCATCCAGTTTGAATTTTTGTTATCTTGCAGTTTTCTCCCATCTTGGATCTTTGTTTACTTAGTAATATATTGTTATGATTTTAAATTGTTATATTGTTACATGATATGTTGTTACCTGCCTAGAGTAGTCTATACGACTAGATGGACGGGCTACAAATGTAATAAATAAATAAATATTATCAGGATGGGTGGACCACGTGCACTGGGGGGGGGGCGGTTCTTGACGGACGTATCATAAAGCTCTAGAATATTCCGGATACAGTGGGGTCTCTACCTAAGAACTTAATCCGTATTGGAAGGTGGTTCTCAAGTTGAAAAGTTCTTATGTTGAATCTGCATTTCCCATAGGAATGCATTGAAAACCATTTAATCCGTATCTGCTCTTTTCCGTCCATAGAAACTACAGTGGAACCTCTACTTAAGAACTTAATCCGTTTTGGAATGGTGTTCTTAAGTTGAAACGTTCTTAAGTTGAAGCAAAATTTCCCATAGGAATGGACTGAAAACCAATTAATCCGTTCTGGCTGTTTTTTGTTATGTAGAGGTGCGTTCGTACATTGAAGCATTAGTTCCCATAGGAATTAATGCAAAGCTGGTTAATACGTACTCTACCACTGGGGGGGGGGACTTTTTTTTAACCTAATATGACCTAAGGTTAAAAAAAGAGCAGGAAAGGTTTTTTTTCCTGTTCTTATCTTGGATTTCTGTTCTCAAGTAGAAGCAAAATTTAGCAAATGGAGCTGTTCTTAAGTTGGATTGTTCTGAAGTAGGGACGTTCTTAAGTAGAGACCCCACTGTACCTCTGTGTAAGCGCAGATTAAACCCATTAGTGTGAATTAACAGATGACCATTCGAAGAACCAGAGTTACAGGTAAGTAACCTCTTTATATGTTGCAGTCAAAATGTTCTTGAGGTATTCTAATATGATAGCTACAGATAAGTCGAATTAGATCATTTGTTTACATTTCCATCCATTTATAACAACTTATTTTTCTTTTCTTTTAGTATAATGGCCTGCATTAATCCTGAAGCAGTCATTCCAGGGCTAAACTACATTTCTTTTGCCAATGTTGGCTTGAGTGGTTTAACTCCTAATGGAGTAGATCTGAGTATGGAGGCAAATGCTATTGCTCTCAAGTACTTAAGTGAAAGTCAATTGTCACAACTTTCTCTGAGTCATTCAAGCCAAAAGAATTCCATGGCTTCATCGGTACAGACACTCCTGCAAACTAATACAGATAAAACTTTGGTGGGCTTTGGATTAATTTCCCCAACCAATATGTCTTTTGCAACCAAGAAATATATGAGAAAGTATGGGCTCTTACAAAGCTGTGATAGTAGTGAGGAGGAGGAAGAGCAGCAGACTGATGACCATAAGGGAAAAGAAAACTTCAAACCTATTCTACGCTTGGATTTCAACCCTGTTTTAGAGGGCTTTGCCTGCTGGAAAGACCCCTCTGAAAGAACTAGTGAGAGACAAGCCCTCAATGCAGTAAATCATAGTGCTGAACAATCTAACTATCATCTGTCAAATTCAGAGGGGCCCATGTTGAGAAATATTACAAATACAGTCCTTCCACTCAGAATTTTGCACAAACCAAATGAAAATTCAGCTCCATTTTTGAAAGACTTGAAGCCAAAAATGAAACTTCTACCTGGAAAAGCAGAGTTTACACAACATCCCGCTGAAGAAAATCTGGATATTCAGATTGTACCTGAAACTCCCCAAACTCCCATTATGGATCATTTAAAACACGCAGACAACATGAATTCAGTGGGTACTTTTCTTGATGTACAGCAGCTCCGACAGTTACCAAAGTTATTCTGACCTATGTGTTTAATTGGCAGTCAACTCCTTACTGGATTTCTTGGACCAGTAGAAGCCAGTTTTCCTTTGTTTCAGCAGAATTGAAAGAAACTCCTGGCTAAGAATCTTTTCTGAAGATGTTCTGGCAATAAACAAGTGAGGAGATCTTTCATCTTAGCAGATCTCCTTGCTTAATGTGATGATTTGGTTGTTAATGTGAGATATATATATATATTTTTAAGTTGTGGCATATTTTAGTATATTTTATACTCCAAAAGGTTAATTAATACATAATCTGAACTTAATGTGTGATATATATTTTCTAACTGATGTGGACTAGTGACTATATGAAATGAGGAGAGTGGTGACTCAACATCTGCCTTAGAGCAGAGTGAGTTTAAGACAGCCTCCTTTTTTTACTCCATGTAAAGCAATCTTTTTTAGTTTATTTGCGCATTAGAGTCATGCACTTCACTGTACAGCCTTAGTTCTTAAGAATTTGAAATAAAATTTCACATGGCTATTTTTATCAAATGTGGTGATCACTGAAAAAAACGACATCAGCAAGTTCTATCCAGTTTCTTACTTCTCTAATCAGCACAGGGAACAAATAGTTCATAATTTCTGGAGCTGTGTAACATTTGAGTCATGGTTGTTCAGGACAAGAAATCTCAAATTTATTCTGCTAATCTGTGGGATAGTCAGATATTTTTCTGGCACTCTCCAGTCAATTCAGTGCCAAGAAAAATTTTGAGCAGTTGTATAAAATTACAATGACTATTGGTTTGTTGCAGGGATATTTAAGGACTAGAAGCAGTAGTGAGTTGTTTGCATCTTTTTGAACTGTCGCTCTGTACTTGCTCTGTATGTGCGATTTGCTTTTCAAAAGAAAAGGATATACAGTGGTGCCTTGCAAGATGTTAATTCGTTCTGCGAAAATCGCTGTCTTGCAAAAACATCATCTTGCAAAACGCGGTTCCCCATTGGAATGCATTGAAATCTATTTAATGTGTTCCAATGGGGGAAAAATTGTCGTCTTGCGGAAGAAAGTATTTCGAAACGCAGTGTCCCATTGGAATCTAATCAATGCGTTCTTATGGGCAAAAAAAAGTCAGAACAAAGTCAAATCTGGTTTACAAAGGGTTTATTACCGTAAGTGCTCTTTAACATCATAAATGCTGTGCAACCTAGCGGTTTGAAAGCATGTAAATGCAAGTAGATAAATAGGGACCACCTCGGTGGGAAGGTAACAGCGTTCCGTGTCTAAGTCGCACTGGCCATGTGACCACGGAAGATTGTCTTCGGACAAAACGCTGGCTCTATGGCTTGGAAACGGGGATGAGCACCGCCCCCTAGAGTCCAACACGACTGGACAAAAATTGTCAAGGGGAACCTTTACCTTTAGGTGATTTTAAAATTTTCAATCAGTAAACTTTAACTTTATAAATATCATAGAAAAACATTGAAAAATCAACAAACATGAGGCAGGAACATCTGCCTTCATTGAAAGTGAACAGAAACAGTCATTAACAGTCATTGGATTGTGCAAACTCTTCAGAAAGTGCATAAACATACAGAAACCAACAGTACAGAAACTTTTTACATTTCACATTTTTAAGTGAACAAGTGAGGCTCTAGACCACCAGGACCAGTTTTCAATGCAGGAAACGAATCACACAGAACTGCTGCCCCATCACAGCAGCAGTCTTCTAGGAGGAAGAGGAGGAGGAAGAAGGCAACTGGGCACCACTGGTTGAAGCAGCAGGTTCCTTTTCCTGTCTCAGGCTCTTTGTGAGGAACCTCTCCATAGTCAGCTGCTTCTGCCGCCTTTTCAGCATCCCTCTTAAAGGGGATATGACCCTTGATCAAATGTTTTCACATTATGTGCCACAGCCTTGTCCGGGTGTTATTGCTGTGCTACAGTCTGCACATGTCGCCAATGTTCTAAGAAATCTTTCAGTTTACTGGTGAACAGCTGTTCCTCCCCTGGATGCTCTTCATCTCCAAAAGAGGCCTGCTCCTCCATAGCCTCTGTCTGCGGCTCGACCAGCTCCTAAGTGGACAGCTCCTGGTCATGGCCTTCCACCAGTTCACAGATGTCCTCCTCTATGACCTCAAGGCCCATGTTCCTCCCTAAGGCAACAATGTTCTCCATCGCTGTTGACTCTGGTGCAGGCGCAGAAACACCAGAGTCACTTGTTGCCACACAGTCTGGCCACAGGTTGCGCCAAGCAGAGTTAAGATTTCTCTGGCTGATCCCATCCCAGGCCGTGGTGATCATCTTCAAACAACTGACGATGTCAACGTGCTCCCTCCAGAATTCACGCAGGGTGAGGTTGGTGGAATCGGACACCTTGAAGCAGCGCCTGAAAAGCTCCTTGGTGTACCTTTTCTTGAAGTTGGCAATCACCTGCTGATTCACTGGCTGGAGTACCGGGGTGGTGTTAGGTGGCAGGAACATGATTTTGATGAAATTGAACTCCTCCAACAAGTCTTCCTCAAGGCCTGGAGGATGAGCTGGGGCATTGTCCATGAGGAGCAGGGCCTTCAGTGGCAGGTCATCGTCCATCAGGTACCTCTTGACAGCTGGGCCAAAAGCAAGATTGACCCAGTCCACAAACAGGATGCGTGTGACCCAAGCCTTAGCGTTGGATCGCCACATCACGCTCAGCTGGCCTTTGTTCCCCTTGTCCTTTTTGAAAGCCCGTGGGTTCTCAGAGTGGTACACTAGCAAGGGCTTTATCTTCAGGTCCCTGCTGGCCTTGGCACAGAAGTGGAGGGTCAGACGGTCCTTCATGGGCTTGTGGCCAGGCAGCTTGTTCTCCTCTTGAGTGAAGAAGGTCCTTTTGGGCATCTTCCAAAACAAGCCTGGTCTCATCACAGTTGAAGACCTGCTGTGGAAGGTAGCCCTGTGTTGTCACGACCTCCAGGAACTCTGTGGCAAAATCCTCAGCAGCAGGAACATCTGAACTGGCAGCTTCTCCATGCCTGACCACGCTGTGGATTCCAGATCTGGTTTTGAAGCGTTCAAGCCAGCCTCTGCTTGCCTTGAAGACTTCTGGCTTGGCTGAGGTTCCTGGCTGTTGCTGCACAAGGTCTGCGTACAAAACCTTGGCGTTTTCGCAAATGACCACCTCAGTCACTGTGTCCCCTGAACGCTGCTTCTCCTGCATCCAGATGAGCAGCAACTTCTCCACCTCCTCCAGAACAGCTGGACGGTTCTTCACGATCCTGGTGACTCCATTGGCTGCATCTGTGGCAAGGATCTTCTCCCTCATCTTCATGATGGTGGATGGATTCCTCCCATACTCCCTAGCGATGTCCATGATTAGCGTGCCTCCCGTCGTACTTTCTGATGATCTTCTTCATCTCTAGGATAACCTTCTCCTTCGTCATCTTCCCGGCCTCTGCAGAAGCAGGCATCTTGGGACCCATATCAGCAGCTGCTAAGTTCACAAAAATAAAAGGTAGTGCTTTACATCTGCTTCACCTTCCCACACATCTTCCCACCCCTGGCCAAAACTGCCCTTGACAAACAAGTGGCATAACACACACACACCAACACAAGCTAAGAAAAAAAAAACAGTACAAATTTGCACAGAAATATGTATGCATTGCAAGTTCCTCATCAAAATATCTCTGCTTCAGTTGACAATAACTGGGCTTCTCTCACATTTTCTGTGTATGCTGATCTATTCAGGTTTTATGATGGCACCAGAATGGTCTTTACTCAGTTTTCCCAAAGAGAACTTGGGGGAGTACTTCCATGCATACAGAGTTTGACCAAGGAGCCATAAACTGTGAGACAGAGATTCACTGGTAACTCCACACTTATGCCACTAGATGCCCCCAAGGTACACAAGTGGAAATATCCACAGGCAATGCAGCAAAGCAAATCATAGATGCCTGCAATCTGCTGTGTCTGAAAATCTCTCAATCCCTCTTAACATCTTTAAGAATAACCAACAGTAATCCAGTTGTGGGCCTGATGTAATTAGTTACCCCCTTTTCTTGTCAGTGGGAAGAAGGAAAAGCAATCTGCAATCCTAGCCTCTGCAGCAGAGTAGCTTTGCAATGAAGATAGCAGGCTGCTGTGCGGATGGTCCCTTTCCCTCACCAGAAATGAAGTAAAAGATTCCTCTGTAATCATGGTTCTATCTGTACTATAACATTTGAAATGTCATATAGAAGGAGAGCTTTATGGATACTATGAACCACCAGAAAGACAAATATGTGGGTGTTAGATCAAATTAGAGCCCATGTTGTGTACTGGATAGTGTGTCAGACTAAGACCCAGGGGATCTTGATTCATATCTCCACTTGGCCATGGGCATCAGGAAAAGAGGAAGACAGGATATGAGGTGGATTGACTGAATAAAGCTGTGGCCTGATATTAAGGTCACTAATTCAAATGATCACCATGGCATATAAAAATTAGTTCCCTGACAGCTGAGCAGTACCCCCCCTTTTTTTCTTTATATATTTTTTGGATCTCCTGCTGTAGTATTGCTATTCTTCCTTCTGCTTTTGGAAAAATGCACAGTAACATTTTTTGTCTAGGAGAAAACTGAGTATAACTGAGAAGATGGGATATCCTTTCCCTTTTTTTGTCCAAATCGCAAGTCATTTTTCTGTTCTTAATTACCTGTCCTACCACGCTGGTTTCTCTTCCCGGCTCTCCATATAATAGCGCTCACTGTAAGCTTCCTTCCTATCCGCACTGTCTACCCGGTGATTGTAGGGGGGCTGTTGGGTGGTGCTATCAGATCTGAAGTCCTTAGTGATCTGCTTTCTCTTAATTTAACTGAGACGTGCTTTTAAGTACTGACTGATGAAGTAAGCTTATAATCACTGATCAGAATTGGTATATTGTATATGATTTGACTTCAGTGTAGACGGATCCGGGTTCGTTTTCTCTTAAGGGTGCCGTCTGCGTTCAAACCGCTAGTCAATCAGTTCACGACGAAGTGCAAAGAGAATCCAGGAATCGTCAAAGGTCCCCGCCGCTTGTCAGTGGCAAGGAAATCGAGGCACTCTGCACATGCTGGGAGCAATAACATACAAGATTATACGAGAGCCTGGCCTCTGGCTAAAACGTCAGATATTCCCCCCCCCCAACCGTCAAACGAGGACATTCCCAGTCCTTAATTTGCCCCCCCTCCCCCTGGCGCAGCCTGGCTCGTCCTTTCCTGCTTCCTGTCTCTGCAGGCTAGAGGAAGCGGCGCTCGTGTTTCCTGGATGTGCCCTTAAAGCACGGGGACGGCGGCGGTCGTGACGGCTCTTGCGGCGATCCTCCCAGCTTCCCCCAACCACCACCAGCAGCGTCGTGATGTACTGGTGGAGGAAGGGCACGCACGCACGCACGCGGGTCTCCTTTAGATCTTAAGGCGCTTAGAAATGGGGCTGTTTAAACTGCAGCGATTCGGGAAACCCTCAACTCAACCTGGTCAACAGGAATTAGGCCTAATCGGCTCATCTGTTTGTGTCTCACCGCATCACGCAGCCCTGTGCTTTTCTTCTCTGTCCATTTGATCCTTTGCTTTCCTCTTTCCTCTTGTGCTTTGCCCCTCTTCCCTTTGCGTGCCAGTCTCTTTCCTTCGGACACCCAGTTTCAAAATGATTTTAATACGGCCCTGGGATTCTGCGTTTGTCTGCGTTTGTATTTCCGTTAAAAGCCCAGAGAGAGGAGGTACAGTACTTTCCGAGAGCACTGGAGCCCCTTTATTTGTAGCTAGAAGGAGCGATTTCAGTTTGTAATCGTATCAAATTTAACTTCGGGATCGGAGTATGTATGTCTTCCTGATCCTCAACCCATTTATATTGTAGATGGGGGGAAAAAAACCCACTGACTTCAACGGGTTCCTAGAAACTCCTTCAAACTCACGGTTTCTGAGCCCTGCTCCCGAGCTCTGGAGAATGACAGTGTGAGATTCTGGAGCAAATCTAGACACTACTGTAAAACCGGAGTTTACTGAGGGTTCAACCAGAGATAAAATCTGGAACAGGCATCCTCAACCTCGGGCCCTCGGGCTGTGTTGCATCACTACTGGAGGATCTCCCAGTTAACGGGAAAGAACTGGGATGGGAAAGTCTGGTCTTCAAACACCTTAGTTTTAGGGCTTTTGCATACCTGTTTTTTAAACAGTTTGTAAATGCATTACAAAATGGTTTTTAAAAAACCACCGCAATATGGCCTTGGGTTGAAAGGAAAAAAATCATCAAGGCATTGCCCAGTCCGTATCTAGAACTACAGGTGTCCTGCAAGTGCTTGAGACATAAGGCAATTTTGCTGAAGCCAAGCAGGTCTCCCTGACCAAATGCCTCTTTCCAACAGTGGGACTGGGTGCGACACCAGCGATGCTGGAATTTAAATCCGGGTGCATTGTCTCTATAGCTAATTGCTCCTCCGCTCTTGAACCAGGAAAGCTGACAAAGCTAGCGATTAGAAGGATAAAAGTAGAGCGGGTGGCGCAGTCTGCTTTTGACATGGCCGGTGATCAAATTTCAGATCATCCGGTCTAAGACCTGGAAAGGGGTTGGAAACCAGGAAGACCCTCTCTGATTGAGAAAGGAGAAGGGCAGTAACCAGACCAAAGCCCGAGGCGTTGTACTGGCCCTTGGTAAAGTGGTCCGTTTCAAACCAATTCGTCTGAATGTGGCCTCAGGAGCAGTCCTCCCAATTCTTGGCTTCCCCCAGAACGGACGAGTACCCGGCTAGCAGACTCTCACTGAGGGCCTGGTAGGAATTGTAGTCCGAGACATCGGCAGGGCAGGGGAGAGGGAGGCCCCTTATCCCAGGCGCCAGTCACCCACGACGTCCATGGGGCCACCTTGAGCCGTCTTTCAGCGTAGCCCACCGCCCAGGACTGTTAGGAGGACCCAGTCAAGGGGGTGCGGTATGGTGGGGAAGAAACCATCCGTGCCACCTTGAGTTCCCTGGAGAAGAGTGGATGGGATATGACTGAGACGGGCGGGATAGGAATGCTGCCAGCTGAATGCCAAACGCTCTGCCACGGAGCAACGGCGGCCTCCAGGGATACGGGACTGAGCTCGGCCTCCAGACCAGGCGGACATGGACCAAAAAAGCCTGCGTCAGTAGCCGCTTCCGATGAGGGTTTCTCTTTAGCTGCATCAGCCCCCTGCCTTCCTCGATTAACTCAAAGAGGCCAGCAGCCCCAAAGGACGGCTTCACAACATAATCGTCCTTTTGGGTAGCGTTTGGTTTTTCTTTCTGTTTGCTATTTTTGTTCTGTTTTCAATATCTGGACTGATTCCAAACACTTCTGTTTTGGGAAAGGAGTGAGGAAATCGCAGGACAGGTTTCAAAACGGCTGAAAAGAAGAAGAGCGTGAGGTGGTCCTAAATAATTTCAAAGCTCAAGACACCCCCAGCGTCCTTTCATAGCGACCGCGACACTGTATCTGCGGAGCCTTCCCGCACTCTTTCAAGGGATTCCTCCGAACTAGCCGCAGAGAACCGGGAAAGAGGCAGCAATGAATCTGGAATGGCCTGAAATGGTCTGGGGGGTGCAGGCGCCTTCTCGGGTGCTCCCCTGGAACGATGTGCGCCCACCCCAATTTAGGCCAACGCGTTCCCTTCTAACTCTGCGAAGTAATTACTTCTGGTTCCGAACAGATTACAACCCAGTCCTCTTCCTGGACCACCTCCCACCCTGATCGCACTGATCTCCTCTGGTTTGGGAAGCTAAGCCAAGTGAAAACTTGGCCAGCAGATGGATGAAAGGGTCCCTTATTGAGAGAAAGGCGGCCTATAAAACGCGCGCGCGACTTCAGCAATAGCTACTTGATCAGCTCGGTTAGTATTTAGATGCGATGTCACAGGGAAACTCCAGATGAGGCTACGGGGGGGGGGGAGGAAGGATCCGCCTGGTCCCCTGGAGCGCTGCTGCCAGGTACAGTTAATAACAACACGGGGCCGGAGACACGAACGGCCTGACTCAGCGGCAGCAAAAAGCTTGCGGCCCTCGCCTGCCTCTAAGACGGCATGGAAAGCGTCGGGCACGGTGGCTGCAACCCCAGCAGGAGGTGGCAAGTGGAATTAGACCCACTGAATCGGTGGGGATTGGGCGAGTCAACTCCTCCTTAGTTGATACAATGGGCCTACTCTAGTTCCAGCTTATTGCTGGATTGCAGCCGTTGTTTCTGGACAACTTAAAGGTGATCACTTTCCCCTGCATTTGTATTGTTTCCACGACCATGCGGTCTTATCCGGATTTTTCCCTTCTAAATAGTCGTCTTTTCAAAGGACAGAATTTAGTACTGTACATAGATAGCCCCTCTCTGGCCGCTTTCCGGAAAGACGCGAAGTTAAAAACCAAACGCGTGGGTTTGGTTTCCGGGTGGAAGTTGTGTTGCCCCCCCCTCCCCGGCACCAGCACTTCGGCTGCCCCTCTGCCTTTGATCTGATGCTCCCTGTTGCCAGAGACCGCCCCCCTCGCCCGCCGGCCCCACAACACACGCACACAGGTCAGTGCCTGTCTCTCTGGCCCCTGCACTGTGCTTGACCTTGTTTCTTTGTGTCTCGTCGCCACGACTTATTAACTGCCCATTCACACCTTCACATCAGTAATTAGCCCATCCTCATGCCGTGAAAATGTTAAAACTAAAAACAAAAACCTGTATTTCCCAATAATAATAATAATAATAATAATAATAATAATAATAATAATAATAATAATAATAATAATAATAACTTCGATCATGATTTGTATGCTGATAAGCGTTCCCTATTCCTAAAATTACTCTGGCGACGCCGCTCGCCGTTTCCTGATTTGGCTCCCCTGCGCTCCATCGCATATCAGATTAAAGCAGCCGATCTCACCAGTGTATGCCTACCATGAGTAATGTTTTCTTGTGAGGCGGGGGATTTTAAATATCAGTTTTGTTTACTAAATTACACCAGGCAGTCCGCTGGCCTTAAATTGTTTAATGGGAACACACACTCTTCTCTCCTCGTTCCAATTTCGATCCATTTTATTTTGGCTCATTAAATCTAATTAAGAGCCTAGTAGGTGTTCCATATTTCAGCGGAGAGGGGGAGAGACGCGGCGGAGGCGAGGAAAGGATAATAACCTCCAAGAAAGCTAAAATAAAGGTTCCTCATTCAAATGTGGGCAGTCCTGGTGAATATTCGATTCCCTCCCCTCCCCCTCTTCCCGGTCTCTTTTTAAAAGCGCGTCTGAGCGGGCAAAATACACACACACATGTCTAAAAAGCCATAAGGCATGCATTCCGAAGTTTCTGTCTCTGCATATCCCCGCAATAATTTTCCGCTTTCCTTCGATAAAATTGCCAAATAATAATGAATCATTTCATAAATAATGGGTTTAGGGGCTTATCAGGGCAGGCGGGCCACTGCGAGCGCCTTATCTCTCCTGGCCACATTGCTCCAGTGTTCCGCTCTCCATACTAAATAGGAAACTGGACGTGATGTGGGAATGAGATCCCGGCTCTGCGAAGCCACCCAGCGCTCTCGCTCTCTCTCTCTTCCTTTTTACAATAAAAGCGAGGCAGAATTTTTTAAAAAAGAGAGAGAGGGAAAGAGAAAGAAAACACACACACACACACACAGCCGCCATGAATAGGCCACAAAATGGCTCCAGATATTTTTACCAGTGAAAAGGAAATGGTGAGTAAAGAGAAAGGAGATTTTTGCCAGCTCGATCCCACCCACCCGCGTCTCCCACCCACCCCGCTTTTTCTGGCTTTCGTTTCGTGAGCCCTGATCCCGGATGTTATAATATCGCATAAACAAACTGTAAGGGAGGAACACGCGCTAAAATCGGTCGTAGTTATATGGTACCCGCGTGCTTCCCGAAATGTACTCTTTCTTTCTTTCTTTCTTTCTTTCTTTCTTTCTTTCTTTCTTTCTTTCTTTCTTTCTTTCTTTCTTTCTTTCTTTCTTTCTTTCTTTCTTTCTTTCTTTCTTTCTTTCTTTCTTTCTTTCTTTCTTTCCTTCCTTCCTTCCTTCCTTCCTTCCTTCCTTCCTTCCTTCCTTCCTTCCTTGGATGTGCGCCTTTGTTTGGCGTCCACCCTCTTCCCAAATAACGAACACGGTCCATACATTGTCTCACACTAACTAAAAATATAGGGCGGTAGGCGGTGAAGATACATCAAATTACTATAGTGTATGTCGTTTTTTGCATGTGTGCATTTGCTTGCTTGCTTGTTTGCAACGAACGTGGCTTTCACCTGGGAAACGCTACTAATGTCCTCCTACATCATGTAAGAGAAGCGCTAGCTAAGGATGCAGTGATCCGTACGGGGAACCGTTCTTGGTGCGCTTTTGAGTCCGGATCTGGGTTTGCCGTAAGGGAGATCTTGGGGGGCGCTGGGGCCCTCACCGAGAGCTCAGCTGACAAGCAGTAGCTGCAGAAATAAATTGAGAGCGGGAGAGAAAGTATCCCAATAAAATTATATTTAGGTTACAGTCCTAAAGCCATTAACCGAGGATAAATTCCCCTTGATCCAGAGGGACGGGCGGCTCGGTAGACTTGTCCAGGATTCCTGTAAAGGCTTCCAGACTGGAAAACAAAGGAAGCCAGGAACGGGACTTCCTGAACGGCCATCAGAGCCAGGCGAAGGGGAGAAAATCGGGCAAGGGAGGATTCACACGTTCCTTGTCCAGGACAAGGATTCTTTTCTCATCTCTAGCCATCTCGTCCTTTCTCCGTTAATTCGATTTGCCGGGTTGGGAGTGAAGTGAAGGCTGAGAACTGCGAGCCGCTGAGTCTTCGCGGCAGAGGGATGGGAAAACAATTTCGGAAATCCAGATCAGAAAATGCAAAGCTGTGAGCGGTCCCTGGGCCCGGGAAATCCAGCAGGTCCTTGGGTTTATATTCCAAGAGAAAGAAGGGCAGGTGGCAGCTCCCAGGAAGGTCAGAACTTCGGTTCGGCGGAGGGCGATATCCAGGAGAGGACCTGCTTACTGTTCGGCCACTGGAAAGGGACGGATGGATTCGAGACACCAAAGCAGTGGGGAAGACAAGTCCGGTCGGAATACAAAATATCGGTTATATTGCTGTGAGTTTGTCCTCCTCCCTCACCAGGCCACCTTCGCGCCTTTTTTTTATAGTGTGTTTTGATTCTGCACATTGAGCTTGGCTTTTCTGCTCCTTGGAACAGTCGGATTGTCACTTCAGATGGTATTTCTGTGGGTGGCTGGAACACAGAGGAACAGGCCAGAAAGTCTTTACTTTTAAATTAGAGGACAAATAAGCATAAATAATGCACCTAAAATGAAACATTTTTTTCAAACATAGCTTATTTTAGTCAATACGTTCTGGTCCAGCACCCTTCTAATTCTCAGCTGTGAGGTGTGGGTTTTTTTTTTTTTTTTTTTTTTTTTGTAAAAACAGATAAATAACGTCTTCTAAATTAGGAAGCTTCCTGTCTTATGTTACACAGCAGCTAATTAATGTTAGTATCAAATATTCATATCAGCGTTTTATAAACCAGTATCTCTGTCTTCCTAGGCGTCCGTGCGTTTATAAATTAGAAGTGAAAACAGGTTATTTTGGGGCGGAAATATAGAAGGTAGATCTCAAGACTGGATCCGGACTCACAAAAGCGCCGCTGGTTTCAATAGGTCTGCTCTAAATACGACTAAATC
This sequence comes from Pogona vitticeps, assembly GCF_051106095.1. Lineage (NCBI taxonomy): Eukaryota > Metazoa > Chordata > Lepidosauria > Squamata > Agamidae > Pogona > Pogona vitticeps. Next base: position 65,020,894 of record NC_135786.1, on the reverse strand, counting down.
TGGCCTCAGTCCACGGTCCTGGTAATGAAAATGAACGTGTGTGCTTTGCGTCAGTGGCAACTTCGCGGTAAGCCACGTTTAAGAATACATTTAAGAATATCAGTCTCAAAGGATCATCTCGATCCGTACTCCCTTTCTGTGGCCAGCCACAGTCCGAATGTCTCCTTGTTTTATTTACATCTATATACAAATAAACACTTGGCGGTGCTCGGTTTTAAATTTATTTCGTTCCTGAATATATAGTACTACTGTTAAAATTTAAAATGGCATTTTATGCCATGGTAATTATAGTTTAATAATATCATTATAGGTCTCCTAAAGCCACCTTTTTAAAAGCCTTTAAATGTAAGCATCAAAAAAACGAGGCAAGAGAGCTGCTCCGTCTTATTAGTACATCCGATTTTCGGAGCTACAGTGCCTCTGAACATGGAGGTTCTACAACCTTTGGCATTACCCTACCCATCTACCTCCTTGCATGTGTTTGCCCTGGCCGTCGCCTGATTTTGTGGCAAAGCTCTCCCTTAATAGTGAAAACAACATCCTATATGTATGATGCACAGACCTAGATTCCGAATATCTCCATCGGTTTTTTTCCGACTGCCTTTGAATGAGGCCGGGGGGGCAGAACGACGTGGTGTTTCTCCCACTTAGTCTGTTTGGGGGGGTTCTGTTTGCAAGATGTGTAAGGCGGGCTTCTCCAGGAGTCCCGTGGAGGGATCCGAGGCTCCTCAAAAGCTCCAAGCCTTGTTTCACGGGTAGACCCAATTGTTTCGAGGATAAAGCCTCGCCTCCTTTGCTCGTCCTTCACTCTCGCCACTGCCAATATGGCGAGAAGGAAGCATCGGGCGAAGAAAAGGAAAGGCTCGATTCGATTTGAACCAAACCAAACCAAAACGGGCAACAAAACGAAAAAATAGTAAATTGCCCTAAAAATGGGATGGTGTATTTTAAAGACACTAGGACAGCGATCCCAAATCTGCACGTTTTTCTAACCCCCAAATGACAACGGGGGGGGGGAATGATGATTTAAGGGGAGGGAAGAAGCCTTATCGCCCGGCGTCCCCTCTCCTATTGGTGAGACGAGCTTGTATGTGGGAGATTGTAACTCCCCCCCCCGCAGTCCTTGACGACGTCAGATGGGGAGGCGGGCAGGCAGGCGGGCGGGCGGGCGGGGGCACGTCCTCCCCCTCCTGCAAGCATCTCCCTCTTTTCCCTAGTGCTGGACCCCAGTGCTTCCCTAGAGGACAGGCGGGGCCCAGAAAAACACCGTAAATAAGCCGGCAAAGTCCAGGTTCTGGCAGCTAAAACCAGTGTGCCTGCGTGAAAGCCGACTCCATCCAAACAAGGCTTGCTTCGGAGAACAACACACGCTTCCGATGGGACTTGACTTGCCCTTGCTCTTTTTTTGAGAAAGCCGAGACAAGTCGCCTTCTGCCCGACGGACCTGACCAGCCCTCCAGTAATTTTTTGAACCGTGGCAGGTTTCAAGGTCTCCCCCTCACACTTCTTTTGCCCTCAACTCCCTTCCCCAGCCGACATTCCTCGTTTTTGTTGAAATATCGGACCCTCCCTTTTTGCACTCCAATAAACCGGCCCGAATCAAAGCCGCTTGGCCTCGACGGCGGCTTCTGATGGAGGTGGGAGGAGAAGAGGCAGCCTCGACGAGGAGCGAGGCTTCCTGGGCAGCCGGGAGACGTTGCGGCCGAAATCTGACAGATGCGAAGGGCACCTCCCAGCACAAGAGCGGAAAGTCCGATTAAAAGGGGAGGGGGGGCGGCGGCATAAAGTGGCTGCGCCGGGTGCGTGGTGGGCCGGCTCTTGACTGGCCAGAGACGGAGCCATTTTCTATTTTTAGGCGGCGGGCCTTGCGCTCGAAGTCCTCCACCCAGCCCAAGGCTGCCCGGCAGAAACGTGGTTTCCCGGAGATGAGAGAAAGTTAAGGTGAAATAAACCTCTCTTTGCTCCAAAGCGGGACTTACAAAGGAAGGCTTTGCCCCGTTCCCGCTCCTGAGTTCGACTTGTCTCTTTGAGGCAAACAAGGGCGAAACTTTTTCGGGATCACAGAGGGTCGGGGCCCGGCGAGGTCGGTTGACCAACCCATTAAACTAGGCTGAAACCGAATCCAAGCGGTACCGGGAAGGTCCAGGAGGAGGCCGTGCCTGCTGCCTGAACTTGTCCTCTGCTAACTTTGGGAAAGGTGTGGAGCAGGCCGGGCGATGAGCCATAGTTCCGAGATCGACCCTTTTTCTCGGTGCCACCGCAGAGGAACAAAATAACGTGTGTGTGTGTGTGTTTGTGTGTGTGCGCGCGCTCATCAATCGCCAGACAGGGGGTTGGACTCCAGGACCCTTGGGATCCCCTCTATCTTTGCAAGTCTACGGCGGATCAATGAGATCTGTCTCCTCGCCCCTGAAATCCAAGGCAACTTCTTGCGCGCGCTTGAAGGCGATTAGTTGCACCTTTCCAAGCAGCTGCTCTCAGGGTACTAAGAAACGTCCCTTCCCTTAGTTTAAGGAGACTTTTCCCCCCGGTAAATAATAAGTGGTGTCAAGGATCGCAACCTTTGTGCCTGACATCTGCACGTCCCTAAGGAGTTCAGAAGGGCGTCTCAGCTCTCCAAGGCGGCTAAGCGACGTGGTGCGTGAGGCTGCCCGCAACGGAGGGGGGGGGGTCCTCCACAGGCGTGCCTCCCGTCCAGACTCGAAGCGGCTTCTCTTCCTGTCTCTTTCAGGGCGAGGGCGGCAGCTCTCTGGATCACAGATCGACCGACACCGCCCTTTTAGCCCGTGTGCCCCCAAAGCGTGGGTCCCCTCCAGGCCCACGCCCAGGGCAATCCCGCCGCCTCCGTTGCGGGCAGCGAAGCCGGCCCTGCCTGGGCGCCGAAGGTCGTGCGCTTGCGTTCATCGGCCACCGGGCTGAGCATCCATTTTGCGGCACCGAGGAGTGGGCCGCTGCCTGGATTTACACCTGAGGCGTGAAATTAACTACCCGCAGCTCAGCCGGGAAAGCCGAATGGAAATAATTGGGCTGCACTTAAGCGATTTAAAATATGGGCTTCATTCGGCCTCGTCGCCAATCAACCCCCAGCATAAATTGGTTTTCGACGCCCCTTTTTCTCGAGGCTCGTGCGCGCGCTTTTTACCACAGAAGCCTGTTAAGGCTGCACATCCTAAACGTATTTTTAACGAGAAAATAAATCCCATTCAGCAGCTCAGTGGGCCTCGCTGAAGGAATCCGCCACCGCGTAGGCAGCATATCTCGTGCGCAAGCCGGCCCTGATTCGGAAGGGAGTCCCATTAACTTATTGCTTGTTTAGGAGGGCAGTCCCCGGAGAGCGAAAAGCATATTGAAAGGCGGGGGGACTGGGGAAACTGGATTTGGGATTAGACGTCGCAAGGCAGTTACCCCACAGGTTGCTGTTTTTGGATTAAAAGAAAAAAAAAAGAAAGAAAGCCAATTATTTCTCCTCAGTCTGAGCCTCTAAAAGACCTCTAAAGTTATGTGGATGAGCACAGCGCAGTGCCTTTGAAAAAAAAAAAACTAAATAAATATCTATGTGATCTCTCACTCCCTGCCTGCCATACAGATGTATTTCCACAGGCGCACACGCAAAATGTACCTCTGGAGGTAGCTTGCTGGTCACCGTTGTGCTGCGCGGAAGGCCCGGTCCGGAGGAAGTATTTGGATTTAAGCATTAATTTAAGCTGGTTTAATGGCTCGTGACCTGGCTTGCCTGCAACTGACGCCAGATTTTAAAAATGGAGAGAAGAAAAGTCTGAGGCCACGTTTTCTGCTTGCGGATCGCTCGAGACTCGGAGGAGCTTTGGAGGCAGGTGATGGGGCGCAACTGGCAAGGCGCAAGGCAAGTGTGGGCCGGGCGGGAAGGTCAACTTCCCTGAGGCGTTGAAGCCCAACTCCTGGCCATTCCAGGCAAAGCCAACCTACAAAGGGAGGCCCCCTCAGGGATGTTCTAGGGGTACGTGAGTGTCCATGCGACGGCTTCCCGCCCCCCGCCCCTCATCCTTTCCCTGCCATGGTGAAAGAGACTGAAGAGGAAAGATGAAATTGGCGATACAGCTGTTTCAAGAGGCCAGTTGCCCTTCATTCTCTCCCTCGGCCCCCGCCCCGTCCCGTTGTGACAGGATCCCAGCACTAATCGTGGATGGAAAACTTCCCCGTGGGACAAGGTGGCTCAGGGTTTATTACGCGTCCTCGTTCTCTCGGCCACACGCAAGCCACCAAAGTTAGCTTTTTTTTTTAAAAAAAAAAAACCCTACTTGGGCCAAGCTGGTCTTCCGCCCCCAGCCTGGACTCGCCTCGCCTCCCCTAGCAACGCCGTTAGGGAACGCGCTTGGCGCCCAAGTTGCACCTCGTGCTACACCGGGGGGGGGGGCGGATTGTTCAGCCCTCGGGGGTCGCAGGCGCGGGCAAAGGGGGGGGCTTCGAGGAGCCGAGAGGGACGCCGGGCGGAAAGAGCCGCGCGCAAACCCTATCTCTGCGGCGCGCCGGGGCCGCTCCAGGAAGGCCCCGCGCTTCCCCCCCTCCCGACCGGCTCGTCGCCCCCGCCTCCTCCAGCCCGGGTCCGCCCTGGAGCCAAAGGGCCACCGACGACGACCGCGGCCGCCCTCGCAGGCCCGCAAACGTAGGCGGGAGCCGAGGCGAGAGCTGGTTCTCCGGGCCTTGCCGCAAGGGCAAACGGGCAACGTCGGAAGGCATCCCCTCTTCCTTTTCTGGGGCTCTTTCTCCCCCCACCCAATCCGCACGGCTTTTCAACGGCAACTTTCTTGACATCTTGTTTATTGCCCCCCTTCCTTCTCCTCTCTGTTTAGCCTTCTCTCTCCCTCCTGCCACCCCCTCCTGCCTTTCCCGGGGTTCTCCCCTTCCCTCCCTCCCCTCCCTTTCCTTTCCTCGCTCCTTCCTCTTTTCATTCCCTCCGCGCGCTCTCCCTTTCTTTCTTTCTCTCCCTCGTTTCTCTCTCTCTCTCTCTCTCTCTCTCTCTCTCTCTCTCTCTCTCCACCACCCCCCCCGGCTTTGCATCCTCCGCCTTCTTCCTCTCTACCCGCCCGATCTTCCCTCCTCGCCGCCCCCCGCCCCCGGCGCGCCCCTCCTTGACCGCCCTCCTCTCCCTCTTTCTCCCCAGGATGCTGATGGAGAGGTCCCCGAGTGACCCGCCGCGGGATCATGCCGCGCCCGGAGCTGGAGCCGGAGCCGAGGGCGTCGGCGAGCCGGATTTGGGCTTGGGCTCCGGCAGCACCAGCACCGGCGGCGGCGGCGGCCCCGTTGACGGGGGCGTCGATCGGCGTCGCGGGGGGATGGCCCTCCCGGGGGAGCCGGCGTTGCTCAATGGGGTTGCCAAGGAGACGGGGCGGCCGCCCCCCTCCCCCGGCCCGGGGCCCCCCGCCGCGCCGGTGCCCGTGATCGAGCTGGTGCGCGGAGGACGCCCTATAAAAGCCCGCGACCCGCTGGCCGGGGCCAGCCAGAGCCAGCGAGACCGCGACGGCGCCAACAGCAGCGGCAGCAGCGGCAGCAGCATTGGCGGCGGCACCACCCGAGCGCAGCGCGCCGAGCCGGTGGCCGCCCTCGCCCTCGCCCTCGCCCCCGCCACGGGCACCAGCGCCGGCACGCCCCCCGCCGGCGGCACCGGGATCCCCAGCGGCGGCGGCGGCGGCGGCGGCGGCGGCAGCAGCGACCCCCGCATGGTGCAGCTCAGCCCCACGGCCGCGCCCGCCCTCCCGCTCCAGCCGCCCCCCGCCAGAGCCATGCTCTACGGCCTCGGGCCCCAGCTCGGCGCCGCCAGCAGGTCCGTTCCGCCGCGAGAAGCCGCCTCGGGCTCTGCCGCCTCCGCTCCCACGTCTTGCGGGGCCGGGAGGGGGGGGGTTTCTCCTAGCATTGCCCGGCGGCCTGGTTCTCGGGCAGAGCCTGCAGCTTGTCCCTTCTCCGCGCCTTTCTGGGAGCTTTTCGCTTGTCTTCAACCCGCTTTCGTTTTATTCCGCTGCTTGTCTTGCTTCCTTTGGTCCCTTCTCCGATCTTTTGCCCTTCCTTCCTGTGCCCTCCTAGTCCTACCCCACGGGCGATTTCCCTTTCTTTTTTCTTTGCCTTCCAAACGTCTAGACGTGTGTCCCCCCCCCCCCCCAATTTGGGGCTGCGTTCAACGGGCCAGATTTCGCCCGATGGGCCTGCCCGGCAAAGCGCCTTCCCTTCTTTGTGCCCATCGGAATGTCAGGAAACAATTATTCTTTCTCTCCCAAAAGTAACGGCAGCAAACTGAGGTTAAAAAGTGCCAAAATTACCCTTCATTTTGCCGATGTCTTCATATAAAATACATTTTCTGAAATGCAGCATTTATGGAACCACATTTTAAAATGTTACCCATTCTGAAAGGATACTTAGCATCATTGTAAAGCACTCTGCCGAATGAAATACAGAAATGTTACTAATAGTAGATATGGTAATAGCAAATGGCACAACAATTGACCAAAATACCGGTATTGTTTTCTAGATTATCTCTCTTTCTCTCTCCTTTTCCCTCTCTCTCCTCTCCCATCCCCCCAATTTTTCCACTAATCTAGGTGAAGACATTGATGAAATAGATCAGAACAGAGCGAAAATGTTTTGTTTCAGCGATTATACTGGGTGTTTAACATGTATTGCTCCCGTTGTGTTGCTACCATTATTTGAGTAATGGCTGAGAGGTTTTTTTTTAAACTGCCTGCAGAAATGCAATGCAGTTTGGAGGATGAGCGAAAGCTCTGTAAAAGAACAGCCACGCTGCCTTTTTTCCAGGTTAGCAGATGCTTTGACCACAATTTCTTGGTGCCAAATACTTTAAGCTGGGTAAGCACCCCATAGGCTTTTTTTTTAAAAAAAGTGCTACAAATTGTACCTTAATTCTTCTTTTAGAAACACCCAAACAGTGCTAAAGGCAGGCGAGTAATACATGTGAATCTTAAAGCTGTTTCTTTCAAAGAAGAGTGGATTTCAGTGGAATTTATATCCAAATTAATTCGCTTAGAAGTGCAGCCTAAGGTCTCTTTGTGCCTGCATGTGCATATGTGACAGGCATTTATAATGTGGGTGCACACAGTGTGTATGTGTTTTAGCTCATACTGCACAGGCAGAATGCACACCCATGCAGTCAAACATACCCCTATGCGAATTGGCAACGAAAGGGACATCGTTATGTCTTCTCATTGGCTGTAGTGCAGGTATGCTGAGCTGGTCTGTCTGGGCTTTCCCTCACTTCGTGTTTTCTGCCTCTTGCTTTGCAGTGGGTTTTTTGGAGAGCCCGACAACTTCTCAATGTACAACAACAACCGAGTGAAAAGAAGACCATCCCCCTATGAAGTAGAGCTCTCAGATGGTGAGAAATCTTTTTTTTCTCTCCCCCTCCTCCTCCCTGGATAGGATGTCTATGGAGCATCTGTACAGTAGATGCTGTCCGTGGCCCTTTAAAGACTAACAAGCTTCTGGTTTTGTTTTGTCATGACTGTCATGAACTGTAGCTTGTGACAAAACTCATACTAAATAACACTTGTTAGTCCTCAAGGTGCCAGAATTCTTCTCATTCTAACATGGCTACTCCCTTGGAAATGTGATTTATTTCCAAGATGGGAAAGCTCTTTAAAGCAGATTATGGACTACAATTGAACCTGCAATAAAATGTTGCAGTTTGGGTTGTTCAGGAGATCAGCCTTGCTCTCTTCTGGGATACTGAGTCTTTTCAACAGGACTCTGTGTGTCTGCTATAAGTGTTTAGATCTCCCTGAATTGGTCTTAGGGCTTTAAAAATCCTTTTAGATTTTGTTCTATATGGTTTTATCCTTCTTCCACAAACTTTGGGGTTGTTCTGGACCTCTTTATTGCCTGTGAGCGGTGCCAGTTTATCAACATCAAGATACACATTTGGAGAATGATTCCTCTTTTGGCATGTGGTATGATTCAGATGAAAAAAAAAATGGTGGTGGAGACCGTGACAAAGAGGATAAGGAATATATTTAGGAATGGAAGAAAAAAAAACATTCAAAAGGAGGGTGAAGGAAATGTTTGCTTAATATTTTGAAACTCTTTCAGTGCTGGTGTTGAGACTTTAGTTATTGCAGTACATAGTGCCCATGCAGAAGACGGATCTTAAGAAACAAACAAGCAACAAAAGAACTGCAGAAGAACTTACCTGGCAACCATGGTTTGGGGTAGGGAGGCACAGATTTAAGCTTTCCACTTGCGGCTGCCAAGCTCTCCCTTTATATTGAAATCTGCTTCTGAAATGGGGGGATGAGGTAGCCTTAGTTTCTCCTTCCCATTTACTCTCAGTCATGTCATCCCTCTTTCCTTCCCTTGTGGTAATGAGCAGGTCTTCAGGTCTTGTGCAGAGAGCAGAAGCAGGAGGAGACATGATGGCAGTGGAGCAGATAGTGATCGGTGTCTCTCTTTGGATTCTGTGCCTCCTTTAACCAGGTAGCTGTCACTGAGAACTCAAGTGTACATAAGAATATGATTGGTGGATTTCGATTTGGGAGATGGAAAAGCTAGGGGCATCTCACCTCTTAATTTCATAATAGATTTAAAGATGAAAGGGGGTGGTGGTGATGGTGCTGATCTTCAGGGGACAGTCTGGCAACTGTACCTGCAACTCCTCAGCAGTGTACTCTGTTGTTCTCAAGTGCTGCTCTGCAAGTTATGGAAACCAGTGACAATGAAACTGAATGACAGATGCTTGCTTATTTTGATTATACTGTGATTTTGATCACTGACATGAAGTGCTGGGGAGATGTGGCATTGAGAATCAGTGGCAGCCCTGATAAATAAACAACACTTACACAGACTTGCCTTTGTAGTTGAGTTATGAATCGGTGCAAGAAAAGAGGGAGAGGATGCCGAAGTTTTAATCTGAAGACATTCTGTGTTGCATTGGATCTGTTGCTGTTAATTTTGCTAAGCTCCAGACCATTGGGATAGAATAGAGCTTGGAAAAGATTTGAGCCTGAAATCTCTGAACCTTCAATCAGGATAGGGGATTGTGGGGGATCTGGTTAAAAAAGAAGAAGAGAGAAATGGAATGGAATGGGTCCAAGTTCATACATGCCTACATATACACATACATAGATACAGGCAATGAGATGACTTAAAGACTCCTATGAAGAGAGAGGTAGGCTTCTTTACACATTGTTTGAGGCATTTGACATGCACATAACTGGTGAGCTATGTTTAGCTTGGTTTGCATACATTAGAAGATGTTAATTTCAGATCCTAAAGGAACAGCTGCCTGGACTTTATTTAAATCAGTCCTGTTTAATTGTGACCCACTAAGATGGATAATTTGGGGGGGGGCGGGGCAGTGCTTCTTTTCCTTGTTGCCTCAGGCAGGTAGAAAAATGCAGGGAGTTTATCATTCCCCTTCTTGGAGTAGGTTGTAATGTATAACGCATGGGCTGCCCTTGGCTTGGTAAGTCACAGGTTGTGTGGACTGGGTCCGAAGTCATCAAGGCCTAAGCAAGGAGGAGCAGCTTCTGTTGATGTGAAACAATACTGTAACTTCAATTAGCATCCTTGGTTTCAACTCTAGGAATGATTAGGTGCATCCTTTCATCCTCCCTCGTTTGTTCTAGAACTAGTGTGGATAAACGGGGCTTTTGGAACCATGGTAGCTTAATTAGTGTAGAAAAATGAACTGGCTGAATGCCATATAGTGGTCAGGACCGTTTCATAGTGTGAGGTTGCCTCTTAAGAAGTATGGTCAGAAGTGGTAACATCTCTCAAAGCAATAGAAATAGCCAGTGATGTGTGTATGTTCTCGGTATTCTTCCATATGTGCCGAGTTTTTTTTGTGTGTGTGTGTGTTTTTAAAAATGAATGTTTTAAAAATGAAAACAAAACAACAGAAGAGAAAAGTTAAGGCCAAAATCATAGTGGGAAGACCACGTGTGCAGTCATCTAGCAGTTTTCCCCTTTTTTTGCCTGTTGTCTGTTGTGTGACCAGTTCCTTGACCCAAAGAAATGGAGAAGTGCAGTAGGTAGATGGCAGCATAGTTAGGTTTGCCTGTGCACCAAGGTTCTAGGCCAGATGTCTGACTTCTGCATTTCTAAGGGCACTGTTCAGATTTCTTCCATCGCCTTCGTAATATAACTTGGCAAGGGTGTGTATGTGTGTTCGGACAACTCTTAAATGGAGGAGGTCCCCATATTAAGATCAGTTCTTGCAATGTTATCTTCAACACTTTAGCAAAAAGCTTATGTCTTTCAAGGCATTCACAGATCACACTGTAGTGTAGCTGCATAGAGCAGCCTATGTTGAGAAGGCGAGGAAAGGAGACATGCGTCTTTCAAAACCTGGGCAAATGTCAATGCAATGGGTTGTGACTCCCTGGGGTTTTCCTCCCTCTCATGTTTACAGAAGCAAAACTTTTTGAGCATGAATGCATTTGTGGTACCAAAAACACTGTGGATCACTTTTCTGGTAAAGCCAGGATCTTACTGTTGTCTTTAAAAACATTGCCTCTCCACCCAAAGGTCCATGTGTACCCTCTAATATGAGTACACTCCTGCAGGATTGAGTTTTTGCATTCACTTCAATACTACATGTCCAGCCCTTTGTCTGTGGACAGCTGTCTCCTTGCCTGATGTGAATGGGGAATGTGACTGACCCAAGAGACCTTGCTCTCTGAAGTGAGGGACAAGAATATGCATCTCCCGGTTGTTTGTATAGGAGCCAGATGAACTAGCATTTGAATCTCAACCATCTGTGAGTTAATTTAGCAGGCCAGCCCTGATGGGGTAAGTAGTGATGCTCCATATGTGCAACTCAGCTCCTGCAAGAAAGCCCTAGATTAAAGCCAGAGGCTGCTGTTCTTTCCCTCTCAACATCTCCAAGCACCCACTGCCTGACGCAACCACTTCAGTGACCATTTTGGCAAATGGTACGGCCAACCCGTAGAAAGCTCTGCAGCTTTACTGCCAACAGTGATCTTGGTAATTGTGCCTGTTTTGCAGAGCCAGAAAGGAGCACAATCGGAAATCCCTAGGCCACTGGGATCTAAAATTTTTATTTGCTAAGGAGGGTCGAGAATTCCACAAACCCTGCCAGCCTAGAGCCCTAGATCAGTGGTGGTGGTGGTGGTAGAATAAATCAATAAATAAACTGAAGGATTGTGTGGGACAAAATAAGGACAGTCCACTCCCCCAATGTCCTGCCCATGCTGGTATGATTTGGCAGAGTATTTTAACCCATCATTTTGCAGATTCCACTCCCACCTCACCCCCAGTGCATGCACCATAAACTTCTGCTATCCAGGTCTCCAGGATTCTGAGACAAGTTATAATATCTGGCCTCTATTTCTAAAAATGTAAAGTCCTCTGGTAACCCAGGTTGTCTCCAATCTTATGTTTAATGAAGTGTACTCATCATGCGGCTTTTGGTTAAGCTTAGGTCTGTTAGCCTATAAATACAGAATTGATAATAATAGTCTTCTAAATTACAGGGGCCTTCAAAGAAGATGGAAGTAAAGTATGTGAAGCATTCTGAACATTTAAACATTGCTGCTTAGGCATCCATTAGGTTCTGCAAAACGTAACAATTGTGTACATGCAGGCAGAGAGGGTACTAGAGTTTGAGCTTGCAGGGTCAGAGCACATGGATCCTTGGTTTAAAAGGGAGGATGATGCCATTTGCCACCCTCCACCTTGGCTTCTCTGGTCCCTTTGAACACAGGTTCAATCTTTATAGTAGCTTGGTAAATAGGGAATGGATTTTTCTCAGAGTCAATATATTGACGTGAGGTGCTGAGTTACAACTGTGCAAAATATTTTAGGGTGGCTTGATTTTAAATGGAAGCTCCGCACTCTTTTGCTTTACAAAAGGCCTATGTCCAAGGAACCACAGGGATGGGCTGATTTCAGGAGGACGCAGAAGGGCAAAATATCCGGTTGAGATGAAGGTTGTGAAATGTTTTAGTCTTCCTGAAGAAGGCTTTGCTTTGGTTTAGTTTGGTTTCCTTTCTGGTGGTTTGCAGCTGTGCTGGGAATGCCTTAGATAAAGATTTTGCACCTTGGGACCTGCACAAGAGGACTGAAGGTGTTCCCCGAGATTTTGTTTCCTGATTACTGTGATGTGATAGAAAAATTAGTATTCCATGAGGCACCAAAGAATGTCGTGGGGATGGGTGGGCAGTGTTAGGGAAGATATTGTGTGAATGGACATCCTTTGCTATCACCTTAATAGAGCAAGGGATCAAATATGATGGTCTGAAGGGTTGCACCCAGCATTTCACAGTCATAGAATATTATAGATTGTTTTAGTTTCCATCTGCATACCTGAGCAGGCTGAGCTTCTAATGTTCATGTGTGGTGAGAGAACTACAAATTAAAATGAGAAAGGAAGGGTAGGGAATTTTTAAAGATAAATTATTCCTTTTTCCAACAATCATTTAATCATTAGAAAAACTGCTAGAAAAGTAATACATAAAAGTCATGAAATCACTTTTTGGCAAGCATTTTGAGCTCTTGAAATGAATTTTATTCTGGATTGTTTAGTATTCCTGTGCTCAGTGAATGAAAAGGCCACCTTGGGTCCTCGTGAGGGAACAGTTAATAAAAATGAACAGAATGAAAAGGAATGAACAAAACAAACATGGCACAACCAAGAGAGCAAACAACTAAAAAACAGCTTCTAAAATCCAAAGTAACTACAGTCTATTTTCTGTCTATTTGATTTAATAGATTTTACTTGGTGGCATCAAAGGCCGAAATGAGAAGTATTACCACAAGTGATCTGATCAATTGGTAAATTGTTGGAATTGTTCCAGGTGTATTAGGGTAGAACAACCTTCCTAACCCAGGGGCTTGCAAATATTTTTTACTACAGCTGCCATCATCCTCAGCCAGCAAGATCTATGGCAGTGCTGGCTATGATCAATGATAATGCAGTCCAAAATTTTTGAAGGGTAACAAGTTAGGAAAGCCTGGGGTATAATTTTGTGGCCTTTGTGGCAGAGTCCAATGAAATGTTGATTTTGTGTTTGAGCTCAAATTCCATCACATTTGTGAACTTAAAGGTGACTTAAATTGTACCAGCGATCCATACCAAACACTGCCAAAATATAGAAGATGCAGTCTGAGATGTCACTGGATCCTGGCTACTGACCTATCCTTACTTCTATAGTAACAAATAGGAGGGAGGATTTTGCATTTTTGTTATACGTTTGCCATTAAGTTATTTCTGACTTATAACAACTTTGTCACTGAAAAGCATTCGAAAGGTCTTGTCATTAAAAGCACTACTCAGATCTGGCAAGCTAAAGACCGCAGCTTCCTTCATTGACTCAATCCATGTCATGATAGGTCTTCCTCATTTCCTACTGTCTTCAGTAATATGATTGCCTTCTCCAATGAGTCTTGCCTTGTCATGATACATTCAAAGTATGACAGGCTCAGTTTAGCTATTTTACAGGAAGTAAATTCTTCATTTAGAAACAGAAAAAAATGGATTTGGGCAGAAGAAAAAAAAGGAAAAGAAGAAGAAAAGAAACAGCCTAACAACAATCTCTCAGCAGCGTGCCTGTTTACTCATGGAATTCTGTGGCAGGCTAACCAGGAGTAGAGGATGTGGAGAAATTAAAATAGGAACAAGCCTGGCCTAAATTATTTTATTGTCAGAGGCAAAAGATAGCATGCTTCTCCCTGTTTCATTGGAGGCACGTATGATGGACAAATATAGGATTGCCTTCAGTATCTGGATGCTTCCAGTCTAACTAAGGCTTGCCCTCTTACTGTTGTCCTTTCACAAACAGGGGTGGGTGAGTGATGTACTTTATTTACTTATGTGTTTTAAATCCCACTTTAAATGTCATTTTGTTTCAATAGTTGAACTTGCTTTGTGTTTTAATTGCATTCATTTTTATTGTGAGCTCTGTGTTTTTGGAGAAACGTAGGATATAAATGAATAAAACAGATCTATAAATAACCCATATACAGAAACAGTCGGATTTCACTTTTAGTTGCTGGCAACAGAACAGCTCCCTCCATTGTACCTGATTAGTTTAGCTTAGCATAACCGGCACAACATTCATTCCAAGTAGGCAGGAGAGCCTACATATGTGGACTACATAGCTGTGTCCAGCAGCAGCTTGCTGCCAGCAACCCAGCACTATCCTTAACCCTTGTGGACCCAGGGAACTGTCTCTTCTTGTTAATGGTAGAGCCAACCCTCAGAATCAGTGACCATGTCTTGTTTCAGAGGGTTTGATAAACTGTTATTCTGAATCTACCAACTCTACAGTCCTTAAAACAGAACAGAACAAAACCTCAACCATTTTGGCAATGCCTCTGTTTTGTGAGAAAAACTTACATTTCATAGGGTTCAGATTAGCTGTCCAGAAAGGGGGGGGGGTAGAAGATCTAGGATAGCAAATCAACTCAGATGTAGCAATAGCTTTTTAAAAAGAAAGTTTTGTTTTTGTATTAACTGTATTAATATACATTTGTATTTGTGTGTCTTGGAGGATCTGCAGTTTTAAGATGAGGATGAAGGGTTTTTACAGTTGAATGCTCAAGCTTTATTTAATGTTAGCTTACATCTCTGTGGGCAGTGAAAATACCATCTCAGCTTGAACATTTTAATGGAAGGAACTATGGACTATTGCTGTTGTAATAGCAAAGTCTTTTGTGGGTCTGCTTTGGCATTAAATGGTCAAGTAAGGCTCGTGTGCCTTAAAAAGCATGCATAAGAGAGACCTTGTCTGCATTTTTAAATAGTCTTTGAGGGGTATGCATAGCCTTGCCATCATTAGTGTCAGTACGGCAAAGTGTCTGCCCATTAGTCCTTGCTGCCCCTCCTTCCCAGATTTAATTGCTCCTTAGCACATTGTTAAAAGGGACGTGGTGGCACTGCGGGCTAAACCGCAGAAGCCTTTGTGTGCTGCAGGGTCAGAAGACCAGCAGTTGTAAGATCAAATCCACGCGACGGAGTGAGCTCCTGTCGCTTTGTCCCAGCTCCTCACCAACCTAGCTGTTCGAAAGCATGCAAATGCAAGTAGATAAATAGGTACCATCTCGATGGGAAGGTAAACAGTGTTCTGAATCTAAGTCGCGCTGGCCACGTGACAACGGAAACTGTCTTCGGACAAACGCTGGCTCCACGGCTTGGAAACGGGGATGAGCACCGCCCCCTAGAGTCGAACACAACTGACTTAAGTAAGGGAACCTTTACCTTTTTTAGCACATTGTTAAGGTCACCTCCAAATGAAAGGATTCTGGTAGTACCAATCACACATGCTATGCAACAATTCCATCTTTTTCTCTGTAATTTGCTTTTATTTTGTTTCTTTTTCTCTGGTAAAAAGACAGATGGAAGGGGTAGGAAAATAAAGGAAGGTTACAACTGATCAGAGTTCAGGAAAGTTACCTTTTGGACACCAATTCCCAGCATCCCGCAGCCATTATGGCCAATCCTGGGAGCTGTCAGGATGATGGGGGAGGGAGGGAAATAAATTTTCTGCAAACAGAAGGAACATTGCTTAGACCCCATGTAAAAGTCCTATGTTTGAGGTTCGAGGAACTCAGGAGAAAAGCCTCGCCTGGAAGCCTCTGGGCCAAAATCCATCTTCTGAAGACTCTTCAGGGGTATACCCCAATAAAATTATTTTTGCAGAAGCTACATAACAACACCTGTTATGTGGATGATGGTGAAGGAGGAAACAACTATTTATAGGGTTCAAAATAACTGTTAGCCATGTGTGTTGATGAGGATCTTCATGAAGGAACTGGCTGTTAGGCTGACAACATAGCAGGTAATCTGTGAGTGTATGAAGAATTTTTTTTTTCAAAGCCTTAATTCTCCTCTGTCCAGGCCCAACATCAGCACTTGACATTCTTTGGCACCTGACACACAGATCTGTGAATCACCCTTTTGAATTTACTACAGTGTCCTCCATGTAGCCTGTGGAGGTCCAGCTTGATAGGGTCCCAGAATGTTGTGCTAGGGTGGCTGTGTGGATTGAAATATGTCTTGTGTGCCTAGAGGTTCTCCATGCAATGTACTATCCTGATTTTCTAGTATTTAAAGTTGTGTGAAGAGCTTCCATGGTTACAGAGTGTGCTTTGGTTTGGAAAATCTCTTGTCCCGTGGCTTGCGTGATGGATGCAGGAATGCAAGGGACAGAACAAGAATCTTGCTTACCAATTGATATAATTCACCTTTTCGAACACTTGAATAAAATTGAAAATGGTGGCTCATAGTCATCAGCCAGTGTCTCCAGGTAAGGCTGCAGGTAATGTTATTATCAAAATAACATTTTGATAAGGGCTCCCTAAAAATCTAGCTCCAGCCTTATCATTGGCCTTTCTCATGCATCTGGAACTGAGACTTCCTGATTGCAAGGAAAGGTATCCAGAAGTGCATTTTGAGTCCTCCTTGATTTGTACTTTGGGAAGTTTAAGGAATTACTTTTTTGAAAAGTATCTGCAACTTCATTTTTATTTTATGGAACTCTTCACTTCCAATGCATAAGTGCACTCCTCTTGGCCCTAAGAGATCCTAAATATATAATTATCCATGCACCCTAATTATCCTGTGCTACCTCTGCCAGGGATTAAAAAGTGCTGATTCCATATGAAATTAATTGATGCCAATTAAGTCACTTGTCTGTAGAACTTACCTGCATTTTCATAATTCATGCAGAATATGGGATAATGTTGCTTAGGGAAAAGAAAGGAGATTAAAATTTGCTTTGGCTTTCTGTTTTAACATATGGTGATTCTTGCTCTTATGCACAGGGTTGAACTGGTCGCCTGGGTTGGCATCGGGAAGGAAATTTCCCCCACGGCACAATGGCAGACACCGAGGCTTTTTCACCTTCCTCTGGAGCATTGAGCAAGATCATCTGTTAGGATCAGGTGGGCGTATCCCACACGATCAACTTCCTGCTTTGATTTTTTAGGGTGGGCGAGCTAGTGTGGGACAGAGTGTCAGAGCTCAGGGTCTTTATTCTTTTGTGAGTTCAACCAAGCAGTGCAGTCTTCAAGACCTCCACATATGCATCTCAGCTTCTCTGAAGATATGTACAAATTTGCTAGAAATGATTTGGGAATAACAGCCAGGATCAGAACTAGTGGAAAGCCCTTCTGTTTGCACATGTAATAAGACAATGAACCAGTGCCCCCTGATACATGTGGTAGTGGTTTCTGACAGAAGACGACATTCCATAGTTTACAAAGAACAGAATTGCTGTTTGGTTCTCTCCCAGGGCCTCAGGTACAGGAGAATTCTGACACTCACAGTGTACATGTATCCTGAACATCATATTGCCCGATCAGATATAATGAATAGCAATGAGATTTGTAGTCCAGATAATAGCTCATAATCCTTTGTTGTCTATGCTTTCTTTTCACAACATATAAGTTTTTGAATACAGTATATAGAAATGTGACAATACTTAGGCTGATGCCCTGTTCAATTTATCATACATACAAACATGGAAGCCGCCGTGGCATCATGAAGAGGTCCAGCTGTTGCCTGCCTACCATGCAAGCATGGAGGCAACTGGACCCCTCTCTGTTTCTGCAACTGCTTCTGTCTCTGCAGTTACTCATGCCGCAAATTGAATGAGATACTGGCCTTAGTATTTACGTTGAGCTTTCTCTTAATACTCTAAGCATTTTTAGAGTTTTTTATACAGTTTTGTATAAGCCTTTTAAAGTGGGCCACAACAGTTACTCTGATATTAGAGTATGAGGCTGAACTTGAAAGAACAGTAACTT
Source organism: Pogona vitticeps (assembly GCF_051106095.1). NCBI lineage: Eukaryota > Metazoa > Chordata > Lepidosauria > Squamata > Agamidae > Pogona > Pogona vitticeps. Next base: position 65,003,146 of record NC_135786.1, on the reverse strand, counting down.
TAAAAAAGACATTGTAGTGAATTTCAAGACTGAGCTGTAGCGTGAACTGGAGACTTCCAGTTTGTGCCCTTACAGTTCACTAGATTTAAAGGGACAACAAGAGAGCCCGTAAGGTACAGTCAACATACTGATACAGTGTACAATCTGTATTGTATCATCCTCACTGTTGACTTGTTATTTATATCAGTCCTGTCTCATCTGTGCTGTTTACACAAGGTGTAAACATCTGCAACAGAGATACACAAACACATGAGAAGGATGAAGAGTGAGCAATCCAAATTTAAATCCAAATGCTATAAAAAACATGAACATGGGCAAACATTGTATTCCAACTCTGCAAAGTTTTTTTTTTTTGCTGAGAGTTCCGAAACACTAGCCTAAACAGATGACTGGTAAGACCAATGGATTCTGGTCCTGACTCAGAATCTCTTAACAATAAGTATTATTAGTAAAATTAAATTGTGTCCTTGGAGATGGGTGGACATCTGTCTACCTAGGAATAGAATAGCTTGCTCTGAAGTCCTAGAATGGATTGGATCCAGAGAGGCAGAAGCATGTTATACAAATTGACCCAATAGAATTTTCCTTGCCCCTTGTCTTCACTGTAGTTTCCTCAACCTCATTCTATTGACTAGATAGGCGGGATATAAAATAAATAAATAAATAAATAAATAAATAAATAAATAAATAAATAAATAAATAAATAAATAAATAAATAAATAAATAAATAAATAAATAAATAAATAAATAAATAAATAAAACATCTGCAGTTAGGGTTCAGATACCTACATAGAATTGCATGGGATGAAATACCTTAGTGATATAGGCAAAGGAAGGTAGGGGATAGTGACCCTTGGGTAAGGATGCCCTGTATGTGTGGAAGAGCCTTTCTGAGTGCATGAACACTTTCAGATCTAATCCAGTATTTTCAAGTTTGAAATGAAAGTTTTACAGTTGTGTAGGAATAAAGGTGTCTTATTTCTGAAGTGCAGTCACTGAAACGCCTTTGGATACCCCCCACTCAAGTGACAATCAGTTGCGTTGTTTTAAAGATAAATATATAAGGTATACACAAAGCCATGGAAATTGCTCCAGAAATGATGAAAAAATATCTGGTTTAAGATAATGTGCGGGCAAAGGTTTAATTGTGTACTTATGATGAAGCAGTGTGGGGAGGGTGGTTATTTTCCACAAATCCCCTTGTAGATATTTCTTTCTCCTAGAGACCCTTGGATTGCAAACTGGTCAAGTTGCATTGTAGGAGGCTCTGATAGAATATAGATATAGGCAAAGTCCTTGGAAACAAGGGCAAATTGTAGTAACCCTGCCTCTTATGGGAATAAAGAAATGCCCTTTATTTGTGTTAGGGTAGCTCAGCTAAAATATGTGCAGTTTCTGAGGGATACTTAAAAAAACCAGCAGTGCCATTTAGTTCACTGTACTGTACAAGTGTATGGTTTCCTGTTGCTGTTAACTCTGCATGTCTTGTCATCTTTAGGTCCTCATACAAAGGTTGTCCGTCGGATATTTACAAATAGTCGTGAGCGGTGGAGGCAACAGAATGTCAATGGGGCTTTTGCAGAGCTTCGCAAGCTCATCCCGACTCATCCACCTGACAAGAAACTCAGCAAAAATGAAATTTTGCGCCTGGCTATGAAATACATCAACTTTTTGGCCAAGCTACTCAACGATCAGGAAGAAGAAGGGAACCAGAGGGGGAAAGTCAACAAGGACACTGGCATAGTGCAAGAAGACCTTCTTCAGGACATGTTGTCCCCAAATTCAAGCTGTGGAAGCTCATTAGATGGAGCTGGAAGCCCAGACAGTTTCACAGAAGAGCACGAGACACTAGATCCTAAGCACACAAGAGCTCTCCACCATTCTATTCTTCCCATTGAAAGCAATGCACAGCGATGATGAACCTACAACAAGGCATAGACAAGCCCTTGAAATAACCTGGTCTTTGGAGTTTATGCATGTCCTTCTCTTCCTCCTTGTAATCTAAAGAAAGAAATGGGCACTTTGTGAGTTTTCTGTTCAACCTGGACAAGTGGAAAAGGGATAAGGATGAACAGCAGAGTCAAAGACAATTGGATTAAATCAAAAGCATCTTTAGTTCTTTGGCCACTGATGAAGCATAAGCCTGGAAAAATTGCTTTGTTATTGGTATGTCTCTGCAAGGTTTAACACTGAGGGGCTGAAATGTACAGGCTGCTCCTCTTTCCTGCACAGGTTTACAAAGGACTGAACTTATTCTTCCTATGTGCAGATCACCCATTCATCTGCATTATGTTGCCCTGCCTCTCTTCCAGCATCCACACCCAAACATCTTCCATCGTGTGCCTTCCATTCCTAGCAATGGAAGACCTTAAAAACCCTGTATGATGTATGACCATTTTTCTCCAGCTTACTTCGAGGAAATTTATGCAACTTCTTGTCTGCCTTCACCCAAGAGCTTTGCCTTTTTTTTTAAAGGAAGAGAAGAAATCTTAACTTCTTGTGAAGGAATGGTTGACTTCGTGTTGTGGGTCTGTTTGCTTTGGCTTTTTAAATCTAGCACAGCTTTGGATTGTTTGAGGTCTTGTATCTATGATGTGGAATTCTTTTTGTTTAATTCCAACATACAGTATCTGCTGAATTAAAAAGGTACACCGGTGGGGATTTGTTTCCCAGCTTCTGACATCTCATCACAGTGATGTTCTGACCTGGGTGAGCAACAGTATTTCCTTGGACTTGTTTTCTTAGCCCCTCCTGCTTTATTTTTCCTGAAACTAGTGTGATGAGAAATTGTGTGTGTGTGTGTTTGTGTGTATTTATATATAAAACTAATACAAACAATGTTTCAGTAATGCACTTTGACTTGCTCAGAATTACTTCTGTAAATGTTATGAACAGAGCTCAGATAAGTTGCCTTTTTGGACTACAATACCTAGGATTCCTAGCTGGGGCAGTGCTAAGGGTTGTAGTCCAAAAAAGCAATGTTACCAAGCTCTGGTCATGGGACTCAATCCACAAGGAAATTCTCCTGCACAAGATCCATGAAGATTCATGAAGTTGAATAGACGTTGTGCAACAGCTTGTCTATGCTCATTGCAGGTACCATTGGTCAGTCAAGTTTGGCCCTTGCTAAGACCCATAAGCAAACAGCCAACTGTGTTGTGCCAAGTGTGCTAAGGATCTTTGCAGGAGAAGTCCCTTGATGATTGTGCTCCTGGCTGCTGTTACCAGAAGCTGCATGGATTTGGAGCTACTTTGCCTTCCACTGTGCAAATTAGCCCTTTGATGATATATTTTCTGTAGCATGTTCCCTCTATGTTGCTCCTCTTGGCCATTTGCCTTCTGTCAGCAATGGGAGCTGGTCCATTAGGGCAGGTGAGACCCTGCCTCTCCACTTGGGGGGCTAGAAAGGGTGGTAGAAGCCACACTTCCTTCTCATAGCAAAGAATCAAGTATGATCATTGTTGGTTTACCTAACCAACAAAACAGATTATTTTTCAGTTAATTTGAATGTTAAAAAGTACTGCAGTGTCATTACAATGGAGCATATGGAAACAAAATCAGAATTAGCTAGTTCCCACCTGCTGTTGACTTTGACTTCCCTTCTGCTGGATAAAGACCACTCTGTCCTACCCATTTTAGTAGGCACCACCCATCACTGCATATCGGTAGACTATTCAAGATCAAAACACTTGATTCAAGTTCTAAGCTGCTTTGGGTCCTTTTTAAAGAAAAAGATGGGCTAAAAATCAATCAATCAATCAAAAGTTATCTTAAGGTTGCTATTCACAAGGCAGTTTACTCCTCGTTGTCTCACCTAAAGCATTATTGAATATCTGGAACCATGTAAGGTTAGCCTGAGCTTATTAAAGAGCTATAGTAATACATGAAGGCTGCAGAATCACAAAGTGTTTGTAATTCTCAGGACCACTTTAGACATCACAGTTTTGAGGGTATGCATCTGAAGTGTTTAAAGTGTACATATATAAAAATATAAAATATGGATGTGCTAGTGCTACATGTTTGCAAACATGTGCACCATTCAAGTATAGATATGGGGAAGGAACCCCAAATGGCTTGTACAATAGAGGAGTAAGTGATACTAAAATAAAAATAAAAATAAATCATACATTCAGCTAGCTTTTTGGATCAAACCTAACTTCTTCAAGCATGCACTGATGTGTTGCCATTAGCACAGAGAATTTAGAGCCCCAGATGTTCATGGAAGATGGTGTGTCAGATTTGCATCTGTGCTTACACAGTCATTGTCTGTGGGCTGTAGAAGATTTCCACATTCAAGGCATGGTTCCAGATCTTCTGTGTGCATCCATCATGGGTGGTTAAGGGAGGAGTTTTGCAAAAGTCTTTTTCATCCTCCTTGGTGTGACATCTGTAGCTTAGGTATCCAAACAATTTTGTAAATGGTATTGGCTTGAATCCAGTTGATAGCCCTAATTAGAGGCTAAATTCAGTGCAAACTTGATGAGTCAACATTTATGTAAGGTCAATAGATTCAGTAGGGTACATAGGTGGCCCTAACTATTAGATTTAGGAATTTGGTTTTGTTTTTAAATGCTGCATGGTTTATGATTAAGGGCTTGAAGCAAAGAGGCTTAGAAGAAAAAGGAAAGGGAAAAAAAGAAAAGTGTTTGGTTTTATGGATGAGAGTGCAAAAGGGGGGGGGAGAGGCTTCAATTACCCTGTCATACAGTGGTCTTATTAATATTCAAAGCTATTTTGAGAGAGCCCTGTGCCCTGGACTACTGGTGCTTATTGATTGCTATGTTTAAATGTCTCCTTCAAAAAGTGGGACCAAGGTGGAGAAAAAATATCCATAGACTGGGAAAGAAATCTGAAAGAGAGGACTGAATACATTTTCACGCACTAAATTCTCATGCTTAGGCTGCAAGTCTAGAACATTCTGAAGCCCAACAAAAAGCAGCAGGGTGAAGCCACACAAGGTGCTCGCATTGAATTAGAAGCTGATAATGTGGCTCGTCCTCTCATTGGGAGATTCTTTGTGCCCATATTTCTGAAGCCCAAGTTTCCATTTGGATAACCAACTGCACGACAAAGAAAGCTAAATTTGCAGATTGTGGTGATGAGAAAGGATTGTGCTAGGGAAAAACTGACATTTTTTTTGCATTGAAGGGAACACCACTTCAGAATTCAAGCTCAGTGTTTCATATTGCTCGACTCAACGGAGATTTATTTTTGAGTTTTGTGTTTCGCTAAATCAACAGCACAGCGCAACCACCATTCTTCGGTTATGGTTTGGACAGCTGTGATATCCTTGGTGTTTTATTTTTTTGCTTGTTAGCACGGGTAGTTGGTTGCAGCTTCCTTTGACCTTTTGACCAATGAAACCTGTCACATACAGTTGCCTATTTGTCAAAAAAGATTTTTTTTAAAAAAAAATGGAACTGCCAATAGTATTTTTATTTATTAGAGAATGAGAAATGCATTGCTGCAGAAGGCTTGCAGTCGTTTTGTAATGATGCTACAGACATGTAACTATTGAGGGTTTTTTTTTTTTTTCTATAAAAAGGACAAAAAAGATGAGAATTCCTAATCTAGATTGCAGTTACCTGGACTGTTGCCAATGTACCTGAGTCAGGGTGGGGAAAATGAGAGATCAGGAAATGGTTGTCAGTCATGAGTAATTTATTTTGCAAGAGGTTTTTCCACTCCTAGTTGTTTAACAATGACAACAACCTGCTACCCACTGTCTTATCTTAATAAAATGCCTGTCCTGTTCTGTATTGTCAGATGGCAGTTTACATATATTTTATATCAGTGCAGGAGAATGTCTGGAATTCAAATGATGCTCAATTGCAACTTCTGTCATCATTGGCTATACTGACAAAGAATGACAGATATTTCAGTCTTAACATCTAACTTCATGGTTCCCAAGTACAGAGATATGTTACTGATTTCCTCTTAAGCAGCTACCATTTTGCCCCAGAACTTTAAAAAGTTCCTTTCCTTGGACTAATGCTGGTGAGAGTTTTCTGGCAGCTATAGCCAGCCAGCCAGCAAGAAGCTTTTCCAAGCTGTGTTGTGTACCTGACTCTGGTTGATGGACTTTGGATTATGTCAAAAAGGAAAAACAACAAAAGTGTCTTGCGGCACCTTAGAGACAAGTTTTATTTGGCGTCAGCATTTGTGGACTATGGCTCACTTCCTTGGGTGAATAGGTGTTGTTCATGAAAACTTATGCAAAATAAAATGTGTTTGTCTTTAAACTCCTTTCCTGTTTTAACTTTAGCAGGTTAACATGGATATAACCCTGGAAAATCAACAAGGTGCATATATAACCCACAAGCCTCACATCTGCTTGTGTTTGTCCAACCTTTCCCTTGGGAAGCCAATGTCTTCTTTAAAACAACAACAATAATACATTCATAGGGCTAATTGTTAAACATATTTAATTTTTTGAGTCATAGACACCATATCGGTGATCTGATCTGGAGTCATGTCAGAGACAGGGAGGGTGACAGTATTTCCTATGTAGATAATACAGAAATCTAATCCAATATCTTTATGAAAATTACTAAATTTGACACATTAAAAAAATTGGGATGGCTAGATGCAAAAGACGACAGAGCTTCTGTCCCTATAATAGTTTTGTGGAAGAGGACATTTCAGCAAATGCAGTCTGTCTGTTTGAAATATATATATATCGACAGCCCAAAGACACTGCTTTCAGAATGCCCAGGTTGCAACCCATCATCGTAAGCATATATTTAGACATTTTCTCTAACCTGATTGGTGGGTGGAGAATTCAGTTATGGGGAAAGGGTGAAAAAAATTATGTGATTGCCAAACAGATATAATCTACAAAGGATCTTGCTGCTTGTTTTTATTCCATGATCCTCATCAAATATTTCTCTTAGAAACCAAGTGTGGGATCACAACTGATAACATTTTGCCTAGATTTTAATGGCCTCTTCTCCTGTTTTTCTAATATAACCATCCCACATGAAAACAATACAAGTGCATTTTTCCCCACTAATGACTTTGGTACATGTAGTGGTGTTGTTACTGTCTAGTGATTCCCTGAATAAAAATACCTAGCCTATACTGTATTTGTATAAGGCATTTAATGAACTGCTGGATAGCTCTTTGGTTTAGGCATTTGGTTGCAGAGCCAGGAATTGGGTTTCAGTTTCCCACTGACAGGAAATGGGATCAATGGTCCATAGGGTACCTTCCAGCTCTTCAGTTCTAAGTTCATATCCATCCTTGACAGCAGCAGGCAACTTGTGTCTCTCCAGATGCTGTTGGCTTCCAACTCTGAGCACCCCTTGCCATTCACTGTGCTGGCTAAGGCTGATTGGATTTGATCTCCAGTGATATCTGGAAGGCCTTACTTTGCCCTTCCCTTGCTGCACCCAAATACGCATTCTCTCAGGTGATGTATGTTGATACTGTTGGGGGGAGAAATTGATAGCCTGATCCTATAGTCCCATGCTCCCTTTAATGCACAGTATTATCTTTTGGGGAGAGCATAATATTTGGTTGTTTCAGTTTGTGTTTGTTTCGGTTTTTACTTTACAACCCAGATCAGCCTTCTCCAATTGGATTACAGATCCCATCATCCCCAACCAACATGGCCAACACAGTTGGAATGACCAGTTTGGGGAAGGCTGCCCCAGAAGGGGAAATTAGAAGAAGAAAAAACCCCACCTCATTTTCTGATTCACATTGAGGCTGATTGATATCAAAAGCAAAAGTCTCCCATATGTGTTTGGTGGTACTGGCTGAAAGCAGTCACTCTGGAAAAATGTGAAGCAAAACTGTTCTAGAGTTTCATTTCAAGTGGTCTTTGGAGTGCAGCCAGAACATGTTTAGCTTATAGACTTAATGGTCTCGTGAAAGTGGCATGGGAATTGTTTTCAATATGTGGTTTGAGGTATCTTCCTGCTCATTATGATAAATAGGGCCAGGGACACCTCTCACCCATAATAATATCATTCTACTGCTAAAATGAAGGCTGGTTTTCAATTAAAAATTATAGATGGTGGGGGAGGGAGCTCATAGTACAAAACATACCAATTGCATGTGTAGCCCAGATCACAAGTGTTTCCTACGAATGTTGAGAACTGGGGCAGGGGGGTGGGGGAAGGTCCCAAGGAAAGTGCCAGGGAGACCAGGGATTGCGAGGAGGAGAGACAATAATCCTCAGAACCCCAGCTGGCATGGCCACTAGCTGCAGATGCTGGATTTGTAATTCTGAAAAGAAACTTTTCAAAGGTCTCGTGAAGATCTTCCGTTTGAGATCTCAGACACTTCTCAACAGGTTTTGACCGAAAGTACAAGTGCTGCCCACTTGGTTAAACACATTTCAAGGTGCATGTTGGTCACAGCAACAGGCCTCATGCACCTCCTTTGGTCTCTCCTCCCTCTTCTTTCCATGTCTTGCATCCTGGGTTATCTGTGTAAGGGTAGTCGATTGAGATGGCCAGAGTGTACGTATGCATGATCTGTAAGGATCGATGTACCTCGGAAGGTGGGGAAAATGAATTTTAAAATCTAGATGATTCTTCATGACCCCTCAACATGCACCCAATTTTAATCCATATATATTTTTTAAAATGGTACAACCTATATCCTTTTCCAGAACCACAGTCTCTTTGTAGTCCTGCTCCATGTTCAAGTATCTCTGGGTTCTGTTAATGTGTACTTGAAACTGTGATTTGGATGGTACATCTTTACTTTCCTAGGCCTCCTCTCTTGCTTGCTCTGTGTCTTGGTGGATATAACACCTTCAAAAAATAGTAAGTTCTGCAGAAGCAGCACTTTTGTTCAGTGTTGTACTGTGTGATGGATGATGATTATTTGGGGGGGGGGGCTTTTGTTTTTTTTTCTGCATTTACAGCAGAAGTTAAGTAACCAGAATTGGTACCTTTTTATTCTTCTTATCTTTGTAAAGCCCACAAGGTGATGTTCTATTTAGAAAACACATTTGTTGTAATGTGTATGTATATATAAATAAATATATAATGACTATATTGAGGATATTTCTAAATAAAGTTTACAAATCAATGTGGTTTCTTATCATGTCTTCTTTTGGCAAATCTTACTGTACTTCCCATATAAACTGGATTCACTCAAGAAGAACAAACCTACCTCGGTGAAGGAGGTGAAACATATCATTTGTTTGTTTGTGATATTTATATTTGGCCTTTCTTCCAATGAACTCAACATGATATACATAGCTTTCCTCCTCACTTTGTCCTCACAGCAACCTTCTGAGTAGGACAAGCTGAGCGTATGCGACTGGCCCTGTGCCACCGAATGTACCCCATGGGTGACTGGAGATTTGAACCCAGGTTTTCTGACTCCTTTGATCTGATTTGATAGACTATCAGGGCCAGCCCAAGATATTTTGCTGTATAAGAAGAAAATGGATATTCATTTTCCACCTACAGAAGCCAAGTGTGTTGGCCAGCAAAACCTTTTTGATACTAACAGCTGGTTGGTGGTCCTCACCATGTAGGTTTGTTTAGGGAACTAAAGACAGTCTCTCTCTCTCTCTCTCTCTCTCTCTCTCTCTCTCTCTCCCTCTCCCAACAGTGGGCGTAGGGACTCTCTCTTGGCTTGGTTCTAGAGCAGCAATTCTCAACCTTTTTTTTTTGGCCACGGCAATAAACATAATATGAAAGAAATATGGCCCAAATCAGGATCGTAGAAGTTGCATAATGAACTGTATAAGGTGGTGTGGTGCTCTTCGAATGTGCCTGATTTATACCTATTTCAGTCTGACTTGCAAGCAGGTTTCATGATCCCCCATAAAGGCAAAGAAACTTCTTACTCAGCAGACCAAAAGAAGTAATCTCTGCTTCTGAAAAAGCCAGTGTCTGCTTTCCATTCATCCCGGGCTCAGCTCGGAATCACTCCTTGCACTTTAAAATTGAGGGCACACGGAGCAGGAAATGCACTGAACAGAACTCACGTTAGCAAAGATACTGCACAGGTAAGGAAGACGAAGAATTGAAGTCCAAGCTGACACGGGCTGGAAAGCAGACAGGCTGCAGTCAGGCTCTCATCCCTTAGGTGTGTTGGCAGGCAGATTTCTCTCTCCCTTCTTCTTGACTGATAGCTTCTTGCACTTGTGTGAAATGCCCCCCTCCCCAACTCCCACATCTCCTCTTAGAGGTCTTTACTAGAGATATGGGAAGAAAATCATGCTGATATGGGCCTCCTTGGTGGAAGGATGGGAAGCCATCCTCCTGTTTTAGATTCCTATTGCACAAAATGGGTTGAGCAAAACACTGGACAGCTCCTTATTTCAGCAGTGTATGAAAACTTCTCCAAATTCTGATAGGTTCAATTTCCTTATTTTTTCTTAATTTTAAGAAACTGCTTGTAATTGTCAGCAGTTTACATACAGAGTTTTGAAATGGAATGTCTCTGTCCATATCAAATTATCCTTCCCCTCTGAACTAGGTGTGGTAAGAGCAATCCATTGTTTATTTTTGACACTGGAAAGTAGGAAAGTGAAGCATTTTTTAAAAAGCAAAGATGCCGGCCACAGAGACTGGCAAAACGTTAGGAAGAACAACCTTCAGAACATGGCCAAAGAGCCTGAAAAACCCACAACAACCACAGGAAAAACCTCCTTCCTTCCTTCCTTCCTTCCTTCAACATATTTTATTATACTGATACAAAACAGATAGACTAAGGATACTCTTGCTAGTGTCAGTTTTCCTTACCTGTTCCATTAATTTTACTTTCTCTATCATCATCTATTCAATTAAGCATCCTGGCTCTAGTCATTCCCAATCAAAAAGCTGAATAGTACTTCATCTCTTGCTCATTAGTATACAAAAAACGCAATGGGAACAAACTGGCTAGAGCTTTCCGAATGTCCTTAGCACATCCCTCTTGCCATATGGTGGAGAGAAACCTGCCAGTTATCTCCCTTGTTTTGCTTTTTTTCTCACAGCAGGACAAAAGCTGCAGGAGGACTACCAGACTCTGGGGAGTACAGAGGAGGCTAAATCTAGGCTATGAAGGAAATGCTATTTTACATGATTAGTCAAGGGAGATGTTCAAGATCTGCCTTCTGCTTAGCAGCAGGGGTCTCCTCTCAGAAAGCTCCTGTACCCAGTTTGGGAGAGATTCTCCCCACAAACATAACACACACACCCCAAATCAATGCTCCCAAGATCAGTTTTCTTTATTACTTTTCACCTGTTCTGCTACATAGGCTCTCTATTGTAACTGGGGTGTCTGTATCTCCAACCCTGCAAGGTAGGATTGGCATGAATAGCAGAGGCAGCGCCATGACCACTGTTCACTTCTTATAAATAATAAGTGTTAGCCTGCTCCTTGAGAATAGAAGATTATATATTCATATCTTCTTAAAACCAGGTCAGAATGTTTGCTAAACATTCCAGTGCATGAAGCAGAAGAGAGAAATCAGCTCCAGTGTCCTGTTCAATATATTTATTGAAGAATCAACATGAAATGAGCTAACTAATTGCGCTCAAGAGAATAACTCAGCATGATGTATTAGAATGTCAGCCCTTGGCCAGCTGGATGAAACAAGAATAAAACTCTGGGTGCCAGACAGCTCCGAGCAGGGGAAATTCAGGCTGACCAATCCCAGGTGCTTACGTGTGATACAGATGCTTCCTGCAGCTACCTTCTTAGCTTGATGTTGGGTTGTAGGGTAGTGTTGAAGGAGCAAAGTCAGCCAGGAATAACGTTTGTAGCTGCCTGGCTGCACCTGGCTATCTTCTTTGTTAACCAACCATCTTCTTGCTGGTGGCAAACATGAAGGGCAACACACACTCCAACCCTTTAGCATTTAAATGATGGACCCTATACGGCACTCTTGAATCCTTGCCTGCCTTGGGAGTGCAGCATGGTTGGAACAGGTGGATTGTTTGGAGGTCACAGTTTCAGTGCTTTATCCATGCAGGCATGCATGTACTTCCACCACTCCTTCAAACAAATTTTTTCCAGGATGAACACTCAAAACAACAAGAACAGCAACATGCAATGCCATCTTAAGAGCAGCAAGCCAAAGTGACAAGGTAAATTAAAGTAGTTATAAGGTGGTCTAAAAGGTTTAAAATGCAGTCATCTGGGGAAATGAGAAGGCCATTGCCTGGTGCTAACATGATACCAGTGTAGGTGCTAGGTGAGCCTCTCTGGGCAAAGTATTCTATAAGCAGATCACTTCTATAGCAAAGGCTCTCCTCCACCCACTGTTTGGTTGTGCCTGGAGCAGTGCCTTGCAGATGATATCAGATTTGTCAGGCTGATCTGGAGCCAGTTGAACCTTCAGTTTTCTCAGTCCCAGCCATGAAAAGCTTTAAATATATGAGTTTTGGAATGGACCAGGCAGCCATGAAATTGTTGAACAACAGATGATGTTTCAACAAACTTAATAAACAGTCTTCAAGGAACTTCTCCCCCAAGCATGTTACTGTAGTCTAGCCTTCCTGAATCTACTTCCCTCCAGATCTGTAGGAGTACTATCTCTTACTAATTCCAGGCAGCAGGGTTAATAGCCAGGCATCTCTGGCCAGAAGGGGGCAAAGCTATGGCTTTAGCTCACTCAGGCAGAAGACACTCTGTATATTGTTGGTTTGCATTGCATGATTTACAATTATACCTCTTGTGGGTTGTGAATTGCCCAGAGATTGCTCTCCCTAATGGGGTGGTAAAGAAGTTGAAATAACAATTAAATAATTATCACAACAAATATGAAGACCCAAAAATGTGCTTAACGTGTACAATATCAAGCATTTAACTGTTTTTCTGGTTCTTGAATAGCAATGTTTACAACAGACAATATTGTCAACTATGACTTTATTTCAGTGAAAGATGTGAAGTCTTTTAATGGATTTGTGCTGTACTTTATTACTATTTTACTACATCATTTAAAAATATGTTTAGTTTAATTGTGCTTTAATACTCTAAATTAATAGTGCTTTAATCTTATCACATTCTAAAACGTTTGTAACTGTATCTTAATAATCTTGTGAGGTGGTTTGAGTCCCAGTTCTGGGAGAAAGGTGGGATAAAAAAAAAGGTACATATAAATAAACAAAAGAAGTTCATGGGATAACTCTTTGGAAAAAGGTTTATTCCTGATTCCATTTTCAGTTGTTCCCAAATCCTTGTATCATAAGAGTTTAATTTGTTACAAAAAGAGAGAGTTTGACCCAATATAAAGCATTTATATATATTCTTACGAGCCTGAGAAGTGGCCACCCCATAGAACAGAAGACTGAGTTATTGAATTCATAATATTCTCCAAACTCACCTCTTTCCTAATCAATATATGAACTCAGTTTGGTCCATTCTTCACCTTTAAAGGGTATTTTATTTTAAATATTTTCTTTCATGTACTAGTTTTAGCAAGAAGATGAAACTTCCCTGAATCCCACATGTAAACTATGGAATGTGGACATCATTTCCCCGGTCCTCACTTCTAATAAATGCCCTGCAACACTGAACTTCGAGGAGACATTTGACTTGTGCCATTTTGCTTTTGCATGTCAGTGCATTGTCGGAGGCTGGTGGGACCCTGGAAGAGCGGAGATTTCCACAGCTCCCCAGAGACTGCCTACCGTTAGTCAACAGGGTTTCAATTATCAGTGTGTTTAACATGGCCTCAGAGTCTCTGTATAGGACAGGCGTGCTATTTCCCAATGGAAAAAGGGAGGGAGAGTGGCTGGCCTATGATTTTCTAATCAGCAAATCTGTTCAGTCCTGGAGGCTTGCACTCCTCTACACTCTCAGGCCACTCTGCTTGCTTTGTTCCAGCTTCACTTGAGCCCTCACTAAATCTAAATGCCACCCCCTTCCATTAATTGTTGCCTCTCTTACTCTTGGGACTGAGCATGAATCTGCCTCTCCAACACTGAGCAAAACCTAGCCCTGCATTCTGACTGGATCCATCTTGCCAAGAGCACCATGAAAGCACCAGTACATGCATTCGTTTCTGAGTAGCTTCCTTCAGTCACAGCAGCTGCTCACTTGGGCTTTGGCCAGTAGCCAAATGACTAGTAAAGCAGTTCTCTCTGCCTATGATTCCTTTCCTCTCTCCCATTTTGCCTTCCTGCCTTCTTTTTCTTAAAAGAACAAAGCCAAGCAAAGTCAAACGAAGCCAATCAGCCTGATTACTGTGGTGCTTTCACTTGGGTGGGTTGGCAGGCCAAATCCCACCCCAGTGTTATGGTAATACACAAGGCCTGTTGCCACTGCTAAGCAGATGCAGGGTGGTAAATAAAGAGCTTGTTTAACAGACACCAAAGGAGAAAAGGAAATCTGTTGTTAGGCACTTACTGGAGTTTGGAGTGCACTTGTACGGAAACAATAACATGTAACTGGAGCTGGTTGGATGGAAACTGGTGGTGACTAGATGCTTGTCACTTGTTTCTGCTGGGTTGCCCGACCCTCTGCTTCATTTTGGAAGTTACAATCAGTTCTATAGTCTGAAAAAAGAAAGTGTGTGTGTGTGTGTGTGTGTGTGTGAGAGAGAGAGTCATGTATTTTATACTTACAGAGAGAGAGAGCGAGCGAGAGAGAGAGAGAGAGAGGAATGCATCTTGGTATCTCCATGACTTCCATTTGAGGGATGCTTTGAACTTGTTTTCTTTCTCCTTTCTCAAAAGCACAGAATTCTGGCTCTGCAAGAGGAAAATTTTGAGAACATACAAACAGTACCCACACACTGAATTAGAGCTTTAAAAGATCTTACATTACCCCAGTTCACACCCAAAGTATTTGTCATTTGAGTGTCAATGTAGCACTAAGCAACATATTCCTGACATTTTATAATAGCAAGGTAGCTGGATAGCTTAGTGGTTTAACTACTTGGCTACAGAGCCAGGGGGTGGGAGTTTGAGTCCCCACTTTGCCTCCTGGGAGTAGAGCCAGCCTGTATGGCTTTGGGCAAGCTGCACAATCCCAGGATTTCCTAGAAGAAGGGAATGATAAACCAATTCTGTGTATTCTCTGTCTTGAAAACCCTGAAAATGGTCACCAAAAGTTAGAATTGACTTGACAGCATGCATATTATTATTATTATTATTATTATTATTATTATTATTATTATTATTATTATTATTATTATTATTATTATTATTATTATTATTATTATTATTATTATTATTATTATTATTATTATTATTATTGCAAGTCATCACACTTGCCTATGTCCTACATGTTCAAATGGCTTTGAATGACAGAAGAGTCTCCCACCTCTTCCAGAGGAGCTTCTCCTGAGTTTATGCATTCATATACCAAGTTCTAGAGGTAGTGTGTGGTAGTGGACAGAGTAGCAGTCTAGGACTCAGGAGACCTCAGTTAAAATATTTGTCCCAATGGTAAAGCTTGCTTGCCCTATGTTAATGGATGAGTTTCAGTCACTGCAGCCTGATGATGTGGGCAGAAGAACCTTTGGGGAGGTGAGGGCTACCACGTGCCTGTTGGATCCTTGCCCTTCCTGGCTCATAAAAGCTGCCAGAAAGGGACTGGTTGACTGGGTAGGAGAAGGAGTGAACACCTCCTTGCAACAGGGTAGTATCCTTTCATGTGTAAAGGAGGCAATAGTAAGATCATTGTTTAAAAACAAGATACTAGAGCAGGTTGTGGCCTCCCAGCTCCAGAGGTTTCTGGACGAGACAGAGTATCTAGATCCATTTCATCTGGCTTGAGGCCTGGTTATGGGGCAGGGATGGCTTTGGTCGCCTTGGTAGATGACCTACATTGGGAACTGGATAGGGATCGGTGTCCCTGTTGGTTTTGCTGGAATTCTCAGTGGCTTTCGATACTATAGACTACAGTATCTTCCTGACCCATCTCTCTGGAATGGTACTTGGGGGCACTGTTTTATGGTGGCCCCAATCCTTCTTGGAGGAAAGAACTCACAAGGTGGTACTGGGGTGACACCCTAGCAACTAACCTATGGGGTCCCTTAGGGTTCTGTTTTGTCCCCCTATGGGGACACAGGAGAAAGGACGCTTCTCTTTTGCTGCTCCCCAACTTCGAAACTCTCTCCCACAGGGGGCCAGAATGACGTCATCTTTGTTGTCCTTCTGCAAGCAGGCAAAGACCTTTTTCTTCAGGCAAGTCTTCCCTCAGTAACTAGCTTCCTGTGTGAGATTTTTATATAGTGCGTTATGCGTTGCTGCTTTGACTGGATTTTTAGCACTACTTGTGTTTTCCATTTCTCAGAGTGGCATTTTTTTCTTTTTAATATTTATATATTTTGATACTAGCTTTAATACTGCCTTTTAACAGTGGTAACCATTGCTGTATACTCATTGTTTTAAAGTTTAAATATGTCTTTGAATATTGTCAGCCACCTTGGGTCATTCTCAAGGAGAAAGGTGGGGTAAAAATATTTTAAATAAATAAAATAAAACAAATAAATTTTGTTAAGTTGGTTTAATTATCAATCCAAATGGAGACTGTAGCAAAAAAAAAAATCAAAAGACTAAGACTTGGAAGGGCAGCAAGGAATAAATTAGGAAAGTTCATCAAGTGTAAAGATGTATTATTGGAGACCAAGATCAAGTTCATCCACAGTCTTGTATTCCTGATCACTATGTAGGAGTGTGAAAGATGGACAGTGAAGAAGGGTAACAGGAAAAAAAAAAGAGATTCATCTGAAATGTGCTGCTGGAGAAGAACTTTGCAGATATCCTGCACCACCGGAAAGACAAGTAGGTCCTAGAGGAAGTCAAGGTTGAAATATCTCTGGAGGTAAAAAGGATGAAATGCAGCCTGTCCTACTTTGGACACATTATGAGAAGGCAAGATTCTCTAGAAAAGACAATGATGCTAGGAAAAGTTGAAGGCAGCAGGAAAAGAGGAAGACCAAATATGAGATGGATTGACTCCCTACGGGAACCACAGGAATGGGTTTACAATTGCTGAGCAAGGCTGTTGAGAACAGGATGTTTGGAGACTGTTCATTCATTTGTTTGCCATAAATTGGAGGCAACCTGATGGCTAAGAACAGCAGCAGCAGCAACAACAACAAAGCAAAAGGGCTTATATGGGCAGAGACATAAGAATTTGGGTCCCAAACCATGCAGATTTTAAAAGTTAATAAGCACCACCTTGACCTGAATCCAAACAACCCCTGGCAACCATTGTAATTGGTGCAGAACAGATGACAGATTATGGCATGAATCCATGTGTCAGTAGCTTAGCTACTTTTTGCTGTACCAGTTGAAGCTTCTGAGTTGTCTCCAGGGGTAATGCCATGTATAGTGAATTACAATAGCCTAATTGTGGAGTTGATAACCAGTGTGGTGTAGTGGATAAAGCAATGAAGTAGGAGTCAGGAGGCCTGGGTTTAAATCTCCCCCTCAGTCATCGAAACTCACTGAGGGTGTGGAACTGGTAAAAACCACTCTTTAAATCTCTCACTTACTTTGAAAGTTCTGTTAGAGTTGCTATAATTTGGTTCAATCTTGAAGGCACATGACAAAAATCTTGGAGTTACAGAAGCATGGATCCACATGGCCACATCTGTCTTCCCCAAGAATGGAAAAAGTATCCAGACCAGGAATTGATGGTAAAATGTTGACCTGGTCATGGCTTCCACCCATTTTTCCAAGAGGATCACTGGGTCTAAGCCACCACACTCTTTACTTGGTTTACAAGGGGAATATTGACTCCACCAGCCATTACATAGGTGACACCTGAATTTGTTGGCTGCTGAGTGAACAACATCACCTCTGTCTTTTTTTCATTTCACCTGGGATCTGTTTTGTACAGCCCAAGGATGTGGACATGATCTTAGCAAAATGAGACATAGCATGTAACCTATAATACCTCAACATCATGGAGTTCCACAGGTGTCTATTCTGTCTCATCATTTCCCCATCAATTTAACATTCATGTCAAAATGACCCTGTGGGAAGTTGCTCAAGATTTCACTGCAGTTGTAAAACTGATCCCACTCTTTAAGTGCATCATTCACTCATGGTGTGTGTTGAGGGGTTATCATGTTGACTGGCATGATGATGATCTGGAATGATGGAACTTCAAATCATTCCACTGTCATGGATCAACCCCACTACCTTGGATGTTCTGGACCTCTAAGACTCTGCAGAGAAAGAGGACAGATGGGGATCATTCCTCCCAGGAACTGATAGATCCAACTGATTTTGTGACAAGCCTTGACAGATCTCTCTGTTAGGTGAGCCTCTGGCTGATCTCCTAAATAAAGAAGTGGCCTAGGCAGTACTACATAATCCCCACCTCTCCTGCTTATTACAGCCAGCATGATTCCACCTTCTGAGAGATCAGAATGATTAAAAATACAGTGCATATGAAAAAGACTAGGGTAACACTGATGGAAAACTCAGAATTAATTTCACTAAACATGTTTTACAGTCTACTTTAGGGCATACAATGCGGGGAAAATTACAGCAAATAAATTTCTTTTTTCTCCACCACCAATCCAGAGAAAGACAGCTATCAGTTTTTTTTTTTTTGAGGGGTTATTCACAGAGCATGATTCTGGGCCCACAAGATGGTAAAAGGACTACTTAACAGGCTCTGTATAATCCACTTGCAGGTAAAAAAATGTTCATATTTATTCTGATCAGGATGCCCTGGTTAGTGCAGATCCAGCTTTTGTCATTTTAGTTACTTGCTTGTCCTGTTTTTATGGTCACCTTACTATTTGTAGAGCTCAAGCACACAGAGATGATTATATTATCGCAAATACAGATCCTTTTCTTTCTTGCCTTATAGAAGTTGTCAGATGAGGGAGCTGTCTGAGCAGGTAAAAGGAATGGTTAACGCCTGTATATTATGGATTCTATTCTGTCCTATCAGTTCCTGATCTGTTCAACATCTACACCAGGATGAGCAAAGCATAGCCCAGAGCTGTGTGAAGACCCTCTAAAGCTTCTGTATTGCCTAGGAATCCATTTTCTGCCCATAGGACCTACCAGGAGCTGCAGCAGCTCTGGAAATTCCGGAAAGTACCCCAAATTAAAAGTGCAAGATAATCCAATGCTGTGATTTATTTCTATTATCATCCAAGGAAGCTCTTAAAATTCTTATCTGATGCTTGGCATTGTCAATGACCTCAATGGGAGAGAAAAAACTCAGAATATCCACTCAGTTAGTACAGAGGTACCCAGATGTCCATATGGTAGATGGAATAAGTCCCGCCTGCCCCATATTTACTCATCAGGGATCTGAAAAAAAATTGAATTGATTTGATGCTGTTTCTTCAACAGATTCCAATAATGGATTTTTCCTAAATTTTGAGATGGAGTAACTATTGTGGGGAAGCAAATGTTGGCATTCTAAAGACTAACACATTTAATATGGCTTAAGATTCTGTTGGTGGCAGCTCCCAGATGCATCATATGAAGTGGGCTACCCTCCACAAAAGCTCATGCAAAATAAAATACCTATTATTAGTCTTTAAGACATCACAAAGCTTTTTGTCAATTACCCACCCCACCCTATTTATGCCTCTTTTCTTCTCTACCACAGGGTGACACCACTGAGCAACAGAAAGAAAAACCTTAAACAAAATCATTTGATTTGTGTGTTGTCATGAGAGACACTGGATTCCCAGTGTGGTGTAGTGGATAGAGTGATGGATTAGGATTCTGGAGAACAGGGCTCAAATCCTCACTTGGCCACGGAAACTCACCAAAGGAGTGGAACTGGTAAAACCACTCTTTAAATATCTCACTTACTTTGAAAACCCTATTAGGGTCATTGTAAGTTGGTTTTGACTGGGTGCACAGAAAACGCACACACAGGAGAGACCTAAGGGGATGCTCCATAAAGAAGCATCCAATGTAATGGGACAAGAAGCCATTTTGGCACTGGCAACCTTTTGCTCTGTGCTATTCACTAAGAAGATACACTCAAAGAGGATGTGCCGTTTGAAAACTGGTGATGGGAGCTAGGTGGTCATCTGCCTTGGATGCAGATGAGTAAACATAAAAGAAGACTGATGGTAATAGCTACTAGTCAGGATGGCTATACCATACTGTATATTTTTTCTAGTATCAGAGTCAGTATGCCTATATACAGATGCTGTAGAACATGAGAGAGAGAGTGCTGTTGTCTTCATTTCAGGCCTACAGGAATCCCACGAGCATCTGGCTGGCCACTGTGTTGTGAGAATCTTGAGTTAGTTAGGTCTTTAATATGATCCAGTATGGCACTTCTTAGCACTCGAAGACCCATCAAGCAAGGATATGAGAAATAATGGCATGGAGGCTGCAGGCTATGCCAGTTTGGCTAGTTGCTTGATCCTTTGAGTGGCTATCTCTCTGTGTGCCTGCAGCCTGCACATTGTAACTGTGTACTGTCAGGCATCAGCACCCTTTGTTAATTCCACCAAATTGCTAATAATTGTGACAGCGGCCAGTCAGCGTTGATCACCTCCAGTGGAAACATCAACAAAGTAATCATTTTCCTACTGTTTCGCATGGTTGTGTTAAACCTCCTTAATTATTGTCTATCCCTAATTCAGAGAAATAAGAGCTGGCTTTTATTTATTTGAAGTGGGAGGAGAAAATAATTAATGGGATTGAGTGCAGGTGTGGCTGCAAGACGTACATTTCATCCAGATGATGACAGCAGCATTTGCAATGGAAATAAAGGAGTTTCAAAAGATGATATGGAGCAGGTGTAAATTATGAGGTTAACTGAAGCCCTGGGTATCAACTAGCTTTGATATTTGCACAAGAAGAAGCTGTGGTGGAATGACAAAGCCAGGCCATCTCCAACCTTCAAAGGGAGACCTCGGCTAATTCTGGCTGGTCTCCCCATATTTCTCTTTTATTTTCAAAGAGCGAATGATAAAGTAATTCCTTAATTGGCCAAGTTAAGCAACAATTTTGGCACTTGGAAATGCCGCACAAAATGTGTCCCCAAATCAACTTTGTAATTTATGATGTGAAAACTGTTTGTGCACGGGGGCACACACACACACGCACATTTAGCAGTAGAGATGGGGCTTCATATTCATAGACAAATAAAAAGCCCACCAGCACCGGTGGCCAGCCCAATTACCACCCACCCCCAGAACCTGCCAGTCCATTTACAGTGCAGCAAGCAGCGCATATTGCACATGGCCAGTGTCATTGTCAGCATGCCAATCGTGTCAGTCGTCTGGCTGCTGCATCCCCATTTCCTT
Source organism: Pogona vitticeps (assembly GCF_051106095.1). Lineage (NCBI taxonomy): Eukaryota > Metazoa > Chordata > Lepidosauria > Squamata > Agamidae > Pogona > Pogona vitticeps. The sequence goes on along the minus strand of NC_135786.1, from coordinate 64,981,989 downwards.
GCTTGCCCTGCCATTCCAGCAAGGGGGCGGGAGGACAAGTCTCTCTGCTCCACTATGGAGTAGCGGGGTGAGCAGGGAGATGGGGCTGTGGTAGCCAGAGTGCTGCGACGTCTGCTATACATGCCCTGCTGGAAGTGGACCTGTGGGTTCTGGGGGTAGAAGGGGCTGGCCACCTGTTCCAGCAGGCTTCGTATTTATAGCCCCATCTCTGTTTAGCATACTGTATATTTATAAGGTTACTGTCTAGCTTATCCAGTCAAAATACTTGATCTAGCAAGCTCCAAGAAGACCCAATCCTCAACAAGGAAAGCCTGGTCTACCCATAATCTTGGTAGACCAACCTTCTGTCTTGATGCAATTACCACCTATTTATCCTGGAAAGGGCATGATCTTTTGAGTTCCATGAAGACCTGTTCTCCAACAGGGAATCCTGGTCTACCTGTGATCCAGGTAGATCAAGTGTCCTGGGCACAGCTATCTCCATCAGCCAGACCAGAGGCCTGGTCTACCAAGCCTCAGGTAGACCTGCCCTTCACTGCCTCAGCGAGACATATTGTGTCATCTTGCAGGGCCCACTAGTAGCCTGCAAGAAATGAGCATCTGCCCTGGAGGTCAGGACTATGCAGTGTGTTTCCTGTGGAGGCAGACAGATGATTAAGCCAGTCTTAGAAGTTTGGGGAAGGAGAGTACCCTTTGAATTTGGTGCCTTGGGGCAAAGCTCTAGTGATCTTAGTTTTTTTGATGTTCAGCTTCAGACCATTTTTTGCACTCTCTTCTTTCACCCTCATTAAGAGGTTTTTAAATTCCTCCTCACTTTCTGCCACCAGAGTGGTATCATCTGCATATCAGAGGTTGTTGATATTTCTTCCAGCAATCTTAATTCTGGTGTGGGATTTCTCCAGTCCAGCCTTTTGCATGATGTATTCTGCATATAAGTTAAATACACCAGGGGACAATATACAGCCTTGCTGTATTGCTTTTCCAATTTTGAACCAATCACTTGTTCCATATTCAGTTCTAACTGTTGCTTCCTGTCCCACGTATAGGTTTCTCAGGAGATAGATAAGGTGGTCAGGCACTTCCATTTCCTTAAGGATTTGCCATAGTTTGCTGTGGCCCACACAGTCAAAGGCTTTTCCATAATCAATGAAACAGATGTTTTTCTGTCCTTTTTTGTAGGTGTTTTTCTGGAACTCTGTAGTTTTCTCCATGATCCAACTCATGTTAGCAATTTGGTCTCTAGTTCCTCTGCCCCTTCAAAATCCAGCTTGTACTTCTGAGAGTTCTCAGTCCATGTACTGCTGAAGCCAATCTTGGAGGATGTTGAACATAACTTGCTAGTGTGTGAAATGAGTGCAATTGTACAGCAACTGGAGCATTCTTTGGCACTGCCCTTCTTTGGGATTGGAATGTAGACTGATCTTTTCCAGTCCTCTGGCCACTGTTGAGTTTTCCAAACTTGCTGGGATATTGAATGTAGTACCTTAACGGCGTCATCTTTTAAGATTTTAAATAGTTCAACTGGAATGCCTTCACCGCCACTGGCCTTGTTGTTAGCCAAGCTTTCTAAGGCCTGCTTGACTTCACTCTCCAGGATGTCTGGTTCAAGGTCAGCAACCACATTGTCTGGGTTGTCCGGGATATCCACATCTTTCTAGTATAATTTCTCTGTGTACACTTGCCACCTCTTTTTGATGCCTTTTGCCTCTTTTAGGTCCCTACCATTTTTGTCCTTTATCATGTTCATCTTTGCACAAAATGGTCCTTTCATATTGCCAATTTTCCTGAAAAGATCTCTGGTTTTTCCTTTTCCGTTATTTTCCTCTATTTCTTTGCACTGTTCATTTAAGAAGGTCCTCTCCTTGCTATTCTTTAAAAGTTTGCATTCAATTTTCTGTAACTTTCCCTATCTCCCTTGCATTTTGTTTTCCTTCTCTACTATTTGTAAGGCCTCGTTGGACATCCACTTTGCTTTCTTGTATTTCCTTTTCTTTGGGATGGTTTTTGTTGCTGCCTCCTGTACAATGTTACGAGCCTCTATCCAAACTTCTTCAGGCACTCCGTCCACCAAATCAAGTTTCTTCAATCTGTTCTTCACTTCCACCATAAGGGATTTGGTTTAGATTACACCTGACTAGCCCAGTGGTTTTTTCTACTCTCTTCAGTTCAAGCTTGAATTTTGCTACGAAAAGCTGATGATCAGAGTCACAATCAGCTCCAGGTCTTGTTTTTGACGACTTCTCCATCTTTGGCTGCAGAGAATATAATGAATATGATTTCGGTATCTGGTGATGTCCATGTGTAGAGTCGCCTCTTGTGTTGTTGGAAAAGAGTGGTTGTGATGACTAGCTTGTTCTCTTGACAAAACTCTATTAGCCTTTGCCCTGCTTCGTTTTGAACTCCAAGGCCAAACTTGCCTGTTGATCCTTTTATTTCTTGACTCCCTACTTTAGCATTCCAATCCCCTATAATGAGAAGAACATCTTTCTTTGGTGTCAGTTCTAGAAGGTGTTGTAAGTCTTCATAAAATTGGTAAATTTCAGTCTCCTCAGCATTGGTGGTTGGTGCATAAACTTGGATTATTGTGATGTTGAATGGTCTGCCTTGGATTCGTATTGAAATCATTCTATCATTTTTGAGATTATATCCCATTACAACTTTTCCACTCTTTTATTGACTATGAGGGATACTCCATTTCTTCTGCTATGGGCTTCTTGCCCACAATAGTAAATATGATAATCGTCTGAATTGAATTTGCCAATTCCCGTAAATGTTAGTTCACTGATGCCCAGGATGTCAATGTTTATTCTTGCCATCTCCTGTTTGACCACATCCAGCTTACCAAGGTTCATAGATCTTACATTCCAGGTTCCTATGCAGTATTTTTCTTTGCAGCATCGAACTTTCCTTTCACTTCCAGCCACGTCCACAGCTGAGTGTCCTTTCGGCTTTGGCCCAACCACTTCATTAGCTATGTAGCTACTTGTCCTCCACTCTTTCTCAGTAACATTTTGGACGCCTTCCGACATGAGGGGCACATCTTCCAGTGTCATATCTTTTAGGCTTTTGTTTCTGTTCATGGGGTGTTCTTGGCAAAGATACTGGAGTGGCTTGCCAATTTTTACTCCAGATGGATTGCGTTTAGTTGGAACTCTCCACTATGATCTGTCTGTCTTGGATGTCCCTGCATGGCAGAGCCGATATCTGCTCTGAGTTACTCAAGCCTCTTTGCCATGCCAAGGCAGCAATCCATGAAGAGGGACATAATTGTTAGAGCAAACCAATTGGTCCCCTGAGCACTCACTCCTACCTCCACCTTTCTGAGCCCTTGTCAGGGGCTTCTACTTTTCTGTTGCCTCTAGGTTCACTCAAGTTAAGTCTGTTCCCAGCCTGTGTGATTGCTGGGAATGGATGGAAAAGTGAACCTTAAACTGTCAAGGCTACTTCTGCTGTCAATTTTTGGTATTGTGAAGTGGTTTAATAAGTGAGCCACTTCAGGATATTGGCAAATTGAAAATTTCCCCTGCTGCTTGGTGGAGGGACAGAGGAACTGATTTTCTTTTAAACTCTGCTGGATCATAACTCATGTATTGCATCATTTAGTTTATTTTTTTAAAAAATATTTTCTTTACCTTCTCTGAAGTGCCAATTGACAAACTGTATGCAGTTGAAATCACTGTTTTGGCTGTGGGCAGTTTCTCAGTCAGCACTTCAGACAAGGCAAAGAATTTTATTAACATGTTTTAAAAGCCTCTTTCATAATACAGTGATGCCTTGCATTACGACGTTAATTCGTTCCAGCGAAATCGCTGTAGAATGTAAACGTCGTAATGTGAAAAGAAAAAGCCAATTGAAATGCATTGAAACCCCTTCAGTGAGTTCCAATGGGCTGGAAACTCACTGTGCAGCGAAGATCCTCCATAGGGCAGCCATTTTCGGTGCCTGTCTTGCGAGGAATCTGTCCCAGAAAACAGCGGGGAGCCATTTTATTTACCTGGTGGCCATTTTGAAACCACCAATCAGCTGCCCAAAAATCATTGTTTTGCGAAGAATCGGTTCCCGAAGCAGGGAACCAATCATCGCAAAGCGAAAAACCCCTATTCAGACCATCGTTTTGCAATCGCAATTGCGATTGCAAAAGATTGTCGTAATGCGGGGCAATTGTAAAGCGAGGCACCACTGTAAATAAGTTTAACAAGAGAATCAATTGCCCAGAAATGGTGCTAGCAATTTTTCCTCAACCTTTTACCCTGCTTAGAGAACAGAACTGTGTATATTACATGCCCTGCCCCCACTAAATCAGAATATCTTAGAACTGCAGAGCTGGAAGGGACCCCATTGACCATCAAGTCCAGCATTTGCCGGGAAAGCATAGTGACAAATGAAATTCCCAATCTCTGGCTCTGTACCCAGATACCTAAACCACAGAACTAAATTTAGTCTATTTTCTTACATTGTTCCACCAGTTTTGAAGTGAAATGCAGTTGTCCGTTCATTGAATTGGAAAGAGGGCATCATCCGATCCTTTCCCTCAAGGAGCAAAATATCTTGAGCTGGCCTCGGCCAAGGTCCACCAGCCCATACTCTCTGGCAGAGGCTACTCACAGTTCTTGAAAAAAATGTGCTAGGCAAACAAGTCTACCACTTCATTTCCACACAAGTAATGTTAAAATAACTTTTCCAAGAGGGCAATGATCCTACTAGTTCCCAGTCTTGTCGCTGTGGACGACTGCAGGATTAAGTACAGCAACCTAATCTACAAGCACATTAGAATGTGCAAAAACAATAATCCTGCAAAGGAAACACATTATCTGGCCTTGTTACTTCACAAAGTAATTTGAATTAATTTTTCCCTGGAGTGGTTAGGGACCACTGCTGCCTGCCCTTGTCTTTTCTCTTTGGCTAATGAAGCTTTACCAGTGACTGTTAGTGAATTTCTATTAAGACCTCATTTTAGAGGTTATTACGGGGCAAAACAATTCCTGCTCCTGGGAAAGATGCCTATGAATTTGTAATTGTAAGTCCATGTCTGGTAGGGATTAGCATTTGAAAGGAACAGAATTTGTGTGTGAACCTAGTTGGGTATGGAAAGATAATTTCTCTTAGCCGAAGAAAAGCAGTGTAATATTTGATTATAGTTTGTGCATTTAATTTTCCCCTGTTCAGGCCTCTTCTGGATAATTATTTTTACAAAATATTGTTCTCTCTACTCTCGTAACTCTAGTGACATACATATTAAAGTATGCAATGAAATAACAGACTTTTGACCTTTGTTTTATCCTCCTAAATTACATTTATACTTGGCAGTATTCTGAACGTGCGTGTCTGTATTTGAGAGAGAGAGAGATGCAAACTAGAGTGGTAGTTAAATTCTGCTTCAACAGTGGTAACAGAATGTTACCCACCCCAGGGCAGTCAGGTCACTTACAGGGTGCAGAACAGAATGTCATATACATGCTCTGTCTTCAAGAAAGTGGAACTCTTGGGGTGGGGGGGTGTTCACAAGGAATGGTGGGGTAGCGGCAGCTCATGCCCTCAGAGTATTTGCTAGTCAAGGTTGCTGCCGCCTCAGTTCTACCTAATGATAATGCCAACCGAGAGGGAGGGAAACACAAAAGTATTTACCAAAGGGTCAAAGTTGAGGATCCTGTTTTATGTTTAACTCACTGTTAGAGGATGGAGAAACTCATTAGCGCACCTTTGTTAGGATGCCACCACCATGCCTCAAGCTAATTTTTAAAGTTCGTTGTCTCTGTTTCGGAGCTTTAGTTTAACTACTGATCCTGAAGTCTCTAACAAAGATAATGTTCAGTCTTTTAAAATTTCTCCTCCCCCACTATGGTCTGCAGTGCCCAGCCTGATGAGAAATTGTGCAGGATGTAGAGCTTTGCCTATTTATGTTATTTGAGTGATCCAATAAAAGTATTTTACTCAGTCTTCTTTGCATTTTTTTCCACAGCTGTGTTCCTTTTCTGCTTTGGTAAAGTAAATATTGGGGAATTTTGGTTATTCCTTTTAGTTAGCAAAGTATGAGGTAGAAAAAAGAACAACACAGACACAAGGAGAGATCAGCTCATTCTCATCAGCCCTCCTTGATTTCTTTTGCACACAAAGTACCACTTTGTAAGATAAAATATCTCCAGAAAAAAATGAAGGTAGAAAAAGTTATCTTTACTTACAGTTATCATTTGTAGTTACAGTAAGAAGGCAAGAGCAGGGAGTAGAGTCTCCAACATGTAGAAGACACTACATGAATCGTTGCATGGAGAAAGGTGTGAGAGGAGAAGATTATCAACATAAAAACAATGGAAGCAAACAAACAAGAAGAAGGGGCAGGGACTTGCTTCAAATGCCAGAGGTGGGGAAATAGATTTGTCTCAAAAAGCCATGACTCAAGAAGGGCTAAATTACAATCTACTAGGACTGCGCTACTACCCATTAAGAAATACACTAGATTTGATTTTGATTGACTTCCCCCCCCCCTTAGGTTTCTACTAAATTTATTCTCCAGATTCAGTTTAAGGACTGATCCTGAGAATTCAACATCTATGCAGGAGAACTTCCTGTTCCCTCTCCCAGACCTGCTGTTCCTCTGCCCTAAGCTTTGAGATGCCCAGCCTAATGAAGAGTTCTGGGGGACTCCAAAAGCTACCTCTCTGTGATCCCTTAGTGTCTAGTGTCTAATACTGTACTGGTATTACTCATTCATTCTGGGTTACAGACTACATATCTGTTTGCGTATGTGTGTGTGTGCGTGCTTTTTTTCGTTCTGTAGTTTTAAATTAATTATATATTCTGGATTAGGAAGCAAGAGTATTCAGGGGGCACTTAACCAGAACTGTAAAAGCCAAGAAAATCTCCTCCACTAATTTTTTCTTAGCAGCCGTGTTAGCATCAAACCCGTGTGAACAGAATGACGGGCATCATTTCCCTGATCTCAGAAAAAAAAGGCGGATATCTGAATAATGATTTTGGGTTTAGGGTTAGGTATTCTACATTACTCTGGCAGTGGTGGCTGGAAATTTCAGCACCCGTGCAGTGGATAACATTTAATCAAGGAGGGTCTTACAAACCCAATCTAAAGTCTCAAGATACTAATGTTTAAAAAACAGCATTTTGATTTTTCCCCTTCTCCCTCATTTCTCAAAGATATCCTCAAATGCAGGTTTTGAAAGGGGAAAAGGCTAATTGCAGATGGTCACCTCTGTTGCCCAGCAGACACCAAAGAGGAGGAATAATTGACAATTTTATTGTCCCTAATCTTCAGCCCACATCAAATCAGCAGTGAGATGGGAGCATATTTCCGACTGCAAGCTGCATTTGCTGATAAGTTGCAAGGCTGATAGCCCTGGAAGTCACATGAAAGTGATAATCTGTCATGGGAGCCTAGCCATGGGAGCATTTTCTGACCTTCCTCCACTATCTAGGGTGACCGCAGATGGAATAGGTGGCTTCCCTTTAATTGTAATGAAATGCTTGCTAAGGGTTCCCCTTGCCACTCCCATAGCCTTTCTGCTCTTAAAGGCTGGCTGTAGATTTGCCAAAACACAACCAGAAGCAGTCTTACAGAGAAAACAGTTTAACTACAGGTTACCTTTTGGACTGGCTATAATTTGTTTCCTGCTGAATTCCTTAAGCCTGAAAGGTTTCTCAGGCAAAATCTGACCCAGTATGACGATGAACATACAATGTAAATGGCAGTACTCCCGAAGCATATCCAGTTCTTTCAAGCACTTCTCATGGAACTTCATTTTCGCATTCCCATGATACCAACACTCTGCTTTTAGCGGCTTCATCTCTGTGCTTAACGTTTGGGCTGTATGGATCTGATACTAATGCTTCTGATTTAGAATGCAACTACATAGCAGGAAAATTCTGAATGGATCTGCTGAAATGTCACACCCAGGAAGCAAGTATTCCCTGAGTTAAGTTGCTTTAGCCAATCACACAGGAGTCCACAGACAGAAGGGAAGAAATCAGCCATGTTTGCAGCTTGTTAATTGTTTGAACTTCCAGCTACATTGGTGCCTGGGTCTTCTTGTTTCCTTCTTCTCTTTCCCTTCCCTTCCCTTTTAAAGTCTTGCTGTCCTAGGCTTAGGACAGCTAGGTGACCAAAGAGGAAGAGCGAGATGTCAGCAAAGAGTGAGGAGGAAGTTTTAAATTCAGCCATGTTTCCAGCTTGTTACGTTAGCTTTGCTCTGACCATCTAGGTTTTCAGGAGACACAGTTTGAGTGGACCAGTCTTAAAACATCCTCCTCTACCTCTGCTGATTCCTTGTCCCCCTCCCCTTTGGTTGCCTAGCTACCCTAGCTGTAGATTAGCAAGCCTTTAAAAAGAAAGAAGGAAGGAAGATGAAAGCAAACCCAGGCACCAGTTGCTGGTGGGAAAGGATTCAGATGGATGCCCTGCCTCTCTCATCTCTGCTGATTCCTGCTGGAATGCCTCTAAGTACAATGACTACTGACCTCTTTGCATCAGCTGAAGCAATCACACTGCCTGCATTGATGCAAATGTATTTGATTTTTAAAAAAAGAAAAAGCAGGAACCACAGCAGCAGAGGGGGAAAAAACCCTTACTGGTTAGGATTGAAAAATTCTGGGCTGATCTGCATGGATTTGTACATCATGCACTTAACAGAAAATTATGTAAATCAGGCCATCCAAATCCTGGAGAATTTAATGTATTACTGTACTTGTCAATATAGTAGCACCCTTGGAAACAGTGGTATTGATCTGGAACACAAACATGCCTGGTAACTACCATTTTATTCTTTTGAGGGTGCCCTGGGACTGTATAGCTTGTCCATAACCAAACTGGCTGGCTCTACTCACAGGAGGCACAGTGAGGAATCAAACACCCAACTTCTGAATCTGCAGCCAGATATCTAAGCCCGTGAGCCAGCTGAAAGCTTTATTAGGGTACCTGTTAGCTAGTTCTGACGTGACAGCACATAACACACAGGGTTGTGAACAATTATATCTTTGTTTCCCCTTGCACATAGAAGAGAAATCAGAAATATTTTCTTGCTGTGAGACATAAACGTTTTGTTGGTGGTGGTGTCTTTAAAGAGAATTTGTACGTTTATAAGATGGATTTTGTTTGCATTATTGTACTGCACGTGGGAGGAATGCTAAACTATGCTAAGGATGCTCTCAGTCTTTGAACAGCCTTACAATGGAGTATTTTAGGGGTATTTTATGCATTTGTGGAGTAACCATAGGGTGGAGCAAGACACATATGATTATCCACAGAGTGGAACCCTGCCACATCTATGGATCATTCATATTCAATCTAGCTTTGGTGGGACTAAAAATTCATGCCACAATTCCAAGCAAGGAAAAGTGAGTTGAAAGTACAACACTCTATCCAGGAAGACTCAGATGGCACCAAAGGAGATATAGGGTGACCAAGGGAATGCCCTGCCCAGTAGAGCCAAACACCTCTCCTAGGCACTCCAGCTACTGAGATGTTGCAGAGGACTCAAACTGTAATTCTCAAGGTGACAGGATGTGTTTGTCAAAAGCTTGATCTTTTATTGATTTACTAAAGGTTTTACTTGGAAGCTAAACCTGTGAATTTTTCTGAGCCAAGTCACTCTGCTTGACTGGGATTGGTCATCTTTATCTATGATGCTCCAAGTAAGCAGAAAGTTTTTCAATATCTGTCTCCTTGTAGCTACTTAGTCAGGCAATTAGTATAGTTTCAGGGAGAAGTGAAAGACTTGCATTCTCATTGCTAACTAGGGTTTGCATTCTACAATTTTATTTTCTTTCTCCTCCTATTATGTCATAATAGGAGGAGAGGTCGTTCTGGGTAAATGTTGCACTCACCTTGTGCAGGCTTGAGTGATTAGCTCAGAATCAAAGCTCTCAGAGTCTGTCTTTCTCTCCCACCCCCATTTTTACTGGTGGTGTTAGTACCATTGCCTCCAAGCCTTTTTGCAATTGCGAGAAGGGCATCTATGGCCAAAAGTGCAATCGTCTTGTGTGTCCTTGAGTGTTTAAGGTCTACCATGTCTAAAATTGTTGGTGCTGTGTAGGCCTCCCCAACCCCAAATCATTTGCCCTTCCCCACTCGTGGGATTTCTTCCCTCATGTAGATTAGAAATGCAGAAACAGTGTCCTAAATCCAGACATGTATTGGGTCAGACTATAATCAGAAGGGCAGAGGGTGGGGGTGGGGTAGAGCAGCAGTCAGTAACCCCTACTGGGGCCCAAACTGGGTCAGGCAGGCAATGCACACCACTAATGATAACTGCCGCCTTGCTGTGAGGATGATTCAAAAGTATAAAAACTGAATACAGTCAACCCTCGACATACAAACTTAATCCATTCCGGAAGGATGCTTGTACGTTGAAAAGTTTGTAAGTCAAACCAGCATTTCCTGTTGGAATGCATTGAAAACTCATCAATCCATTCCGGCTGTTTTTGGTTATTAGGTCGAGGGGCAGTTTGTAAGTCGAAGCATTAGTTCCCATAGGAACTAATGCAAAGCCAGTTAATCCATTCCAACCACTAGGGGCAGAATTTTTTCTTTAACCTAAGATGGCGTAGGTTTAAAAAAGGCAGGAAACCATGGAGGGAATGAGCAAACACTGTTTAAAAAGAACACTTTTAAAATCAAGCACCTTTTACACCAAAACAGGCACCTTTTCAACCAAGCACCATTTAAATCAAAACAAGCAACTTTTAAAACAACCAAGTACATTTTTACCGAAGCAGGTTTTAACTCAAACTGAGCTCTCTTTTACCCAAGCACCATTTAACCCAAACGCAGCACCTTTTAAACTAAATTTTACATTTAAAAATGACAACCCCAGGCAGTCCCATGTCTCTCTTCCCACTCTCTAACCGCTTGGATGAGCAAGGAAGCAGACAAGCAGCCTCTTCGCTAACTGAAAGTTCAAATTTCCCGCTTTCCCTGCCTTCCCCGCACTTTTTTTCCATTCGTAACGCGAATCCAAGTTCACAAGTTGAGTCTATATTTTCCTATCAAAGCGGTTCATAAATCGAAATGCTCGTAATTAGGGCTGTTCGTAAATCGAGGGTTGACCGTAGGTTGTTTGCACCCATGTGAACAATCAACCTGCTTTTTCCCCCTGTTGGGTGTGATGGTTTAGCTTCCAATAGGAAGATGATGTTTGAGATATTTTGTGTAAATTGTACACAGTGTGAAGGGGGAAAAAGTGCTTATTCTGTCTCTTTCTCTCTTATGGTGGAGGTGAGGGTTTGAGAATCCTGGACAGGATAGCTTGACCATAAACATCCCTTTTGTGAATTTCTTCTCACACCATCTCTGAATTTCAGATGTCTATAATCTTGTGTGATGACTTCATGACAACACAGATGTAATGTGTCAGACCATGTCTGGCTATCCCAGCAATTCACGTTCTGCTTGTTTTTAAACAACTATGGAAAGTGGCTTTCTCGAGTTTTGATGAAACCATCAGTGATTGTGGAGGGTGGGATCTTTAACCCCCTTCCTTAATTTATCATTTCCAATGTGTTTTTAAAATTGCCCCTTACAGAGTGACTGTGAGAAATGTGTATGTGTTGGGAGGGGAGGTACAGGTAGCTCTTTGGCATTTACACCCCAGAGGGCCTAACACCAGCTTCAGAATGGTGGCACTGGGAAATGGAGGTTGAAAAATAATCTCTCCTAGTACCGCAATTCCTTGCAAACAGGATTCTTTTGGTGTGCTGAAGATCTGCTCATGAACCTCTTGAAACATGTCTATTTCATGTTATGATACAAAGCTAAAAAAAATATTACTTTTCTTGTTATTCTCCAATTCTCACACTGATCTTTGTCACCTAAAACAGGTCCATGAACTGGGTGGCTTGATGCATGAAAACACCCTATGACGTTTTGCTTATCCTATCCAGTGACAGTTTTGAATTGGCTTCAGAACTGCTGTAATTAGATGTGATTAAGCTTCATCAAAAGCAACATGACTTAAATTAGTCATGACCAACTTGTTGGTGTAGTTGGCAGCACAAAAGGTCCTGTGCATGTCTTACAAAGTTCAGTGGGGTTGACATTCAGGTAAGTCTGTATAGGATGACAGTTTTGCATCCTAACTCAGTAGGTGCAATGATCTCAAGTGCAAGTCCCAGTGTGTTCAGAGGAATTTATTAACAGGCAAATAACACAGGAGCGCAGCCTTACTCAAGAAGAACTGTAGTTTGAACCTTGCTGTGATACCACAATTACCCAGTTTGGAGCCTCCTTTATTTAATTTTCCCCAATAACAACTAAACTTTTATGATGCTGGAAACACAACCATTACTAAACATGCTAAACAAGATTAGGTATACATTGTCATGATCACCACTGCTATCATTCTTGTCCTCCTTTTTCTTCTCCAACTCCTTTTTCAACAGCATATAGTCAAATTTCAGAAGACATGTCACATATTCTAAATAATAGTATATTCATGTATTCAGAGACATTAGTTCAATATCCATGCCTTCATACGTTTTGGCATTCTGTCTATGAACTGGAGATGAAAACATTCAGCTACCAGGCAAGGTGTATCTTTATCTAAAAAAAAAAGTGGGTGGGATAAAATAAGTCATAAAATAACAAATTGCATGTTTGTGTGTGCTATTTAATATGTATCATTGGAAATATGAACATAATTACTGTAATTTATAATGAAATACTATACATTTAATCCTTGTGGAGAACAGTGTGACCACGTAAGCCATGTGCCTGCTTAGTCTGCTGTCTGGGTGCTAATAGAGTAGTACTTGCACTAATGGGATGGTATATAAATTGAATGAATGAATGAATGAATGAATGAATGAATGAATGAATGAACGAATGAACAAACGAACGAACGAACGAACAAACGAACGAACGAACGAACGAACGAACGAATGAACCTGTTGGAAATTTCAGGGTTGCAAGATCAGACATGTGATAAGAAGCCTGCCAAAGTAGAGGAAGAACTTACACATTTGCAGTTCCACTCTGCCTTTGCCAAATAGGGTAGCGGCCTTTGCCTTTAGCCCAGAGGGGAACACTCCCTTCATATATAGGATGCCTTCAGATAAATGGTTCACTGTAATGTAGGGCACATGCCTGCCTAGAGGATGAAGAAGATATTCATCCGTGCTTACTAAAAAAACAAACAAGTGAAAAGGGGTATAGGGTCTTTTAAGACTCTGAATTGCAACTAGTAGGGGCTGTTTCATTCTTTAAAGGCACATATTGTTATGGAAAGATATTTGCAATCAAAACTTTGACAAAGGGTGAGATATAATCTTAGAAGATACCATTTCCTGGTATTGTAGCTGCTCACCACTTCCCTTTCACAACCAGAAAGATGAAATCACATGTTTTACTGGGACCCTTCCTTCTGACTTTACTTAACTTTAATAAAATGTCTTCAAAACATCACACATTATTTAGGAAAAGAGAGACCTCTCAGCTGCAGCAGTGTTCATAGGCAGAGGCTCCAGGCTCTGCACTGGCAGGACATACACCATCCTTCTATGCCACCCCCACCTCTATAAACAAAAGGAGGAAGGATGACCCGAGATAGCCCCTGAGTACTAGCTGAGGAAAGTTGAGTCAAAGGCATTTGCTTTTGAGGGAATCTTGAGATAAATTTGAGAGGCATAAAAATGTGGTAGCATCTCTTCCGGAAACACCTTTTATTCCACATTGAAGTGTTTACCTTCAACTCATTTTAAAAGCATAGGCCAATGAATTGGCTAATAGAGATTCCAGCCGAAGAACCATTAGGTAAGCAACCATCAACAGCCAAACAATCTAACATTTATGGCTGCACAGATTATTCTCCCATAGAGGACGATGAAACAGAGCAATGAAACACCATCTGTCACCAGAGAGTCAATTACAAGTCATTCGTGAGAGGAAAAAAAAATCCCTAGCTCAGCTAAATAAAAATGAGGAATTTCTAACAAGCCATACATTCATAATACCCACCATGTAGTAATAATAAAACTAAGTGGAAAACTACATTAGTGAGTTTCTGTAGGCTATCTAGCCTAGCATCCTCTTGATGAGGACATTGAGAAATTACCATGCTCTGCTTGAAGACCTCTCCTTGAAGATAATGCAGTGGTACAGTCTCAAGAGATAGTAAACATATGGTCTAACTGATCCTGACCCTTGAGTGGAAGCAACAAGTCATTGTTCACCTACTGAACTTTAATGGTACATCAATTCCCAACTAAGGCAAAGAAAGCACTGGGGCTACAATCATATGCACATTTTCCTGCATATTTTTCCATTGAATGCTATTGTGCCCAACAGAGAGGTCTAAGATTATAAAGGGGGTGGGGAAGCAAAGTGCAGCATATGGACCACTTGCATCCCTCAAGAGTCCCACTACTAATTTTCCCCCAAAAAAGCTGCCCAGTAAGTTTCCTTGTGTGCTCTTGGGGCAGTTTGCTGTGTTTGAGAGACTTGGCACCACTGGGGCCCCATGCACACATGCATCCCATTTTCTTAAACAACAACAACTAGAGGCTGTAAAGAAGGTTTTTCACTTTAAAAAAAGGTTCTGTACCTTGATTCTGTACCGATCACTTTTGGAAATTTTCATCAAGTTGGCCTAGAGATGTTTAGGATGCCTTGCGTGTTTTCCTTCCAGAGGCTTTGATGCTGCTCCAAATTCCCCTGCCCCAAACACCTTTAACACTATCTCCTCTTAGGAAACAATTTGCCAACCTGATCAATAACTGGAATTTACAGAAGGGACTGAAAGCTGCTGCTAATTAGGCCCCAAACCGAGCACAAATTTCATAGCTAACCAGCCAAGGCAGGAGCTACAACTCAATGGTAGAGCATGTGCTTTACATATAGAACATATCAATCCACGGCATATCCAGCCAAACGGATCAGGTAATGGGAAGGGCCTCTGTGGTTGGGGCTGTCATATGTCAGTTCTCCAAGTCTTGGTACCCTATTTTGCATATCCTGCAAAACAAGCATTCTCTTTTGCATAATATGTAAATTTGCATATTATTAAGCATATTAATATTTGTATTGTTTTCCTACCTAAGAATTTTAGTCTTGGCATCACTGCAAGCTTGGAATAATTTATATTCCCTTTCTTTTTTTCTCCTTTTCTTCCTCTTTTGCTGATGCCAATTCTTTCTTTCCTCAGGGTGGCACCTTGCTAAGCTCCCAAATAAGCTCCTAGAAGGCCTATGGGAGATAAAAATAAACTTGATGTTTCTGGAAGGCCATATATTCACAGACTCAGAGATTTATAGGGCTGGAAGGGATTCCAGGGGTCACTGAGTCCAACACCCACTGCCAAAACAAAAAACACATCCACTCCTTGGAAAAGTTCCTTTTTCGGACTCTAGCTCTCCCAGCCAGCATTCATTGCTAGGGCTTCATTGCTTTCTATGGACTGTTTGAAGGCAGTTCTGCCAACCTATTTCAACTGTTCGCTCACCGGTTCAGACCAAGCATTCACATAATTGCAAGATTAATTAAGAGCCTTTACCCAGTTTCTCCAAAAATCCTCTTAAACTATGGATGGCCTCACTGTTTGAAAGGAATGCTAGGTAAAGGTAAAGGTTCCCCTTGACAATTTTTGTCCAGTCGTGTTCGACTCTAGGGGGCGGTGCTCATCCCTGTTTCCAAGCCATAGAGCCAGCCTTTTGTTCGAAGATAATCTTCTGTGGTCACATGGCCAGTGCGACTTAGACACGGAACGCTGTTACCTTCCCACCGAAGTGGTCCCTATTAATCTACTCGCATTTGCATGCTTTCGAACGGCTAGGTTGGCGGGAGCTGGGACAAGCGACAGGCGCTCACTCCGTCGTATGGATTCGATCTTATGACTGCTTGGT
This sequence comes from Pogona vitticeps, assembly GCF_051106095.1. Taxonomy (NCBI): domain Eukaryota; kingdom Metazoa; phylum Chordata; class Lepidosauria; order Squamata; family Agamidae; genus Pogona; species Pogona vitticeps. Next base: position 64,966,149 of record NC_135786.1, on the reverse strand, counting down.
CTTCTGACCCTGCAGAACACAAAGGCTTCTGCGGTTTAGCCCGCAGCACCACCACGTCCCTCTGGATGGCCTCACTGTTTGAAAGGAATGCTAGAGGTGACCCATCTTTTGGAAGGCAATGTGGACATTGAACACAGGCAAGCCTCCTTTGATTCAGCATTGTTCACCTGGACTGCATGGCACCCCCAGAGGGCAGGACACAGAGCTAAAATTCGCCGGTGCCACTTGCTACATATTTGAGCCTATTTGCTTGGTATGTCCTTCCATGCTCACTGCAAGCATGCTGAAGGGATCGCTTGTTTTGCTGTGAACAGAATTCTCAGTGCCCTTGCAAATCTTAGTTGAGATTATCATAGCATGCAGGCTGCTATCCAACACACATTTTCCTGAAAATAAGGTTCGCTGAACTCAGACTTATTTCTGAATGCATGTGACGTGCCAGAAGTGGCATCCTTGCAACACAAGGGTTACCTTCAGAAAATATCTCTCTTCCAAACAAATGAGTGATAATTAACCATTTATTTCATGACTGGCTGCAAACATTGTCAAAGACAAGCTCACCACTGGAAGGTGAACAGAGTTTCAAATGGGCTTACAGGTGACACAGGCTGGCCTAGGGATGCCCAAAGGTATCATGGAGGAGTGGGAACTGGAACCTGGACCTCTTGTGTCCCACACCTGATCAAGCTCACAGTCCAGATGTACCCCAGCAGTTAGCTGTTATTAGCCCCGAGGTTGATATTAAAGAACTTTTTATACATCCCTTTAAAGTCAGAGTGGGATCCTCTCTAACTCTAGCTAGGACGGATGGGTGTTGTAGTCCAACAACATTCTAAAGTCCACAAGTTGCTCACCCTTGCTTTAAACAGTGCCTGTGATCACAGGCCTGCAGTGGACAACAATCCACAGGTGCTTTAGCCACATTCTTTGAAAACAAATATGCCTCTGTGTGTGTGTGTGTGTGTGTGTGTGTGTGTGTGTGTGTGTGTGTGTGTGTGTGTGTGTGCGCGCGTGCGTGTGCGTGTGTGCGCGTGCACACGTGTGTGTGTGTGTGTGTGTGTGTGTGTGTGTGTGTGTGTGTGTGTGTGTGTGTGTGTGTGTGTGAGAGAGAGAGAGAGAGAGAGAGAGAGAGAGACAGAGAGAGAGAGAGAGAGAGAGAGAGAGAGCTCTGATAATTTAGCCAGATATTGTTGTGGCCAGAGTCTGTGGTTACTCTGTTCCAGTGTTAGTTAGCAATTAGGTACTATGGAGTTTTTAAGGAATTGTTCTCACAGTTAGGGAACATTTTCTAATACCTAACCTAAATCTGTTTTCTTGTGGCTTAAATCTTTTAAGCTGATCACCTCCTGTTCCATGCTTAGAGCAGGAAACAAAGCTCTCTGTCTTATTTCTGGAAGCCTTTTAAATATTTGAATACTCTTATCACATATCCCTTTTCATCTTTCTCTTTTCTCCATAGTCTGCAGAACATACCTGGTTGTGTTTTAACTTTTCCTCATTGATCAGTGAAGGGTGTTATCATCAGATTTGTCCCACACAACAAAATACCCGAAAGAGGCTTGAAAGCAAGAGAAGGGCAATGGCTTTATTAATAACAACTGTGTCCCATCATGTCAATTCTGACTAAGCAGCAACAGTTTTCAGAGTTTTCTAGGTAGAGAGCGGTTGTTGTTTCCTTCTTCTGGGGGTGCCCTGAGACTGTGTGACTTGCCCAAAGCCACAGAATGGCACAAAGGAAGGAACAAGACTTCCCCCCAGATCCCTTATTCTGGTTGGATATTCATATGTGTTCACATATGTGCGCATACACACGCACACACACGAGGGATTAAGAGAGAAAAATATATCCATGGTCATGGTGAAGAAAACTCCCAGTTAGAGATGGGCAAGACCCACTGAATTGGCATTTTATGCTGGTTTGTTTTTTTTGGCTGAACAGGTGTTTGGCGGTTCCCAGCCCCACCCCCTCTGGTGGGCACCCACTTGGAGGCAGCATCTGGAGGAGGCTGGGCAGGGAAGCCACGGTGCATGCCCACTGGAGGATGCGGGGCTGGGAACCGCCAAACATCTGTTCAGCCAAAATAACAATGGTTTGTACCCATCTCTAATCCCAATCCTTAATTTAGAGTAATGAAAGAGTAGATTTAAGTGCAATCTTATGCATGTGCAAGCAAATGTCTTCCACTGAATATAGGTATTGCAGCTGAGCAAATAGCCTGAACAATTTTCATTGCTGCAGATATAAATTATAATTGTGGCAGATAGGAAAAGATACTAGACTGTGCCAGAAAAAGTTTCTTACCTAGCGCATAAGAGAAAAGATCACATGCCAGCTTTCTTCATTCCTTAGAAAGAACACCTGCCTGGTAGAAGAACATTGTGATGCAATTATATTTACGACCTTCATGGATTTACTTCTGACTTGCCAGAAACTGTGCCATCTGACAGTATTTTCTCCTTTGTTAAAAGTGTTTTACTATTAGGTTTAAGGTTCACAAGGCTGTTCATCCATGACTCTCACTGAGTGATCTTGGGACATGCACTTCTTAGCCAATCCTACCTCACAGGGTTGTTGGGAGGATAAAAGGGACATCACTTTGAACTCCCAACAGGAAATGTATTATATAAAAATATATTACAAATAAAACAAATATTCGCCTTCTGGAAAGTTTCAACATTTTGCATGTTTCTTTGCCGGAGGCCAGGTTTTAGGAGTGTCGTTAATTTAGCAAAGGGGGATGCATGATCCTTCAGATGTCACCATTGGCTATACCAGTTAGGAATGATGGGAGTTGTAGTTCAATAACAGGGCTGCTCCTAGGGAGAAGGCTTTCTGCTGAGTTCTTCTCTCCAGGTTTCTGCAATGAGAATTTTTGCTAAAAACATTTCTCTGGCAGCCATTGAACCATCCCCGTATCAAATCGGATGTGCAAGACCTTTCGTTGTCCTCCTTAGAGACTGAATTGTTCTTTCTCCTTTACTTCTGCATTGTGTACTGAAACCTTTGAGGCAGTGTTTAGTTTCTGTTCCTGAGCCTCTCTGTGCCAAATAAATAACCATCTTTCCTTCTTTTCTCTGGCTTCTTTCCAAGTTGTTAATAAGGTGCCAGAAGCCAAAACCACAGTTTTACAAACTGCCTAGCAACCTTATGCAGCGACAAAGAGGAAACAGGTAAAATAATTCTTTTCCCTACTTAAGTTTCTGAAATGTGTTGGAGCAGTCTGATTTGCATAGTTGCCTGTGAGTGGCAGCCCTCTACATTCATGGGTTTGATAATCTACCAGGCTCATTACCTGGGAGGGAGAAGTCCTGAAATATACCTTGGATCCCCAGATTTCATCTTCTGCCTTTTGTCTTCCTGAGAGGAAGGAGAAATTCGGCCCTCTGCTTATAACAAAGACTTCAGGGTACAAAACCCCTTGAGACCTCAACTTCACCACCACCATGACTATCTTTTTGGCTGTGAGCTTTTGCCTCTTGGTTGCTTTGGAACCTGTGAACTGTCAAAGAGGTAAAAACATGTTATCTAACTTCTTTGGTTGATTGTTGATTTGTCTTCTAATGGGAGCTGAGCACCTACATGCCAACTAATTTTTTTTGTAAAAAATTAATTTTCTTTGAATAAATTGTATTTAGCTTATGAAACCTACATCTGAATTATTTCTGAATAACCCTATTATATGTTTGGTTTTGTTAAATGTAATAATGATGATTTCACAAAACTAACTTTACCAAAGGGCTTATTAAATGCTAGCAATGATTATTTGGATGAAATGTTTCGCAACTCCTTCCCCAAGCCTGCATTAGTCCCCGATTCATCATTCATATGCTTTAAGGAATATAAAAATCTGATAATGAATGGATGCCTATTACCAATATTTGCTAATTCACATGCTCACCCTGAGTTTATGAGCACCATACTGTATATCTGCATACACGGCTTCAACAGACATCTGGAGAAAGAGTGTGTATAAGCTTTTCTCCTTTATCATGAATTGCTGCACAGTCTTCGGAAAATGTCAGAGGTGCTAACTATACTTTGTAGATGCGGTTTGAACCCTGATTTGGAAAACAGGCTTGGAATGATATGGAGGCTGCCTGATTTGATTCAGTTCTCAGTCCTAATTCAGATGAACGACTCTTTGTGCCTTCCATTAAAAATAATTGTGAATAATTGTCTCTGTCATTAGAAATGGATGACATTTCAAGCTAAAATCAGAGGAATCGTGTGCAAGTGCATACCAAATAGAAAACAAATAGGTACAGTATAGGGATTGTTCAATGTATCTTTATATTCTAATTTTTTTAAGAAAAAAAGAATTGTAATTTGTGGCAGAAATGTGGACATTTAGTTGCTTCTTTTAAGGGGATAAAATTCAGTATGTTTTAGATGAAAAGGTGCAGGGAGCTTTGAAGAAGTGCAACCCTTAACAGTTGTTTTTTTCAGGAGGGATCCAAAAGAAGATACCATGATCCTTCTATTTGTATGTGAATAAGCACAGTGAAAACAATGTGCAACATATAGAATTGATCTTGCTTATGAAACCTGCATAATTTTGTAGTTAAGAGCTCCTTGTTTTTTTTCTGGAAAGGAGAACGCTCAGATTTGAACTGTGGGTGGAACAATCTCAGTTTCTCAGTGGATCTGGGGGAAAAGTCATATGAAAATAACATACCTCATGCGGGTATTCCTAGGCAAGAAACCTTAAGAATTCAGAAAGACAGGTAGAAGAACAAGGTAATAAAAAATAGATTGATCTTTTTTTTCTGTTATCTGGTCTTTTGCCTCCCACCATTGGAAGAGAGAACTTTGTATGCTACCGTAGCTTCAGCCTCAAAACTAGGCCTCTAAATCAGCCTGCTTGCATCAGGTGCGATTTCAATTTCCAGTCCAATCAGCTTTAAACATGTGGATTAGGAAGGGAGGACACCATTTTGGTTTTGGCAGCAAAATTCTATCTATCTATCTATCTATCTATCTATCTATCTATCTATCTATCTATCTATCTATCTATCTATCTATCTATCTATCTATCTATCTATCTATCTATCTATCTATCTATCTATCTATCTATCCATCCATCCATCCATCCATCCATCCATCCATCCATCCATCCATCCATCCATCCATCCATCCATCCATCCATCCATCCATCCATCCATCCATCCATCCTTTCCTCCAAAGAGCTCAAAGTGGTGTACTGTATATGGATCTCCTTCTCTCCACCACTTAATCCTCACAAAAATAATGTGAGGTTAGTCCAGCGACAGTGAGTGAGGTCACCCTGTGAGGGCACATCCAGACAGGCATGTATCTTGCTACTTGAATCACTTTTGGTACTGTTGGGTTTGATACAAATTACAGCGTCCACATCTGTTTTGACTTAGAGCAATTAATCCTGTCTCTTTTTAGACCTGCCCTGCTTCTTTTTGGCAGAGTGCTAGGGCTACAATTTTTGGGGTGTGTATGTGTGATTCAGTGCACTCCTGATTATTTCATTTTGTAGCCTGTGTGGATGGTTAGTTTGCACCCAAATAGAGCTGTAGGTGATGTTATCTTATCAACTCTGTGACATATTTAGTGGATTGTGGCACTGAAAGGGATAATGGAGAAACCCCCCTCCTCTATTTTCAGCTACTCTACTGTTTTAAATTTTTTAAAATCTAATTCCTTATTGATGCACTACTATTCTAGATAAACAAGATACGTTGGTGGTATTGTGTGTACTATGCTAAGTAGATGCATTGCTGTTGCATTATGTCACTTAATTTCTATAACAAAAACCGGAAAGGTGCTGTGGGCTGCTGAATGGCTGTGGGAAAAGGCACAGAAGGAAGTGGGAAGGGGAGTGTCATTAATCAAAATTGGAATGGTCCAAAGACCTGTCTGGACCCTTCTCATGGGAGAAGAAATGTTGTGAATTGAAGGATTGCTTAAGAAAGAGATAAAAGAGATCACATTAAAGGTATTAACCTTTTAAGCGTGAACTAGACTACTCCAACTTCCTCTGTCTGGGCATGTCCTGAGTTGATACAGATAGCCTGTGGAGAAATGCATTCACTTTTCAAAACAAGCTGTTAGTGCCTGTGTCCAAATCTAAATTACAAACAAATCTTCAAGAGTGTTTGAATATAGATATGGCCATCTTTGGACATGCTTTGCTGTAATCTCCCAAATCTATGTAAATCAGCACAATTTGATTCAAGATTTGGGATTTTTCTGCATTTCAAGAATATTTTACTGTATATTACACTGTAATCTGTATTCAGAGATTACAGTAGTATACCTAATGTGTGCTGCTATGAGTTTTTAGAAAGAAGAGAGGCAGAGTATAAATTTAGTAAACAAAAAAAATACATATACGGGCAACTGATCAGATGTGAGAAAGGTGTGCATCTGATCTCACCTGAAGTGGTCGCTTTGCTGAGAGCAATCTCCCTTAAGTAACCATTTCTTCCGTCAAATAATTGCTCTAGCTTGCCCCCCAAAGGATGTAGCCCTATTGCTGGACCAAAAAAAAGTTGGGCTGAAGTGCTATTCACCACATGTCATGTGACTGCCGGGAAATCACTTGCACCACAAGTAATCCATTTTGCTAAATTCCTTTGTGGTCACACCCAAAGTTGGGAGCTTAGATGCACTAGTTATATATGCAAATAAAGAGCTATAATAGAAGGATGAAGCAACACAGCATTAACTGACACAGTGCAGCCAGGATTACCTACAACAATGCTATATGAACATTTTCTGAAAACATTGTGTTGGTTCCTGGCAATAACAATGAACTTTCCAAAGGATGTAGACACCTTTAAAGAACAATTACACCACCAGCAAGAAATAGTACAGTGAAAAGCTCACTAGTGAATGTAATCAAGTTGAAACATTGTAGATGATGTGACCAGATACAACATCTCTGGCTATGTGATGGAGCACTGAACTAGTAATGCAAGAAGTTTAAATATTACAACATTGTTTACTGGATTACCAGGGCCAACCTAGGTGGTACGATCCTGCTCCGAAAAAGAGTGTGGAAGTTTTATTGAAGAGAAACTGTGCAGAGTCCCATCAGCACATATTCTTTGTAACTTACAGGAGTGGGAAGTTTTAAAAAAAACAAAACCAACAACAACAACCCAAATATATATTTGGTCTCACCCTGCTTTCTCTGTAGATGCAATTTTGTTGGAGTAGTTACTAAAGATTGCGGGTGCCAACCCATGAAACTAGCATTTGCCTTGTTTGTTGTTTTTGTTTTCTTAAGTGCTGTTATGTTGCTTTCACCTTTTGGTGAACATATGAAAGAGTACTCTCTAAAACCTCCTGTTCTCAATAGCCTTGCCCAGCTCTTGTAAACAAAAGCCTTTGTCTTCCTTTAGGGAGTTGATCGCTCTCTTATTTGGTCTTCTTTTCCTGCTGTCTTCAACCTTTCCCAGCATGATTGTCTTTTCCAGATAAACCTCCCTTTTCCTTATGTGCCCAAAGTAGTATTTTTGTTATCAGAGATTATGATGTATTCTAGCTGCTCACTTGCCTCAGGCTTGTCACAGTACAAGTATTACCATAACGGAGGAATAGAAGCTCCCATAATGTCTCATCATTGGCTTTTTTGGGTAGGACTGGTGGGATTTAAAGTCCAACAAAACCTGGATAGCCAGAGGTTTCTGCCAGTTGCAAAATGCATTATTGACTGTGGTCAGTAATGGTTGTTCACCAAAGGTAAAGGTAAAGGTTCCCCTTGACAATTTTTGTCCAGTCGTGTTCGACTCTAGGGGGCGGTGCTCATCCCCGTTTCCAAGCCATAGAGCCAGCGTTTGTCTGAAGACAATCTTCCGTGGTCACATGACCAGTGCGACTTAGACACGGAACGCTGTTACCTTCCCACTGAAGTGGTCCCTATTTATCTACTTGCATTTGCATGCTTTCGAACCGCTAGGTTGGCGGGAGCTGGGACAAGCGACGGGCGCTCACTCTGTCGCGTGGATTCGATCTTACGACTGCTTGGTCTTCTGACCCTGCAGCACAGGCTTCTGCGGTTTAGCCCAAAGACACCCCCAATTTTGTCCTATAAGAAGAGTTTAAGATTGGGCATGATTGGTAATTTGAGTTACCAGCCAGAATCTTGAGGATGGGCTAGGAATAAATGCTATCTGAAGCCCTGATGGGACACTGCCAGCCTGAATTAACAATCCTGGGTTAAGAAAACCAAGGGTTTGATCCAGTGTAAGGCAACTTTGATCAAAGATGCAACAATATTCTGCTTCAAGGAACCAGATGCATGGTAGAATCCAAACATGCTATTCTCCCCTATTGAATTTCATCTACAATTTTTTGAGAACAATCCTCTGTGGCCAGCTCTAACTTTGAGAGTTGGAGTTCATTCCATTACAGTTGAATTTCTGTGACACTCAAAGGTTCAACTGCTGGGTTTCTGCTTGTTAGTCTTCTGGTAAAGCACAAGTGGCAAATAAAGATCTCTAGATGTTGTTGAGATCTCTAGCTCCGATCAGCCTGAGCCAGCATAGTCACCGTTGTGGAGTGATGAGAGTTGTAGTTCAATAGTATCTGGAGGGCCACATGTTCCCCATTCCTGTGCTAGAAGGACAGGAGCGGGCCAGAACAACAACCCCATTGCTAAATTTAATTTAATTTTTGAAAATAAATATTTTATTGTATTGTTTCTACTTTTCTATCCATTGCAACCAGAGTGATTTATTACAATATATTCCATTCATTTCATCTTGTCTTATACTCCCTGACATAATATTAATCTAATCTATTCTACTTAAATTGGTGTAGACCATCCAGGTATAAAGAGGTCCCCATTTATTATTATCCAGTTTATCATTAGTGTATCTGTCAAATATCCATTTCTGCTAGTTCCAAAATCTTTTCAATAAATTCCTTCTTTGCTGGCACCTTTGTAGTCTTCCACTTACTGGCATATACAATTCTAGCTGCAGTTATCAGGTGTAAAGTCAGGTAAATCTTTTTTTTTTAAGTGTAGCTGGTAATATATTCAATAAGAAGTTATCTGGTGTTAAAGCAATTTTAACCCCTAAAATTTTCTCTCTTATTTTGTGAATCCTTTTCCAAAAGTCCTTGGCCTTACTGCACATCCACCACATATGAAAGAACCTCCCTACTTTCTCTTCACATTTCCAACACTTATTAGAAACATTTTTTTTACATTTTTGTTAATTTCTCTGGTGTTATGTACCATCTGTAAAACATTTTGTATATATTTTCTTTTAGAATTATGGATTTAGTTATTTTAATATTTCGTTCCCAAATTTGTGACCAAGTATTGAGTTCAATATTATGAACTACATTTTGAGCCCATTTTACCATACAATCCTTCACAATTTCATCTTCCATTTTTGCTCCATCAAAGTATTATATAAACCTTTAATCAATTTTTCCTCTGAGTCCAGCAACCCCTAATTCTCTTATCATCCCTGATTTGTTGGTTCAGAACTTCCAACATGAGAATAAACAGTAGGCAATAGACAGTGGGCATCCTTGCCTTGTGCCTTTCTCAGTTTGAATTGTTTCTGTCAACTCTCTATTCACTTTAATTCTTGCTTCTTTTTTAGAATATGTAGCTTTAATTTATCCTATAAACTTCTCTCCAGCTTCCATTAATTGCAACTGTGTCAGAAAAAAAATTCCTGTTCATATTGTCGAAGGCCTTCTCTGCATCGAAATATATATATTGTCAGAACAAATCCTATCAGAAATGTAGCTAACATTCTTAGATGTGTCATTTTGAGTACAGATACAAACATTTCTAAGAGGCTAGACCCATTCGAACTGGCAAGCTACCACCTCTAAGACACCGTTTTTTCCTAAGCATCTTATAGTCACGATAATATAGTCTTTATATAATAACACAGGAAAAGAAAGGCATTTCAGATTGAAAAAAGAGAACATCCAGAAAATACTTGGAGTTTCCAACCTCTTTACGTCCGATGATTCATCACGTTTCGGTTCACAGCACTGTTTTAAACATCTCTCCACCCTCTGCAAAGATGTTTACTCTGGATTAGCAGCAAAGGTCTTGGATTTCAGAAATTTCTTTTCTACTGTCATTGACATCATTCTTGCCCACTTGCTCTTTTATTGGACAAATGCCCACAAAGTATGATTAGTAATATTTTGTAGATAGCTAAAAGTAGAGCTGACATACTATGCTGCCAGGGAAATTCTGGAAGTTGCAGTCCAAAAATACAAATCTGCAAAATGCTAGAAATATAAGGATTGATTTGTAAAGACCTATAAGCTAAAGCTAATAATGAGACCTACAAAACCAGATGTTGTAACCAGATGGATTAAATGACACACACCTTTATAGATGCAGTCTAATAATAGCATGTTAATAGGATACAGAGCCACATGTTAATAAGATATGTTTCCCTCCATCACAACTTGAGACAGGATAGGGACAGAAGAACCTAAAGATCAAACCTTTTTCTGTTCTTTCCTGCTTCTCCCATTTCTCCAACCCTCCTCTGTCTTTTGCAGTACCTTGCCTGATGAAGGGATATGTTAACCCCTTATGCAGTTTTGTGGGTAGTTTGTAAGGGCAGATGAATATATTCCTCTAATGTCAATGTTGGGATTTGCTTTATGGTCAACAGAATCGACTCTGTGTTCTGTAACAGACCTGTATACTGTAGGCCGTGTAGTGTGGCTAAAGGCAAAACAAGACTGAGCTTTTGGAGTAGGGTTTTTATTACGAGCATCCTGAAAAATCATATTAGGGCTTATTTTCAGGGAAACAGGGTATAAAACTGTGTATTCGCAAAGGGTATACAACTATTCACTATGCAGTATTGTGTCCTCTTTTGCATCCAGCTGCTGTGTTTAAATATATTTTGGGGGTAACACCTGTCATAAGCTATGTGCCATATATTTCAAACAATATACTATCAAAATGATACTTGATGTGGCTATAATAGGCAACTTGGTTGCCAATTAAAACAGCCAGTCAAAACTGACAACCTTGTGAACCAGCTGTTGTTGTGAGAGTTTATGAAAGGAAAGGCAGAACTGCTAACATTTTTAGGATCTGTGAATTCATACTTATAAATCTATATTATTTCTGTGCCATCAATTTTAAATATTTTAAACTTTGTGGTTGCTAGTCCTCATGACTGTGACAACAAACTCAGGGACATAAAAACAATGACCAGAATCCTATGTAATACAGGCTAAGCAAAAAGTTGCAAACTTACATAGGTGCTCTGAGGACACAGCAAAGGCTCCACTAAGAGCCAGAATGGCATTGGGCTGTTCTGCCGTTTGCAGAGCTGGCTTAGAGCATCCAGTACTGTTCCTTTGGCCAATTGGTGGTCCTCTTGGCTTTGGCTTGTGGTGGTGTGTGAACTTTGTCCTGTACAAGAAAGAAGGGAATGCAAGAGGAGATATCAATTTTTACTTCTTCAAGCTCAGAAAGAGAATCCTGGTCAGTATGAGTCAACAACACACAAAAAGCCAAGATTGTATTTATAAGCTTATTGAGAAGGAAAGGAAAGCAAAGCAAACTATCAAGGTAAAACAACATGTTTGCTCAAAAAAAAAAGTTCTGTGGCACTTCCCCATAAAGGTGTTTAGGAGCATAGGCGAGTCCAAAAATGCCTACTCAAAAGTATGTCCTGTTCAATTCATTGGCAGCCATTCCCAGGGAACTTGGGATAGTTTTGGAACTGAAATTTATGACATGAAATTTAGTCCTCTACATGTTTACTTGAACATAAGAACATAACTAAGGGATGTGGTGGCGCTGCGGGCTAAACTGCAGAAGCCTGTGCTGCAGGGTCAGAAGACCAGCAGTCGTAAGATCAAATCCATGCGACGGAGTAAGCTCCCATTGCTTTGTCCCAGCTCCTTGCCAACCTTGCAGTTCGAAAGCATGCAAATGCGAGTAGATAAATAGGTACCGCCTTGGTGGGAAGGTAAAACGGCGTTCCCTAGTCACGCTGGCCACGTGACAATGGAAACTGTCTTCGGACAAGCGCTGGCTCTACAGCTTGAAAACAAGATGAGCACCACCCCCGAGAGTCAGACATGACTGGACTAAAAATGTCAAGGGGAACCTTTACCTTTACCTTTTAAGAACATAGCTGAATCCACTGGGGCTTACTCTTATGTAAGTATCCTAATATTGGGGTGAATTTTTCCAATTTTAATGGAGATTAGAGTAAATTAATGCTGAAGGAGTTGGCTGGATAACTCAGGTACTTAGGTATCTGGCTATGAAGCCAGAGGTTGGGAGCTGATTCCCTACTGTGCTTCCAGGGATAAGAGCCAGCCTGTGTGGCTTTGGGCAAGCTGCACAGTCTTCTGGGATGCCCCCAGAAGAAGGGGGTGGGAAATAACATCTGAGTATTCTCTATCTTGAAAACCCTGAAAAGGGTTGCCAAAAGTCAGAATTGACTTAATGGCACATCATCATCATCTAACAGTGAAGAAAAACTGGAGTAAATTTTAGTGGAAGTTGGAGTAACTTAGAGGACACTTGCAAAATATCCAGCAGCTGTGGTTTGATATCCTTCCTGATCATGTCCCACAAATCAGTCAAGAGAATAATGCTGTAACTCATTTAGTTTCTTATTCCCTTTAGTTTTAGAGCTTTGATGGGCTGCTTGAGCTTCTAAATGGGATCACCTACTTCTGCATATCTTCCTGTAGGCTTGAAATGAGGTTGCATGGCCTTCTGCATGCTCACTCTACCCTCTATATGCTTCTGACATTGCTATAAAGAATTTGATCCCTTGAGTAATAATATTTTCTTAATCTTCAGCATGGATGCATTCATTATTAAACCTATGTGTTAATGCATAACTCTTTAAGCATAGGCTAAATGTAACAAGTAACTTAGAGTAATGGAAAATCTGTGTGGTCTGGCGTCATGGAGCTTTTGCTATTTGCTGAAGACTTTGGTCTTGTACTTCCATTAAACAGATACCTAACAGCACATTCTGATATACTCCTGATGACATCATTTTCTAAAGAAGGCTCTAGACATCTCACAGATACATATCTTCTGAAAAGTCTGAATTCAGTAATATCTGCTCCCAAGAAAGTGGGTATAGGATTCCAGTGCTAATAAGTGCATAGCTCTATTATGTGCCATAAATTAGAGTTGCCTATTTCTTTTTTTTATAAAAATGCAAAACCTAATCCCACTGTGATGCCCTGAACATCATCCTGACTCAGAGAAATTCTGGAGGTAAAGTTCAATAGAAGTGATCATTATCACCTCTCTTGGACATATTATCCTAAATCTGTAACCAATTAACTTCACATGGAGGCAGCAGCAGAAATCACTTCTTGCTTAGCTCGTCTATCTTGTTGTTGTTGAAGGCACAGAATTTGTGTTGCCAAAAAAAAAAAAAAGTGACTACCCCATATTTAAAAGCTCAAATAAGAATAGCTGAGAAGCTGTTTCTAGTGTTCCAAACACTCAAGAGGAAAAGGCTATATATCAAGGATGGTTAGTTATTAAATTTAGTTACTAAATTCCTTGTGTTGTCAGTTTAGGCTGTGCTGACACAAGAACCCACCTAAATGAGGAAATATTCAGACCCCACTAGATTCCTTGATTTCATCTGAGATCAAGACAAAGATCTTTTCTTTACAATCAAGATGTTTGTAATTTGTGTAAACTGCCTCTAGAGTCAATTTCCTTTAAGAAGGATGCAAACCCGCATACAGGACAAGCACAGAAAAACTGAATGTTAAAAAAAGAAGATGCCAGCAACCGATTTAGTGCTTCACATTCCTAAATAAATCAGGTGGAGTATTTGTGGGCAAATCAAAGAATCTGCACAGTTGTACAAATTGCACTGTTTTGTGCAAAAATATATCTTGTGTATTCATGTGACAGGAAAACCTGCCATAAAAAGAGGAAATGGAACAGATATTATTTCAAGACTAGTGAAACCTCATTCTTCTTGTAGTTTCACACTTAAAAGAATTAGCAAAAGGCTATGACAGAAGGCATTGGCAACCCTACGTCTGGTTCACTCGGAATGCATTTTATCGCAGTTACATGACTTGTCTTGCATGGAACTTGGCCATCATGTAATGTATCTTTCCCTTTTTTTCCTCTGCTTGTTGTGCTTTGTCCAGATGTTAACAGATAATCTCTCAGAATTGATTGAGCATGAAAGAGATTATCTTGGCAGTTGCCCCAATTCTGTAATTTTTCTACAAGGTTTCATTGGAAGACAGTGGGACATAGCACTCTCAGTGAGTTCCTGTAATCTGGGCAACATGGAAACCAAAAATTCCCTCATAGATTGCACCTGGTCATATTGGCCTTCTCTGTGAAAAAGGGAAATGTTGCCACTTGTAGGGGGCCGTGCCCAAACTTGCCATCATCTAGAATTGACCCAGAATTCTGCAAATACTGTAGAACTCTTATTCTTCTAGCAGTTGTATGCAAAGGGCTCATTAATACCATGGTGGTGTCCCTGGTTGTTCTGGGCCATGTTGGTATTCTTTATTGTAGGTTTAAATGAATTGTTCTGGTATTTGTGTCCACGTTTAAGAAGGGTATTTGTTGCTGGAGTACTAAAATGCTATATGTTGTTCCTGTACCCTTTGTCCAGACACATCTGGAATTGCACCCTGAAGTCTCACCACTGACACAGATTGCCACTTGTTGTTGCCTGTTATCTCCAGCCTCGCCTGCCCCCACTTCAGTTACCTTCCTCCCCGATTTTATTCATCCACTCTTCTCAAACCTTCATGTTTTTACCCACTGATTGATTTCACTGTGTGAGTTCACAAGTGTTCATCTTTTAATTATTTGCTTTTGAGCTTTTGTACTACATTGTTTAATTACTGCTTGCTTTTGGAGTGAAAACAATGTCCCTGGGCAGTAAGAGGTGTGAGGGGAGCTGGTCGAAGGGAAAAACGGAAATGGGGAGGTGTTGCATGGTAAGAAAACAAATAGGGTGAGAAGTTCCAGATTTTCTGTATGCTGACATTTTAAAAATAAAGACCTATGGGCCTTAGTGCTAAATGTATGCTGTGCAAGGAGAAAAGAAATGGGAGGGGGAGGAGGAGGGAAAGAAAGAGAAAGCAAAAAACAGCTGATAGCCCCCCTCCAATAAACAGAAAAACAAATAAGATGGGGTATTGCTGATTTTTTGCAATATATTGCAGTACAGTATTCCATTTTTTTAAAAATAAGGACATATGCAGCTTAGCACTAAAATTTATGCTAGAAGGAAGGAAGGAAGGAAGGAAGGAAGGAAGGAAGGAAGGAAGGAAGGAAGGAAGGAAGGAAGGAAGGAAGGAAGGAGTCAATACTCCAAGAAAGAGGTGGAAGTGGTGCTAAGCTGAAAATGTATGGAGACTGACCAGTGAAAACTGCACTTGATCAAAGCCAGTCTGCACAATTAGGAAAAGAAATACAGGCATCCTATTTTGGTTTTTTTTTTGGGGGGGGTTGCATCTGGTTATGCCAATTTTTGTTTTTTACTTCTTGACTTTCAGAACTGGCTCACAATACCTCTGCTAATGTTAGAACAAGATTTTCCTTGCCATTTCCTTTTCCTTTTCCCTTTTGCAGTGAGAATGAGAGAGTAAGAGAGGGAGGAGGCAGAAAACATATTCTTAGACTTTCTAAAATAGGCAAATTGCAAGATGGTGGGAGAGAGCTTTGGACTGGCTTTTGTTTAGTCCAGCATTAACCAAGGTAGAACAACTCGATCATGTTGTCCGTTAGAATGTTGAGCTTTTGCTTTGTATCTGCAACTCCACAGATCTTTCAAGATGTGGGAGAAAGTTGGATGGGGAGGAAGGTAAGAAGGATCCTAGGTATCATCATCTCATATTCGGTGATGGTGTGCTACTGGGAAATTGTGTTTACACTTCTTGCCCTTGCTGTTAACTTCTATACATTCAACCAAAATTCTGAAAATGGTCTACATCAGGGATGGGTGACCTCAGAGGGCCTTTTTTCAGACCTGCCAGCAGCCCAAGGGCTTCTCTTCCTAACTTGCCTCTTTAATTTAAAAATAAAATCAGTGCAGTTGTAGTATACTCTAGGTTGCTACAATGTTATTTTAAATAAATTGAAAAATTTGTTTAATCGAATTTTTTTTTCAACAGAATGCTGGCCTAGGTAGGCTTTTGATGTCATCTGTCATGGTTTATTCTTATATTCTTTACTTCTCAGGGTTGTTTTTTAAATATGTTCCTATATGTGTATATTGTGTGGGAAGCCATATACAATGCAGTAAATTCCTTGAAGGAAGTTGGGATAAAATTTGACTAAATTGATCAAAGGAAGAAAAAAGGAGAAGAAAATATAGAGAAGGGAAGTGGGGAAATCAGTGTTTCACCCCTTCTGTTTCCTTTGAACACTACCAGCTACTTTACCTGTCATTTGATATTGCTTATCCCTATGGAAGTGCTAATATATTGTGCCTTTTGTTATACCTTTGTCCATATAAGCTTTCAGGGGTTGTATCAGTCTCTTTCAAACATGACTGAAAGCCAGTATTTCAGAATATGCCTGTTGTGAAAAAAGTGCATTAAAATGTTGTCCTTTATAGGACGTTTATGTATTATCCATGCATTTACTTTAAGGTTTGGTGTCTTTAAATTCTTCCAACATAGTGTTTACTGTTTGGCAAATCACCATCTTTGACTGTAGGACATGTCCACTTATGTGGTTTTCATTAATGCACTCTGGCTGCTTATGACGACTTCTGCCTTTGATTATGAAGGCTTGTGGAACCTGACTACAAACTAGGAGTGGGTGGGAGCTTCTGAAGCATTTGAAGCCATTTTGCTTACTTAAGCAAACAAAAATTCAACAATGTGGGATACAGAAGTGATTCGGAAAAGTATGCCTTTTTTTGGCTTTGTTTCAGTTGAACAGTCAGGACTGAGGGAAAATTGGGACTGCTTTTGACAGGTCTCTTGTGCTAATCCTCTTTGGCAAGGTCTTAACAATTAGTGAAAATTTTTAGCATCAGGTAAACACAGCCTTATTTGCCTGAGGCAAAAGTTGGGCATTGTCTGTTCCAGTAAATAGACATTGTCATCCTCACAGACAGGACAGGGAAAACACAGCTGGGGCAGGGCACTTAGTCATAAGCTTATGAAGGAACAAGCCACACTCTTGAAGGAAGAAAAGGTTTGTCAGGAGGATTGGTTTTGCCCTGACATGCAACAACACTGTTGTTTTTGGCATCAGAATTATTATGAATATCTGCCCTGCCTTTCCACTGATAGATGGTGCACAGTATAGCTTAGTAAAAATAATAATTGTGTGCCATCTAGTTAATTCGAACATCACAACCCTGCCCACAACAACTCAGGAAAAGGGATGTTATTGACCTAGCAACCATCACCACATGTAGTTCCATCTAGTAATAGTCAGAGCATGGGAAACATACTTCTAGACCTCTTGAACTTGCCCACTATCAAAGCCAGTGCTTTTGTAGAAGTGACTGTGGAAGATGTTATCATTCAACTACATATCCTGTTAAATGCAGAGAGTAAGGATAACTCTTACTTTCCTTTTTAATGTGGTAGTAGATATAGAGTGATGGACTAAAACTCAAATCCACACTTGGTCATGGAAGCTCACTGGGGGAATGAGACTAGTAAAACTATTCCTTAAACATTTTACTTACCTCGAAAGATTTAAGATTTCTTCTGACTTGACAACATATAAGTAACTAACTAAGAGCCTCATGGCGCAGTGGTTAAAAGGCTGTACTGCAGCTAAAAACTGTGCTCATGACCTGGGGTTCAAATCCCAGGTAGCCGGCTCAAGGTTGACTCAGCCTTCCATCCTTCCGAGGTCGGTAAAATGAGTACCCAGCTTGCTGGGGGGGCAATGTGTAGCCTGTATAATTAAAAATTGTAAACCACCCGGAGAGTGCTTGTAGCGCTATGGGGCGGTATATAAGTCCAATAAATAAATAAATAAGCATGCAAGGCCTTGATCTAGTTTAAGCCCAACATGCATGGGTTGAAGAGTGTTAAAATATTTCCCATTCACTTTCTTTGCAAAATGTCTCCCCCTGGGGGATTAAAAGAGGAAAATCCATGGGTACCAATGGAGTCCCTTCTCCTTTTTAGCCCTCATGGTGGTAATTTAAGGAGGGAGGATAGTTTGGGGAAGTTTAAGCCTATGCCCACCCACATACTGTGAGAACAGTCAAGATTGATCTCCCTGTATTTACTTCAAAGTGAAGAAGGTAAAGCTGAGTTGCATACTATGCATTTTATGTTGTTAACACAGTTAAGGGAACTGAAAGACCATGCCAAATAAGGGGCAACAGCATCTTTAATGTATCATATTTGTATTTCATTGTCATTAAGTCCAATAAGTCCAATAAAATAAATTACCAAGCCATAGGGATGCAATGAAGGTAGAAGAGGTAGACGCCTCAATCTCTGCAATTCTCCATTTATGCAACACTTAAAGGCAAAGAAACTGTCTCAATTCTAATTTTCAAAATGCCCACACTTGCTAAATTATAGTCACAAAAAATTTCTTGCGACCTCTGTTTTCCCTTAAGGAAGCACTAACTGTGTCCACTAAATAATTTGCTCCTTTCCTGCATCTGTTCTGTCTTCCAGCCAATATCAACCAAAGTTATTTTAGGCAGAGCAGCAAATCTATCCTCCACCTTCATTATCAAGCTGCACAGTATTCATGGATAATCAGATAATATGGGGTCTTAGCAGAAAATACCACACGTGTCGTCATAGAGTGTAAGAAAACCAGGACAGTGCTGCAGATAATTGGCAGTGTTTTTTTTTTTGACACTCAGTGTTTTTTGTTTTTTTTTGACACTCCTGATATAGCAACCAGTTCATATTCAAGCATGGCAAATGGAGGGTGCCACGTCCTGGGCTTGACTGCCTTCTAGAATGTCTTCTTTTTTTCTTTTTGGTTACTACAGTGGATCTTTATTACACTTAGGGTTGTTTCTCTCTGTATGTGAATGTGAGATGGACAACTGTCTGTGTCATGCAGGCTTTGAGTGGATAGTTTAAAGTAATGCTAGGAATCTTCCCATCTGTGCTTTCTGCCTTCTTCTGTTCTTAATGTCTGTTGTAGCTAATGCAAGGTGGATTCATAGATTGGTTTCTGTTTTTGTAAAGTTTTTATTATTTACGTTGTTGTATGTATGTATACTTTTATTACCTGATGTTAGCCGCCTAGAGTGGTCCTGAGTTGGCTAGATAGGCGGGATATAAATAAAATAAATAATAATAATAATAGATTCAGAATTGGCTCAGAAGTAGAGTGCACAGATCCCTAGAAGAGGAAAAGAAGAGAGAAGAAAGCTTGTAGGACCTGTGCCTATACATTGAAGATCCACTAAATTCCCAGATTTGATGGCATTGTACAGCATCTTTATTTCCTGCATTTGAAGTTTTCCCTGACCCAGTCTGGAAATATAAAATACCTGCATGAATCTGAGAACAAACTGGTTAACGCTACCTGCAGATCTGTTTGAGGCAGGTTGGGCTTAACTTGCACAACAAATATTTGGATATAAATGAAATGGTACTCACGCACTCCTGTACTGGACAAGAAAGTTATCCAGTATCAGATAGAAGAGAAAAACAAGAGCAAGTAGGGAGTAGAGCAATAACAAGTCATGAAGGCTGGTATTTTCTGAATGAACTAATTGAGTTGAAGCACAAAAACTTTCACTCTTTCAGCACTGATTCTGACACACACTTAAGTATCCTCAGTTAGACAGAGAGATATGTATGGCTACATCTCTGGTTCCAGCTATGCAATACAGTTAGATTTTCCATGAATTTTAACAGTTTCGAGTAGACATTGAGATGAATATAAAAATGAATCAGGATATTCAACCAATATCCCGGATTCATCAGATATTCGTTGCTTCATATTCTTGAGGTCCAGAGACCCCAAAAAATACAAAGTAATCAATATAACCCTTTTATATTTGTCCCTTCGTTCCCTATCTGCTTATGCCCCCATGGATCAGCTGTTCCTCAGGGACATAAGCAGAGAGGGATTTTTCCTTCTGGCAGCTTGCTAAAGCCGAGCATAAGGGAAACCCACCTCTGGGGCTTGGGGAAGGCTTGGATCGGGCTTTCCCCCACTTTCTATGCCCTAGCGGTGGCATAGGAAGGGGGGGGAAAGGATCAAAGCGACCCCCTGGTTCCATTGCCTTTGCAAAGGCAGCGGGGCTGGGAGATTGCTCTGATCTGTTTCGCTCTCTTCCTATCCTGCAAGGCACAGGAAGGCTGTGGGGGCAGGGGCTTTTTCTAAAAAGATAACTCCAGGGGCTATCTAAAAATAAAAGAAATACCCAACATACCAACAAATTGATTAGTGGTTTGTTGGGCCACTGGGGAGGGCAATTCGTGGTTCACGGGTCATCAAACTTGATGTTGGCACTTCACCCCCATCCCTAGTTTCAAGTCTTTAGCTTTTCTGTCTATTGAAAATCTAGCTGTAATAGTAAATACTGGAAATTCCATTTACGCTTTTAAAAAGTATCTTTTCAAGCTCTGAATCAGTTCCTTATGAACTTCAGCAACACAGCCAAGAAAAATCAATGAAGGATCTTGATTCTCAGCTATTTATATTCAATTAGTACTTTATCACTACATTATGTAATGAGTACTCTTCTTGTTTGTTTTGTAGACTTGTTTGGAGCGTGATATAATAAAAAGAAAGTTTATATAGTGAGTGGAACATTGTTCTTAATCATCTTGGTTTATAAATGTGTATGGTGATTTACATACTGCTATTCCTAACTGAACATTTATTAAGCATCAGTACTAAGCTTGGCATTTCACAGAATCATTGCCAAGAGAAATTACCATTTTCAATCTTTGTGGACATTGTATTTCAACTTATAAAGCAATAAAGAGGATTCATAATAACTTCAATATAATTACTTTACTCTACAGTTAACAGATCTCTTCAGCCATGGATGCAGGGTGCCATTGCAGTCACTGTCTTCTTGGTTTTGGCAATGGTCGCCTTTGTCATCAACAGGTTATGGTGTCAGGACAAAAAGTGAGTGTGGATTTTCCTTTCCTACACTTGTCGATAGATATGGTATGGTAACTTGGACTCATTCTGTACACTCTGTGGGTAAAGATGTGCAAAGGACTGATGAAATTAAATTACATGCTTTCCTTTGGAGGAGGCATTTGCTGTGATTTTTTTTATAGTGAAGCTGGAGGAAAGCTCTGTTGCCCCTCTGCTGTGTGTAGTGCAAGGAAACCTGGGAGGACATGGATAAAACCTCTGCTCTTTTGGGACCACAGGAGGCACAACATGGCACACAGGCTCCATCTGGAGACAGAAGGAGATGATCATGAAACTGGGAGCTCACATTTAATATGGCCTAGAGAACACAGAGTTTCCTCTTCCCCCAGGAATGTGCAGAGGTTGTGCAGAATGTTCACATACATCCTTAAAAATACTTTGAGAAGACATAGTCTTTCTCCATCCTTCCCCACTGGTCTGTCCCTTGCACAGATCTCCATTGAATCCTCACAGGCAGACTTTTCACTAGACCTCCCATCCGTAGAATACTGTCCCTGGGAAGGTTTCACTAGCATTTGCTTTATTATCACTTACGTGCCAGGCAAATAATTTAAAAGCTATGAGGTGCTTTCATATTGATCATTCTGCAATTTTGTTCCTCTATTTTGTTGTTCATTTGACTAAGAATTTGTTTTTATTTTGTTGCTGCTCATTGCCCTGTAACAACATGTGATTTTGTCTTAACTCACAACCTTGGGTATAGTCATTGATGGTGCCACAAGTAAAGCTTAAAGATAAACAGATTTGTGGGGTGTAAGTGTAGAATTCATGTGTTTGAATTGCATACAAAATTAATCCTTCCAGTCTCTCCATGCATTTTGTTATTGTCTCTGCAGTGATTCCTTGGAGGAGCAAAACAAAGGGCTTTCCATGACCGACAACAAGGAAGATCTGGTCATGTCTAATGGTACAGAAGGGAGATATTCAACAGCTGCGGCAGATTTCAGGTTAGGCTTATCTTTTTGCTTGTTAAAAAGTATAACTAACACATCTACACATGTTCACAACTGCATGTGTCATCTCAGAAACAGATCCTAACCTGAAAATTGTAAGGTACTTGTTGAACAGGAGGATCTAGTCTTTGACAGCCCTTCCTTGGCTTGATTTGTCAACTTGCTGGTTGACAGGATGCCTTAGCATGGTCTGACTCTGTAGTGAGTCTCAATCAACCAACAAGTTGCAGTTGGGTATGTTTCATTTGATTACATTGGTCAGAATCCAGTTGAAGAATTATATCAGTGTTTAAGTCTATGGGCATAAATCTCAGAAGTGAATTACAACTAGTGAAGCAATTGGAGGAGGCATTTATTGTTAATGTGCCAAGTCATGCAGCTGGTGTACAAGGTGAAATGACTACACAAACTTCTTGAATACTTTCAATTTACCACTGAAATGTATGCCACTGGACTTAAACTGGTGGTGTAAATAATAGGATTCTGGCCATTGTATGGAAAACTTTGAGAAGCTTCTGTTTGGAGTTTACAAAAGTAGAACAGGTTTTCAATCCCTAGAGCACCCATTCAGAGCAGAGCATTTGAAATACTACCATCTGTGTTACTGTGGATGTTTTTTCATCAATAATTAAATTTCAACCACGTTTCACAAATCACTGTACTACTTGCATGAGCTCATGAGTATGAGTTACTAGGGAATAGCAAGGAAGGGCCATTGTCCTGATCTTGCTTATGAGCTTCCAATAGAGCATTTTGTGGGATAATGTGGAAAGATGGTGGGGTTTTCATCTAATCCAATGTGGCTCTCCTAGAGGCCTGCCCTCTGTAGGATCAAGCTACCCTAGATGGAATATTACATACTAAATAACACAAACAATACTTTTTGTCCCTTAATTTTCCAGATGTGAAGAGGGGCACCATGTCTATGAAAACAAAGTTGAATTGGAGTGTGAAAACGCAACCGTACACCACAGCGCAAATGATATACATGTTCTTACCACCTGCATGTAGCATCTTTCTCCCTGAGCATCTCTCACATCTGACATTTTTCCCTTTCAAAGCCTCCATAACACCACACATGATGATGAGACCAGTTTTGTATGTAATTTTTCTTTTTGGTGCATGGATTTCATCACTCTGTTACAAAGCGCTGACTAGAGCCAAGGGCTCTCTTCTTCACATTACATTTTTTTGCTTTCTTTTTATTGTGAGTTAAGGTCTGCAATTAACCACACAATGCTGCTGGGCAGAAAATAACTGCCCATTGGGTTCTTTCTTACATGTTGATGCAAAAGGGGTTCCACCAAAACACTTGTTATGGGATCATTTCTTGGCTCCTTTTTCACCGATCTTTGTTCTTCTGTCTCAGCAGCTTTTATTAAATTGCTACTAATATCTCATGAGACTACTTCCAGGACTGTATTTACGCTACAAGTTATATTGGCTTGATACCATCTTAACCATTAAAGTTCCTCCTACTGAGTCCTGGGATTTAAATTGCATACTTAGAATTCTCAGCTAGAAAGCTTTAATGCCTTCACCTGAACTACAGTAGAGAAGTATCTTATCCACCCTATCGTTCCATAGGATGAAGGCAAAGCAATTGTGTCAAGCTGATGAAACTCTAGAGAGTAGATATACTCCAAGTCTTCTATAGCCCAGTACCACCTTATTTCATTATGATACAAGTTTTCCTTCTAATTCATTTTAAGGAAGCAATTCTGGAGGAGCAGTTAGTAGATACCATCAGCTTGTGGTGGAGTCTAAAGGTAAAGTCATGCTAAACATCCACCAGATTTTTTCAGCTGAATACATTTGTCAGTTGGACAACTAAGCTACACCTGCTCAAACTAAGTGCAAAATAATACTCAAATTAAGGAATACAGGTACCTCTGAGTGCAGGCTCCATTCTAGAATTCAGCACACGGTAAAGTCTAGTAACATAAAAGTTGGTTTCTACTCCTGCCAAGTATTTTTCCATGTCTATAACTTAATTTAGATTGCTAAAGAATTGTTAACTGTTGTTGCTATTGCTAAAGAATGAGAAGCCGACGGTGAACTGAAAATCATGAGATATGTACCAGTAGATCTCGATCTACTAGCTGCCAGCCCCTATGCTCTGCTACAGGATTTAAACTACCAGGAAGGCCAATGTGAATCAGAAGTATAATCAATGTTCATGCATTATATGCTTTTCGTCCTTTGTCAGCACCTGAGGAGCTGAAGGAAGTGCTATCTCTAAAGGCATCCTGTTGGCTGTTATCTATCCAATAAAGATTTTTCCAAACTGCCAGTCTCAATGAATATATGAACAAGCTGCTAGATATAATTTGCCAAAATAAACATGGATTACTGTGCATATTTCCAAATTTTATAATCAATAAATATATATTTTAATTATACTTGTACTACGGGTTTCAGTTACTTATAGCAGCTTGTGTCCAGAGACTGGCAGAATTCCTACTTGTGAGATTTAACAGAATCTTCTTTTTAGTGAAAGTTGATGCTGTCACAACTCTGTTTGGTCCTATTTGGTCCAGACTTGCATTTCCAATATCGTGAAATGGTTTAATACATAAGGCACTTCAGGACATCAGCAAACTGAACACTTCCTCTGCTCTCCATGTGCATTGAATTGCACCCTGTCACCACTCACAGAAACATGCCATATCTAGTTTGGCTCATTTGTCTGTTAGCTCTTTAGGAATCTTAACCAAAGACCAGGATTTCTGCTACTGAACCAAAGGAGTCCCTTAATATGTTTCTAGAAGATATAAATAAATTTCTCAGCTTTCTAGTCTTATTGTGAAACTGACAAGGGAGAGAAAAGCGAGAAACTTATCTGAGACTAGAAAAACAAGGAAGCGAACTTCCTAGCCTGATTGTTAAAGTGACCAGAGAAATCAAAAGGCAGTTTCACATCCAGACATGGCAGGAGGAAAGAGGTACATCACTTATTGAGGAGTCATGTTCTAGAATGTTCTTGCTTTTTTCTTTTAGGTGGTCACACTGAGTCTTCATTACACTTAGCAGTGAGTGTGTTTTGTGGATGAGGGAAGGATAACATATTGTGTTGATTTGGATTGGATAAGTCAATGTAAAACTAGGGATTATATTTTTATCTCCCCCATTTTCTACTTTTTTTCCTTATTGTTTATACCTGCTGCTGCCCTCTCTCTCTCTCTCTCTCTCTCTCTCTCTCTCTCTCTTTGGCAGAAGCATTCCTCCCCCCCCCCCTTCATATGGGTGCTTGTTGACATTCTACAGTGGGTGGGTGCCAAATATGCAGGGCTCTGATTTGAGGTATATACAAGTGCCCACACCTGGCAAGCCAGATGACAGGCTGGGTCCACCAGGGGATATCTTCCTCTCCCCAACACATGTATTCTAGCATTCATCTCATTACTTGCACAATTCTGTGTACTGCAAGAGTGCCACAAAAGAGAGTTCTGCCTGATCCAGCTTGCCTGCTGTTGCTCTCTGTGGTATGGGACAGCACCTCATGTATAACAGAGGCTAAAGGACTCCCCCCCTTTCTGTGGTTGGGTGCCTGTGTGGATTCCAGAGGAGATAAATCATCATCATCATCATCATCATCATCATCATCATCATCATCATCATCATCATCATCATCATCATCATCATCATCATCATCATCATCATCATCAAATGTCCTCTCAAGTCAATTCTAATTTATTCAACCCTTTCCAGTGTTTTCTAGGTAGATTTGCAGTGCTCTAATTTGAGCTAGGCATTTAGTGGGCACATTTATACAAGCTGGGTTGCATACTGGAGAAACTGAGGGGGACATTTTCCACACTTTGACCGATATTTTCCCTGAGCAAACTCCTTAAAGGACAGGAAGGAAGGAAGCTGGTAGGAACTTTGGCTACATACTGAGGGTGACCCACATTCCGAAAGTTGATGGCATTGCACAGCACCCCCCATTCTAAACCACAACCCTTTATTTTCTGTATTTACAGTGGGTTTTTTTGGTCTCCCAATCCAGAAATGTACAAATATTTAAAAATATATCCAGAACCCTGAGACAAATTTAATCCAGGCAAACTCCAAATCCACTCAGGTTGGGTTGGGCTCACTTTGTACAGCAAATATGTGGATATAAGTGAGATTGGTCAGTACTCATACAACCCTAACTGGAATTTACACTGAAATCTACATGCTTTGTGCTACGTGCACTTAAAAATGGGGGTGGTGGTGTATGTGTGTGTTTCACAAAGTATCAAAGTACTCAAATGGTGCTGAGAACCATCCATTGGAGAATGTCTCTGTGAGCCTGCCCCAACTGTGGCTGGCCAGTATAGTGGGAAGACCACCTCACTGGGCACAGCAGGCCAAGACATTTTTCTGTATGCTACACCTGGGCCCTGGGGTGAGGCAGGGGAGAACGCTGATGCCTCCCTTACAGATGTAGCTGTGGGGATGACTAAGCTAGAGATAAATAGTGAATCAGAGTCTTCTGATGGTGAATCAGAACATTAAGAGTGGGAGGATCAGTGGGAAGATGCAAAGGGTTGGCTGGCAGTGTTGGAGGGAAAAGAATTCTGTAATGATCCACCCCAGGGGAGCTGGCTCTGTCACCTGAAGAAGGTGTGGCGAGACTCCAAGAGCCGAGGCATCTGGAAAGCTAAAGAGGTGACAAGTGCTGCTGAAGACAACACAAGCAAGCGGCTCCTTATACTACTGCTGTTTTCCTTCCTGCCCATCTTGAGCCCTGGATTCCCCAGCCAGCCAACCCAATGTGATTTCTGCCTCCACGCCCAGCCATCTCACATGGCAGTTTCTGCCTGAACTCTGGTCAGGCCGCTCAGGAGGGGGTGCACACACATGTTCCCTTGGGCAGAGCCCAAGGACTAGGGGTGTGGCAGCAGAAAGAAAGCATGTCTCCTGCCTGACAAGTCTCTAGCAATTTTCCTCAAGAGACCTCCCACACAAGCTGTGTACTTATGAACTTTGGGGAGTGAAGTAACTCTCTGGCGCCCATGAAACTGTGTTGGCCTACACTACAGCATGGATTAGGGTTTGTAGCTCATTGTAGGAGCTGGAACTCTTTCTTGAATCTGTCTGTTATTGTCCAGAAAGGCCTGTGTCCAAAAGGATTTCTTAGGTTCCTGGCTTAGCAGAGCCTGGATCTGACAAGAACTGTGTTGAACCAGGGCCAGAGGGGCCCAGTCCTGCTAAGGACTTTTCTGTTATCAGCCCAGAAGGGTTGGCAAAGGACCATGTGCATGCTGGCTGTCGGGGCCTGAGTTGGCCAAAGCTTATTTTTATTCAGGGCCAAACCAGCCCTGAATCTGTAAAAGAATGTTGGTGCAAATTGTTTTCTCTCTTTAACAAAACTCCTTCTTCTGCAAGGACTCACCCTCTCATCAGGGAGGGTGGTGGGGCAGCTCACAGTCTGACAAACTGTATATGACAACCCTGTGGGGTTGGGAAAGGGGAGGGAACAACATTGCCTGCCTACGTATGTTGTACCCACTGTGCCGATAAAGGATGGTGGGATGCACTCACCAAACCAGCCAGCCAGCCAGCCAGCCAGCCAGCCAGCCAACCAACCAACCAACCAACCAACCAACCAACCAACCAACCAACCAACCAACCAACCAACCAACCAACCAACCAACCAACCAACCAACCAACCAACCAACCAGAAAATGGGTCAGCCTAAAGTATGAAGCTTCTGGTGTACGGTGGAAGAGCAATGGCTGCCAATGCTAGGAAGCATTAGAATTGTATATATATATATATAAAAAACACACAGTATTTAGAGTTTGTTTCTGAAGATATCTTGGATATACATAGATTTCTACAAAAGAGTCATTTTGCAAAGGAGAAAACAAAAGTAGGGTTATTTCTTAATAACACAGCTATTCTCTGTTTTAATATGTATCCCAAACAGTTATATAGCACTAAGTGGGAAATGAGGTCAATCCCTTATAATAGCATATTTGCAGCAGGCAAAGTATTGGAATTTGGGGATATTTTTCTCTATAGCAAGGGGTTATGAGTAGGGTGTCATGCTTTTGATTTCACAGAAGAACACCTTTTGCCTGAAGGGCTTTCAGAGGACAGTCCTCATCTGTTTGATGGGCTGTTTAGGCCAATTCTGGTTTAAAGATAACACATTCATAAAAAGAGAAAGCTGGGGCCTTGATGATAATTGCCACCTGGGCAGCAAAGTGAGTACACAAGTCACTTCTTCACAGCCTGTCATATTGTGCTCAGATGTATTGCATTTCTAGTTAGATTATAGTAATTCTGCATGTTTGCACCTATAAATATGCATCAGAAAATGCAATGCAAATGTCAGTCCTCTTTTGTCTTGTTTTTCTGCTGATCCATAATTGGTCACTCTCTTGCTTGTTCCCTCTCCACATGTATTTGAAAAAAAGAAAAAAGGCCACAGCTATTGATTTAGACAGACTTCCCCCCACCCCACTGTTTGTATGTAATGATGGAAAGATTTGTTTTTCCATCTGGTCCTTGTTTTGCAAACAAAGCTTCTCCCAACTGTAGCAAGAAAGCAGCAGTATTAACCGGTGAGAGGGAAAAACATGAAGAAACACCAAAGGGATATGCAGTGAGATATGCAACGTGCAATACTTGCAATGATATACATGGTTCAGCATGCTGTTTAAGGTTTTAAAATATTAATTATGAGATAGAAAATTTGTTGTCAAAACCAAATAGCATAGGTAGGAATTTCAGGTGTGCACCCAGTATGAAGAGGTGGAAAATCCAGTTGGTTAGTAGTATCACCAAATTACATTACATTTATGCACAATTGTTAGTGAAATTTCACTACTGCTATTCTAAAAAGGGCTACTAGTTTAGTAATACTTTGTTTTCTTCAAGGTAAAGGCACCAATGGCTTTAATGAGTATTTTTAACTTTGGCATGCTTGTAAGATATGGAAAGTACAGTAGTTGGATTATATACTTCAGAATGACTGCATCCTGGCATGTGGCATTGGAAGTCTTTGCCAGGGATGTTCACTGCCTTCAGACAAATATGTGAATAGGAACTGAATCAGGTGTATTTGTGCATCACAAAGCAGAGCAAGGAGCTGCTGGTCACACATTTATCCTTTTTGTTAAATCTGGAAGTAACGTACCACAATTAGATGAGGATAAAGAAGAAAAAAAGACTAAGGAGGATGGAATATGCTCTTTAGAGATGAACATTCATTGCCTTTTCTACTGCAAATTAATTAATTACATCTTCTGAGTCTTGTGGCTTCACCACCACTAACCTCAGTTCTAGGGAACAGGAAGGGCAAAGGCAAAGAGAAAGAATAAAAAGTGTAGAATGGCAGACTCCCCGCATTGCCCTTTTAAGAAGGAATCATAGACAACTTTGTCTATTGCCCTTTCAAATTCCTTCACTCACTCCCTTCCTAGTGACTGCTTTAGGAAGCCTATGGGTCTTTCTCCTCATGGCTTCTGAGGAAAAAAAGACTTAAAATGAGCTCCAAGCTCTTCAGACTGTCACTGGCACCCTTATGTCCTCTCTGCACCATCCAATCTATGTTTTGGTTTTGTCACTTGCACTTCCTCATTCATGGAAACGGGGCCTTGCAGAGAACCAAAAACACACAAATAGTAATGCACCAATACAGACCGGGACAAGGATCAGGTTGAAGTGTCACCAAAAATGGACAACATGGGTCAGAGACCTCTGCACATGACAATAAAAATAATCATAAAATAGATGAATAAAAAAAATAAGTAAAGGAAATAAAAATTGTAATTTTTAAAATGTATGGCTTGAATATCTTATAAATGGGAAATCTGAGAATTTCCCATATAGTAGAAGCAACTTTTTTTTTAAAAAAAGTTGAAATGGATCTGACATAAAATCTGCATTGCCCTCAGATATTTTTTTGTAACCTACACGAATTTCACTAGATCCTAAATTTTCTCTACTTAGTGATTTTAATTGCATGGGACCCATGGTGAAATTAAGATGGACGTACTTTTCAAATTTCAAATTAGAAATGCTGGGCAGCCCAGTAGTTTAGGCAGAGGCTGGGAGTTCTATCCTCTCCCCCGCCCCCCGGTGCCTCCTTGACAGGGGCTGGTCGTGATGGTCCACAGGGTCCTTTCCAGTTATGCAGTTCTAATATGATACTGGTGATTCGAGAGATACACATTCAAAGCAATTGCTGTATTTCAAATGATTTCAAATCTACATAAATACATATAAACATTATTTCATTTCCAAATGTAGGGCGTTTCTCTAGAGCCAAAATAAAAAAAAGTCAGTCATTCCAATATATTCTTCCCAACATATTTCCAAAGTGATTCTTTTAGGGAAATTCTCATTTGTAAAACTTCCTGAAGAAGTGATTAGGTGGACAGTCTCACCCAAACTGGGGATAATATTTTTTAAAAATTTGTTTTGTTTTTTAAGCAGGCATTTGGCTTTTAAAATTGTCTCCTCGTCTTATTTTCTTGTATTCTGTGCCTCACCCTATTTTGCGCAGAGGGTAAGGCAGACTCTGTCCCCCACCCCCTTCTTTGTTGTTTGTATAGGACTAGGGTGAATGTTATGCTCATTTCAGTTCCATTGAAATTGTAATTATAAATACAGAAGGAAGTAAGAAGAAGAAAAAGAAAAGAGACAAGAAAGGAGGAATGTACGTGTATAGGATGCCATTGTGGACTAGGTGTGTAGAATAATGTTAAGCTGACCATATATTCTGAAAAAAAAATCTGCTTGGTAGTGGTATCTTGAAAAAACTACATTCTTGCATAGAAAAAGCAGAAATATTCTCTGACCATTTAACAAATAGGTGCTGGGTATTTTCCTGGCTGTTCTTTCAGCCACAGTAAGGTCACAAATGAATGTTCTGGCTTTGTCATGAGCAGAACAAGGGAGGGGGGGGTGGAGTCAAAATTATACTCACCAGCAAGCACAGAATGGCCCAGCTCTCTTTGTGGAAGAGACAACAAGAAGGGAAAACAATTTAAAAGTTTGTAGCTGAAAACAAAACAAAACAAGGCAAAACAAAACAAAACACCCAAAATGGCCCTTCAGTTACGTGAGAATACCATATTGTGTGAGAGCTCCTGTGTTGTTAATGTGTAAAATGCGAATGCTTATTGTCTTGGATGGAGGCAAGGCTGCCTGTGCCCAGGTGGCATTTGGTGAAGACTTTGGACAGTGGAAGCCTGTGTGTGTATGTATGTGTTTGTGTGTGTGTGTACAACAGAAGGTGGCATTAAAGTTTTCCTAGTCTCTGTTCATGCAAATGAAAGAAATAAAAAAACGCCATCCTTTGTGGTTTGTACACCCAAAAGCACTCAAACAAACATCCCTTGAGCCTCTCCTTATCACTTTATTACACCTGCTAGAATGAATAGATTAAAAGGCAGTGGAGGGAGTGAAGGCAGAAGAATCCTGCAGAAAGACTGGGTTTTGGGATTGTTAATTATTCTCTGGGGTCTCTAATCTTTAACTGGCAAACAGCACCACTAACTGTCTTAAACCTCCTCCTGGAAGACACTGATAATAAACCATCTGCATGAAGGCACCCAATTATCTAGCCCTCTGCAGCCGCCTCTGACATGGCTGTAGCAGGAGATAATAAATGCACAGTATGTAATAATGACACGTCATTTATGATTATCTCACAGATACATGACCTTTTAGTTCTATTGTTTGCACTTGGAAAAAGAGAGAGAGAGAGAATATTTGGTGCTCAGCGCTGGTTGCAGGCACATCCATCTTCCTCATTCCTGTGATGTAACCTTGTCAGGAAGGCTTTTCTGGAACCTATCGGGCAGTTTAACTGGATTAATGGCCCATCCTCTCAGACCTCTTTAATAAATGGCTGCTTGAGTTGCAGCCATGGTTACCATGGTGATGTAAGAGGAAGGCTAGCAAAGGTAGAAAAATAGCATCGGGCAAAGAGAGCCATTTTGGTCTGTCCAGTTGATGGAAAGGTACTTTGGAGCTATCATTCCCAGAATCCCCTAACTGACTAGCATGGGGATTTTGGGAACTGAAGTCCTAGAAAGCAGCACTTCAGTCACACCCAAATTCCTACTACGTGATAATTTTGCAGCATTCTCATAGAGAGAAGAAAACTGACGGCCTTCTTTAATGCAATTTCTTCGATCAGAAACTCCATCTGATAGCTGTCTTGCTCTCACATGTGCTGGAAATAGCACTGACATGTGCTAGTGGTAATCTCAGCTGTAAGTCAACGGAAGGTTCATCTAGGACAGCTTTCCAGGATCTGACACCAAAGAGAAAGCAAAGCAGCTATCTGCAGCCTTCTATTAATACCACCTTCTCCAAGGCATTAAGAAAAAAGAGATGTCTTCACCAGGATTTTATTAGTAACAAAACGTAATCCAGCACTCACATGAAATCTGATGGAAACAGAGAAGGGAAAGTTTCAAAGCTATTCCCTTTTGTGGAGGGGGTCAGTGTGGTTGGGAGGGAAGAGAATGTATTGCTAGAATTTGCTAAAATTCAAACTTAGGACATTTTCTGCAATGCAGTTGTACATGGCCAGGAATGAATTTGCACAGTTAAAGCTAGTGTACTAGCTCTGTCCATTCCTAGAGAAGTCTGATCTAGCTACAGTTGCCTTAGTTTGTTTGCTTGTTTGTTTGTTTCCTTCAAAAGGACCCAGTTGGATTACTGTAACGCCCTCTACGTGGGGCTGCCTTGGGAAAGTGAGTGGAAACCTCATCGGGTCCAAAACACAGCAGCCAAATTGTTAACTGGGAATGGTCACAAGATCATACAACTCCCCTGTTACAGGAACTCCACTGGCTGCTTATCTGTTTCCAGGCACCATTCAAAGTCCTGGTTTAAACCTACAAAGTCTGAAATGGCTTGGATTCAAGCTATCTCAAGGAGCCCATCTCCCTTTATGAGCCTGCTTGGGTCTTAAGGTCATCATTTCTCTCTCAGCCTCAGCACACCCACAGGTAAGTTTGGGGAGTACACAGGAGAGGGCCTTCTGTGACACTGCTCTGGAACTCTCTCCCACGGGAGACCAGACTGGCCCCATCTTTGCTGTCCTTCTGCAAGCAGGAAAAGGCTTTCTCTTCAGGAAGGCTTTCCCCGAGTGACTGGCTGACTAAGAGAGGTTTTAAGACAGGATGGCTGGGATTTTTTCTTGCTTTGAAATCTGGTTTAGTAAATTTTTCATCTGACTGTTTAAATATGTTTGTTTAATTTTTTTAAAAAATATTTGTATAACTTATTGTCTTTTTAACGATGTAAGCTTTTTTAGAAGAAAGGCAGAGTAAAAATATTTTAAATAAATAAATGTTTACTCAGAAGTCATATTGAGTTCAACAGCGTTTTGTATGTATTTACTCAGAAATAAACAGGGGTAGGAACCAATATTAAAATTAATTAAGTTATGAAGTTGATTATTTGCTATTGGAAAGGGACAACCTAATTCAGTTTATTTTTCTGATGCAAGTGGTTGACTTCTGCTTGTGTTTTCACATTAATGCTTCTGCAGAATTGAGTCAATACTAGTGTTTGTGGTGCCATTCTTTCTTCATTTAGAGAAGCTGTAGGGGACAAAGTCAGGGGAGGACCCTTGGCAGCTTGCCCATAAGCAACAGAGCTCAGATGATCCAGGAGGTCCAGCTTGACATGGTTTAGAACTGTAGCCTAAATCCATTTGTTGATACAAATAGGTTAAATTCTCGATCCCACACTAGGAGTTGCACTATGGGTCAAACTTCCATGTAGACATGAGTGGGAAAGACGTGACTGTTTCCAGGTCTGGTATTTCTAGATTACTGAGCAGGGCATCGGGGAATTGCTGTTCCCCCACCCTCCTTCCACCGGCAGGACTATCCTGTGAGCAAAGACACCAGTGGATCAAAGCTTTCACTATGAACAGGAACAGGAACTCATGATCCAAGGTGGCAGACTGAAAGAATGATTTTCCCCTCTATGGGAGGAAAATGTCATAAATTCATCTTCTCATTTGCATATATTTGCTTGGATTTGTCACCCATTTAGGGACCCAAACCAAATCTGTCAGATTATAATATTAATTCTACACCGCTGAGCTGACTCTATCAGACTATTCTGAACGTATGTGGCAGGCTTGTGGTTTGTACCTTCTTGAGGAGGGGAGGCTTTTAGAATTTTTTTACCACTCTTACTTAATAAAAATGATGTTCATTTAGGCCTGAGAACAGGACTGACAACATGATGTCACAGGGAGGAGCTGCATATAATTTCCATTTTCATATGGATGCTTTTGGAAACAATACCCTCTCCCAAAACAGTCTGAGTCTCACTTTGTGCACCTGTGGTGTATGTCAATATTCTCCAACCTGGTATCTTCCAAATATCTTCCTTTGCAACCTCAATCACTGTAGCCAACAGGACATTGATGGGATTTGTGGTCCGAAACATCTCAAATGCTAATCTAGATACACCAGCAGTAACTGCATGGTTTCAGACCACAACCTTTCCTAGACCTGCCTGAGGACATGGTTCTCTAGGTCTGGTCTCCAGACTCCCTGTTTTCAAATGGGTGGTACTATGGATGGAACCCTGTCAGCTACACAGCGATATGGAAGATTCTGGCCTGAGGGCAACCAGCAGCCAAAGTACATAGTTTGGAATGACGTGGTGTAAAGCAGCTTTCCCTCCTCCACTATTCCATAGGGTGGGCATACTTTACAGAAGATTATCTATTACATGGTTCCCAATCTTGGGTGCCCAGATGTTCTTGGACTACAACTACCATAAATTTGGGTGAGCATAGCTAGTGTTGAAGGTTTTAGTCCAATAAAATTTGGGGACTCAAGGCTGAGAACCACTGTTCTGTTAGAAGGTGCTTTTCAACCAGAGGATCTTTCTGCTAGAAGGCAGAATCTCTCAGCATGTATGGTCGGTGGAATATAACAATTTCTTCCAAATTCGCATGTCCTTTGTTTTCCTCATGCTATATTCCCCCTTTGGTTTTCTTTTGTTTTGGACAATAAGCTAGCATCCCTTCTTTCACTGCATGAATGTTCAGGAATTTTGCTTATTTGACATAATACCCAGACAGCTGTGATAACAGCCTTTCATCAGCGACCTTCAGTTATTCAATTGCATTCCTTTCTCAACAGTATATCTGAAAAGAGACTGGACAGTTGGATGTTGCAGGAGAGACTTTTTACCTTACAAAAGACACTAGGCTGCAAGGGAAAAAAAAATGAAGGACAGAAAGCCACCTTTAAAAGTATTTTATTCTAATACATACAACACTTCGCCATCCTGTTCCTGATAATTTCAATGAGTAGTTGCACTTCCTCAATCCCTTTGCTGCCACCTCGTGGGTTTTATTTAAATTACTCCCAATTCCCCTTAAGTTTTCTTTCTTTTTCTCTCTCCCTCCCCCCCCCCCCGCATGCAGAGAGGTTTTTGTTTTAAGCACTATGCATAACACATAACACCATCAAAGAGGATGAGATGGCAATTGTCATGGTTTTTATTCTCTGTTGATGAGGCTGAATACATACTAACTTTCGCTATCATGTTATTAAATGTTATATTAAACCAATTTTCAAACTTATTATTATTATTATTATTATTATTATTATTATTATTATTATTATTATTATTATTATTATTATTTTTATTTTTATTTTTATTTTTATTTTTATTTTTATTTTTATTTTTATTTTTATTTTTATTTTATTTATTTATTTATTTATTTATTTATTTATTTATTTATTTATTTATTTATTTATTTATTTATTTATTTATTTGATTTATACCCCACCTATCTGGACAGATGGACCACTCTAGGCGGCTTCCAATATAAAATTAAACAATAAAATACAACAGATACATGGCTAATACAAAACAACTAGAATAAACTAAAAAAATAGGAAAATAAGAAGAAGAAAATCAAGAATTGGCTGGAGGGAAGGCCTGAATAAATAACCATGTTTTTAATTGGGTTTTGAAGATGCCCAGTGTAGGGGCTGCGCGAATTCCCGGAGGGAGATTGTTCCAAAAGCGAGGAGCCACCGCCGAGAAGGCCCGGTTTCGTGTCTTCTCCTTCTGGGCCTCTCTCGGCGTTAGGCTCCTCAGCCTTACCTCCTGACTCGATCGAGTGACACGGGTAGATCTTGGTGGAAGTAGGCGTTCTGCCAAGTATCGAGGTCCTAAACCGTTTAGGGCCTTATAAGTAAGCATTAAAACTTCAGCTAAGATATGGTGCCAGCCATCTCTCCATGACCTGCTCATTGCTATGAGTATGTATAAATAAAAGACTTTTCTGGCAACAAGCAAAGACAATAAAATCTTGAAGAATTCCCTAGTAAGGCAAGAAAAATAATATTTCTGGACATTTTTACATTGTGTGTGATGAGTAGTGGCAGCTCAGTAAAATTGTTCGCTTTATTAGCATCATTATTTGGTGGATATGAATTGTAACATAGCATGTGTCTCTCACTAGCATGGCCTGGATTTCTTGTCTGACAAGAGTCTGGAGGTTTATTATTATTTTTAAAATAATTTGTAAGCCACTTTTCTCCCAGGGACTCAAGACAACTCAAAATGTTAAAACAGGTATAACAGAAAACAATTTTTAAAAATAAACATATGACAATGATTAGAAACAAAAACAAGATTTAAGTGTGAAGTGTTCCAGGATTACTAAACCTCTGTCTATGGGATTATGCTCTTAAAGACCATTTTGAAGAGCTCTGCTAGTTTGCTGAAAACATGAGGAGGCTAGGCCTTCATTTGGAGTTTATTCCATAGAGATGGGGCCACCACCAAGAAGACACATTTCTTTGTTGAGACTGTTCTCATTTCTTTCACTGTGGCCATCCTCAGTAGCAAGGCCTGGGAGAAATGAGTGAAAGAGGTAGTTGTTTTTTTGGAGGAGACATTCCAACAAGTATTGAAGTCCAAAATCATTCAGGGCCAAGTAGGTCAAAACTAGCTCCTTGAATTTGACACAGAAGTTAACGAGGAGCCAATGCAGGTGAGCCATGGTATGAATAATATGATTGAATTTACTTGCCCTTGAAATTAGCCTGACTGCTGAATTTTGGACACTGCATCAATGGTGCAAATGAATACACAGATATTTATTGATATCCTAGTCATAAATCTCTCTCTCTCTCTCTCGCTCACACACACACACACACACACACACACACAGAGAGAGAGAGAGAGAGAGAGAGAGAGAGAGAGAGAAGACCCCAGACAGTCAAGACATAATCCAATATACTTCATAGCCTTTTATCTCCTCCAGCATCTTGCGTCTT
Organism: Pogona vitticeps; assembly: GCF_051106095.1. Lineage (NCBI taxonomy): Eukaryota > Metazoa > Chordata > Lepidosauria > Squamata > Agamidae > Pogona > Pogona vitticeps. The sequence goes on along the minus strand of NC_135786.1, from coordinate 64,928,823 downwards.
GTATCAATTTACATAATTTACTGCAGAAGGGCAATTCCTGATGTGGGTGAACAATTAAGTTCTGTTGTAAAATATTGTTTGATTGTTTTACCTCTGCCTGTTATAATATATGTTCTTATCAGCTTACCTTTATGGTATGTTTGTAATTGCTGTAATAACCCACCAGAGAGTACACATCAGCAGCACATGCAAGTCACAGTGGTGCACGAAATGGTAAACAACCAGAAAAAAAAAAAGAAGAATGAGAGAAATTATGTTGTATAGAATAAGAATAAGGAACAAATTTCAATAAATTGTGAATAAGTTGTTCAGAAAGGCAAATGGAGGGAAGGAATGTGAAGGGAATCTGGGTTATCTGAGTAGTTTCTTTAGCTTCCTTCCTATTCCCAATCATTTATCACTCCACCAAGTTCCTCAACTGGCCTAATTTTCCACTCCCAGCTAAAGATATTGCTCTGACTACTTCACATTCCTTCCCGCCACATGCCTTTGTGAACAAATCAATTATTCACATTTTGTTCACATTCCTTCCTATTCTCAGTCTACATTACATAATTTCTCTTGTTCTTCATTTTCTTTCTGAACAAGCTTTATTACTTAGAGATATAGATCATCACAATATTATTTTCTTTCTGGTTGTTTATAAATTCTTGCATGACTATGACTTGCATGTGATGTTGGATGTATCATCTCTGGTGGGTTAGTACAGTACAGCAATTACAAATATAGCATAAAAGTAAAGGTAAAGGTTCCCCTTGACAATTTTTGTCCAGTCGTGTTCGACTCTAGGGGGTGGTGCTCATCCCCATTTCCAAGCCATAGAGCCAGCGTTTTTGTCCGAAGACAATCTTCCATGGTCACATGGCCAGTGCGACTTAGACACGGAACGCTGTTACCTTCCCACCAAGGTGGTCCCTATTTATCTACTTGCATTTACATGCTTTCGAACCGCTAGGTTGGCGGGAGCTGGGACAAGCGACGGGTGCTCACTCCGTTGTGTGGATTTAATCTTACGACTGCTTGGTCTTCTGACCCTGCAGCACAGGCTTCTGCGGTTTAGTCCGCAGTGCCACCACGTATCTCATAGGAGAGTATTAGTTAATAAGAAACTATACTAAAACAGCCAGCAGTAAAGCAATCAAGGAACATTTTATGATAGAATTTAACCGTTCACCCACATCAGGAATAGCCCTTTGTTGTAAATGTTGCAACTTTTCTGAATATTGCAATTGATGCAAGACCCAGGATGCTCAAGGAAGTAAAAGACTATGAAGTATTTGGTTATGCAATGACAGTTTGGCGTCATGTTGTCTGTGAGTGTGTGTGTTTATAACTGATAGATCAACAAATATTTGTACATAAATATTATTTGTACACATACATATAAATATTTGTAAAACCCCCAACATGGAATTATAATGAGATAAATTTCCATACCAGGTACCATAATATAAAGCACACAGTAGTGGCCAATGCTCAAAAGTAAGATTGTACATTGATTCATAAAGAGATCAAATCCCTTCACTAACCTGAAACTCATATCTTGTAATCCATATAAAAGTGGATAGTTTGCACCAGTAAGCTGCAAAAATTTAGTGTTGACAATTTAAAAATTGAAATAGAGATTTTCTATACCTTGGTTCAGTCATCAATCCAAATGGAGACTGCAGCCAAGAAATTAGAAATCTGAGACTCAGAATTGAAGCAATGAAGGAATTAGAAAAGATCATCAAGTGTAAGGATGTATCATTGAAGATCAAGATCATTCACACTCTTGTATTCCTGATGTATGAGTGTGAAAGCTGGACAGTTAAGAAAGTGGACATGGGGAAAAATGATTTGTTTGAAATACGGTGCTGGAGGAGAGCTTTGGGAATACCCTGGACTGCCAGAAAGACAAACAAGTGGGTCCTAGAGCACATCAAACCTGAACTATTTCTGGAGGCAAAAATGATCTAATTGAGCCTGTCTTCTTTTGGGTATATCATGAGAAGACTAGATTCTTTGGAAAAGGCTGGGAAAGGTGGAAGGCAGCAGACAAAGAGGAAGACCAAATATGAGATGAACTGACTCCCAAAAAGAAGCCACAATCTTGAGTCTACAAGAGCTGAGCAGGGCAACTATGATTAGGACATTTTGGAGAGCACTCATTCATAGGGTTGCCAGAAGTCAGAGGCTACTTGATGGCACATAACAACACATAAATGTCCATGCCCCACTCTCCCTGAATACAGTTGGGCTTGCATCCAGATGACTATAGAACCATTTTCCTTGTGAGAAGCAACAGATAGATTTCTTAAGGGTCTTCAGAGGTAGCCTTCCTTGATCCCAATGAAATATTAATTAACATTAATTATCATTTTGCTTTCCACTCACATTGAGATGTTTCTATGTTGCTGCATCTTAGAAAGTGAAATTCCCTAGTCTTCGGAAAGCTAGGTATGGCAGAAATGATATGTCTCTGTTTAGCCTAATCCTTTGCTTTCAATAATTTCAACGAGTAAAGTTACTCATGTATTTAGAAGGGCTGAATAATGCAAATAGACTCATTCACTGCTAGCAGAAGAGACCTCCCACCATTCTATGGTTTAGCTCTATAATTCAGGAAAGTCAACAGCTTCTTTTTCTTCCTTTTTTGAATGGGGCTCCCGCCTCAGAACTGCAAAACACCTGCTGGTTTGTGCTTCTGCTTCCTCTCCAAACCAGCCTGCATACACTGGAGGACAGCCAATAATAAGGTCTTTTCTTTCTTTTAAAGAAGAAATAATGAGATACTACAGCAGTAGATCAGTTTGCCCAACTCTTGCTGGCGTTCAAGGGGCAACCGGAAGTGAGGGTTGCTTACGCTGACTATGTTATTTTGTTTTCTCTATGACTCCTCAAGGAAATGACCTTGTGAGTTCCTTGCGAGAGTACAAAGCATCGAAATGCAAAATTTGAGCTGTGAGTGGAAGAAAGTTTGGGGGTGGGGGAGTGGGGATGCTTTGTGGAACCTTGCCATGCAATCTGACAGTAACATATGCTTCGCCTGTTGTGTTGCAAATCAAGACTACTGGACTCTGCTTAAAGGACAATGAAATGCTTCATTTCTCTTGCAGGAATTTGTGAGACTGGTGCATTAACAGCACCCTCGACTCCATCCAAATACAGAATGCAGACATTTTTTGAAGAATAGCTGTAGCAGTTAGGAAAAGGCTCTGCTTTGTTGGCACTGACAACCTAGAGAGGGAGAAGGGAGGAAGGCAGACTGGCAACCACAGAAATCCCTAGGACTGAAGCTGAGGTTGGAAAAGCTGCTTTTTTTTAACTACATACCCAACTGGCTGAAGAATTCTAAGTCTTATAGTTTAAAAAAGTAACTTTTCTAATTTGTGAAGTCAAGGCTACGAGAGAGAGAATGTGGGGAAACAGCTCTGCACCATAAAATACAATTAGGAGCGCCATACTTTCCCCAGATGTGGAAAGTACTTAAGAAGTATCTAAGAAACTTTCCCCTTCATGGATTGCTGCCTTGTTGTGGTGAAGGGGTTTGAGTAATTCAGAGAAGCTATGGACTATACTATGCAGGGACACCCAAGATGAACAGGTCATAGTGGAGAGTTCTGACTAAACACGATACACCTGGAGCAGGAACTGGCAAACCACTCCAGTATCCCTGCCAAGAAAACTCCATGGACAGAAACAAAAGGCTAAAATATATGACGTTGGAAGATGAGCCCCTCAGCTCGGAAGGTGTCCAACATGCTACTGAAGAAGAGCGGAAGATGAGTACAAGTAGCTCCAGAGCTAATGAAGTGGTTGGGCCAAAGCCGAAAGGACACTCGGCTGCGGATGCGCCTGGAAGTAAAAGGAAAGTCTAATGCTGCAAAGAAAAATACTGCATAGGAACCTGGAAAGTAAGATCGATGAACCTTGGTAAGCTGGATGTGGTCAAACAGGAGATGACAAGAATAAGCATTGACATCCTAGGCATCAGTGAACTAAAATGGATGGGAATGGGAGAATTCATCTTAAAAGATGACGCTGTTAAGGTGCTACACTCAATATGCCAGTGAGTTTGGAAAACTCCGCAGGGGCCAGAGGATTGGAAAAAATCAGTCTACATCCCAATCCCAAAGAAGGGCAGTGACAAAGAATGCTCCAACTACGGTACATTTGCACTCATTTAACATGCTAGCAAGGTTATGCTCAAAATCCTCCAAGGTAGGCTCCAGCAGTATGTGGACCGAGAACTCCAAGAAGCTGGATTTTGAAGGGGCAGAAGAACTAGAGACCAAATTGCTAACATGCTTTGGATTATGGTGCAAGCCAGAGAGTTCCAGAAAAACATCTGCTTCTGCTTCATTGACTATTCAAAAGCCATTGACTGTGTGGACCATAGCAAATCATGGCAAGTTCTTAAAGAAATGGGAATGCCTGACCACCTTATCTATCTCCTGAGAAATCTATATGTGGGACAGAAAGCAACAGTTAGAACTGGATATGGAACAACTGATTGGTTCAAAATTGCTTATTTAATTTATATGCAGAATACATCATGTGAAAGGCTGGGCTGGATGAATCCAAAACCGGAATTAAGATTGCCGGAAGAAATATCAACAACCTTAGCTATGCATATGATACCACTCTGATGGCAGAAAGTAAGGAGGAATTAAAGAACCTCTTAATGAGGGTGAAAGAAGAGAGTGCAAAAAATGGTTTGAAGATCAACATCAAAAAAACTAAGATAATGGCCATTGGTCCCATCACCTGCTGGCAAATGGAAGGGGAAGATATGGAGGCAGTGACAGATTTTACTTTCTTGGGCTCCATGATTACTGCAGATGGTGACAGCAGCCACAAAATTAAAAGACTCCTGCTTCTTGGGGGGAAAGTGATGACAAACCTATACAGCATCTTAAAAAGCAGAGACATCACCTTGCCGACAAAGGTCTGCATACTCAAAGCTATGGTTTTCCCTCTAATGATGTATGGAAGTGTGAGCTGGACCATAAAGAAGGCTGACCGCTGAAGAATGGATGCTTTTGAATTGTGGTGCTGGAGGAGACTCTTGAGAGTCCCCTGGACTGCAAGGAGATCAAACCTCTCCGCTCTGAAGGAAATCAAACCTGAGTGCTTACTGGAAGGACAGATCCTGAAGCTGAGGCTCTAATACTTTGGCCATCTCATGAGAAGAGAAGACTCCCTGGAAAAGACCCTGGTGTTGGGAAAGTGTGAAGGCAAGAGGAGAAGGGGAAGACAGAGGATGACACTGGACAGTGTCATCGAAGCGAACAACATGAATTTGACCCAACTCCAGGAGCCAGTGAAAGCAGGAGGTCCTGGCGTGCTCTGGTCCATGGTGTCACGAAGAGTCAGACATGACTTAACGACTAAACAACAATGAGAAACTTTCAGTCATATCACAAGATAAGTGAATCATAATGTAGGTTAGTTACACCTTAGTTATTAAAAAAAGAAATTAATTACAAGTGGCTAGTCATTCTTATCAAGTTACTTCCTAGGCCTGCCTAGACGTATGTCTCAGTGAATTAAATGGGACATGCTCCTGAGTCAGCATGTATAACATTGCTGTTTAAATAGATTTAAACTCTTAACTAGGTGAAAGTGCAGGTCATGTAACCATGGAGGAGATACTCATGTTTTTGTTAAAATATTACCTATTCAGTTTCAGATGACAGAGATGAAGCTCTGCGCAATTCTGCCATGGTTACCCCCATCCCTATGAGTAACTTCCACTGAATTAATCCCTTGGTGCTCATTTCTGGGTATGTATGCAGAGGACCACCTTACACATATAAATTGGAATTCAAAATCTTTGTAGGATCCATGTTCGCAAAACACATCGGTTTTGCTTTTCTTTTGAATCTGGATAAACAGGTTTGGCATGAGTGAATGACTTTTGTTCCTCTTTGTTGCAGGATAGAATTCTAGAATTCCCTCTGGGTGAAAGGTAAATCATCTGAGCACAGTTCAGTACCAAAGGCAGGTGAGAGAGACACCATTGGCTACTGATTACTCAGACTTTGCAGACATAAATAAAAAGGTGCCCCACTGTGCTGCTACAACTGATTCAAAGCCGGCAGCATCATGCATTCCATACTGGAGAGAATAGCGAGCCGCTCTCCCCAACTCTTGCATCTCTTTGTAGGAATCATCTGCACTTTGGGGGTGCTGAAAGCTGTTCAGTTGTATTGGAAAAGGAAGAAGCAAATCAAAGCCTTTGCAAGCTTTCCAGGCCCTCCGAGCCACTGGTTTTTTGGCAACAACAAGGAGGTAAGGAAGATGGCTTAGGAGAGGGGGAAGAAGGAGAGCAATGCTGAATTCCAGGCGTTGGTAACAGTTAAGATGCTAAGTTGAAACCGATGAAAGGTGGATGAAAAGCTTCATTTGCCAAAAAAAAACAAAAAACCAAAAGGCCCTCTTCAGTACATGCCTTAGTGTTTACCTATAATTATGCTGATCATTGTTCAGATGAAATATTCCAAATATGCTTTAGATATATTTCAGGGTGTATACACTCTAATTGGGTTAAGAAGCATCAGTATAACTGTAGTTTTGAATGCAAGAGTGTAAATATCATAACAGAATGAAGAGGAATTGAATCCAGTACTCAACCAAACAATTTTGCAGGAGTATCAGCTGGATTTTGATTTCATCAGATCCACTGAAAGTATGCTTGCCTTGTCATTTGTACCTCCTTGCTTCCATTTCTAAGGTCTGTTTTCTCCTCCTTGTACCGGAACAGGATGAGTTGTCCTTTGGGAGCTGGGGGTAGTTTTATTTACCTTTAAACACACATGCACTTTTCACAAATATATTGTTTGACATAGTTATAGCACAATTAAGCAAGGATCAAGTAAGGAGGAAACAGAGTTCAAGTGGGGGGCTTCTGTTGAAAAGAGTAAATGTTGTATAATTCCCTTGTGTGGCCACACAGATCAGGTTGAGTGTCTCAAGAATTCTCTTCAGGGGAGCCACTCTTTTCCTGTCTACGGCCACACTTGCAAAAGACCTGAGCTGGATTTGGATATAATGCTCTCACTTGTGTCTGACTAGCTCAGTGCTGCCTCTTTTAACTGAGAACCATGTCTTCTTATTTAAGCAGTTATAAGTGTTATAGACTACTCTATGTGGAACTTTTTCACCTGGTAGGACAAAGTTCCAAACAGAGTAGCCCTAGATTGCACTGGAATTTTTAGAATATATATATTACTGAAACAGCGACGTTTACATTGGCTTGGGCATCTTGTGAGAATGGCTGATGGTTGGATTCCAAAATATCTCCTGTATGGAGAATTAGTGCAGGGAAATTGCCCCAGAGGGAGACCCCAGCTGCGATACAGGGATATCTGCAAGCGAGATCTAAAGCCCTTAGGAATGGACCTCAACAGATGGGAAACCTTGACATCTGAGGGTTCAGACTGGAGGCAGGCGTTGCATCACAGCCTCTCCCAATTTGAAGAGACCCTTGTTCAGCAGGCAAAGAGGCAGTCCTGAAAGCAGCCAAATCATGGAGCTGGGCAGGGGACAGATTGTATTTGTCTTCAGTGCGGAAGGGATGGTTACTCTCAAACTGGCCTTCTCAGCCACACTAGATGCTGCTCCAAGTCCTCCATGCGTTACCATAGCCTTATGAGACTGAAGCATGCCTAATTTATAAGTGTTTAGAATCTGTATATCTTAGGATCATACATATATAGTTTGGTCATTTTAAGTGCTATGTTCAACATCTTAGTGGGATAAATTTTGTAGAGAATAACGGATTACCTTACTTAAAATGTGATAAGTCACCTCTGTTGTGTTAGGAAGGGGCTTTTTTTCTTTTTGCTCCAAAATGCTCCCTGTAGGGTTCCAGTGTTTCATATCTAGGGAGTATTTCTGTTGCAATGAAAATGGGATTCATATGTATTTCAGAAAATATGAGAACACCCTTCCTGGAATGCACTCATAAAAACATTTTTAGTGGACAATATCATAATCTCATTTGGGACACAAATTTGTAAAACTCTACAGGCATTCATTTGTAAAATGATCAGTCACAGGTGGGATTTTGGGACATACAGGAGGGTGCACCTCCAAAAAATATTGTCCTGAGGTACCGTTCCCCCTGTGCCTCTCCACAGATTACACCTACTTCAATAATTCATTTTTAAATGAGAAGACAACACCTCCCCGACAATGTTGGGGACAGACACCTAGCCAATATCCTTTGATTTGTATTCCCGCCTTAAGCAGGGGGTTGGAATCAATGGTCTTATAGGCACCTTCCAACTTCATTATTCTATGATTTTATGCGTTACATAACTAGGAAGCAGTTGAATAACTGTTTTCTCCTTCTGTTCTCAATCTTTACAGATCACTCGAGGAAAAGAATTCTTCAAGCTCTTGGAATGGTCAGAAAAATACCCCTATGCTTATCCAAGATGGTTTGGTGGCTTTAGAGCTGTCTTAGTAGTCAACCATCCAGATTATGCCAAAACTGTATTTGGACGTTCAGGTAAATGCATAATGTATCTAAGATTTCACTTCTTGATGCTGTCAAAGTAGAGATTAGGGGTGTCCTCTTTCAGGTCCCAGAATTCTTGGTGTTCTAGCTCTCAAACACACACCTACAGACAACTATATTTCACATACCTATAGAAGGGCATACTTCTGAATCCTTCCTTTAAATAGCCTCTATATTAGACAGAGCAAGGCAGTGGTCTGAGGGAGTACATGGGGAGTGTTAAGAGGCAACAGCAATACTTGAGAGGACAGAGCTGTGTGTGTCATTTGGATTAAGCCCCCTAAAGTAGCCTGTTTTCCTCAGGTACAGTGATAAATGTCCCACCAGCAGTGCTGAAGAGAGACTTGTTTGTCCAATCTGGTTGGGTCCAGTACTTGAAATGTAGGCAGCAATCTTGTCATTCTCAGGAGTGGCCCAAGCTCTCCTGAAGCTTGAGGCGGGAGAAAAAAGCACTGAGACAGGAAGCAAAGTGGTGTTGCACCAATGTTTTGCCACTGTTGCCGCATCCACTCCCTCCCGCCCCCCAAAGAAAGAAGGAGTCTTTTCACAGAAGAAAGGAATAGCACTCATTCCCATGCTCTATCACAGAAGAAACGGATATAAAGTCATTCCAATTGTGGTGACTTTTGGTAATTAAATACCTCCCTCTATTATCCTGTGGCCTCCAAGGCTTCCTGACAATGAAAGGGATTACAGAGACACTTTGGGTCAGAAGTTGGAACTGTATCACTTCTGAAAAATCATTGCTGCTGCTGATGTTAGCCTTAGTGGCTATAAGCTACACTTGGATTTCAGCCAAGAATTGTAAACCAAAAATAAATTCTTTTTTTTTTTTAAAAAAGTAGAAGAATGAGAAGGTGCAGCATGACAAGCTGCTAAGTTATGATCATACAGCTGAAGTCTTTCAGTTTTGGTTGTTGTGGGTTTTTCGGGCTCTTTGGCCGTGTTCTGAAGGTTGTTCTTCCTAACGTTTTGCCAGTCTCTGTGGCCGGCATCTTCAGAGGACAGCACAGAGCACAGAGTGCTGTCCTCTGAAGATGCCGGCCACAGAGACTGATGAAACGTTAGGAAGAACAACCTTCAGAACATGGCCAAAGAGCCCGAAAAGCCCACAACAACCGTTAGATCCCGGCTGTGAAAGCCTTCGCAAATATATCTTTCAGTTTTCTCTTTTTTAAATATAGTTTGAACAGAGTTATCTCTCTCTCTATCCCTTCTTCCCTCAATATATAAAAGCATGCATCTGTCTTTGGGATGCATGCTTTTGCACAAGTTCCAATGCAAAGCACACTGTATTTCCACAGCTTTTTCTGAAAGAGCAGACATTTCTCGGCTCAGCCCAGTTTTCACTCCTTTCCCTCACTACCTCCAATCATGTTTTCACTGTAAAAACCTCCAGATAGAAATACCATCTTAGCTCTTTAACCCAAACTCAGACAAAGCTGAGCTAAACTGATCCCTCTTCCTGCATCTCTCTCTCACACACATACACTCTTTGGGTAGTGTGGGTGACATATAAATAAATAAATAAATAAACAAACAAATAAATAAATAAATAAATTCCTGATCCATAGAACAGCATCTATAGAGTCAGGCAGTGCACCAATGAAACAAAACACAATTTCATCCAGAAATATTTTATCTCCCTCCCAACAGATTATCTTGACATCCATACATCTTATCCTTGCAATTCAAAATCTGGCTACTCATACCATTATATGTCTATATACAAGGTGGATACAATGTGGAATAGCCACAACCCTAAGGAGAAGATGGATATGGCAACCAGTAGCAGCTTTATCTAAGATACCAGTTTCTGAGGTTCTTGAGAGCTAGGGCCCAGTTACTGTGCTGTCTCATTGTTGATTTAATAATCTTTTCCACTCTGTTTTTCAGATCCTAAGGCTAAAGACAGCTATAATTTCCTGGTCCCGTGGATTGGTAGGTAGAAATCTTCTGAATAACCCCCTTTTTTGCACATACAAAAACTTGGGTATATGCAGCATGAATCTATTACCTGAACCTCAGTCATCCCAGGCTGTATTTTCTCTGTCTTCTCAAGTTGCCTCATATCCTTATAAAGTTAAGGCAAAGATCATTCCTATGTATTACAGCCTTATGATCCATGTATTAGGGGTGTCTCACAATATATTTCAATAAATAAGATAATGGTAATTTTATAATATGATATTTCAGTCATATTTACAGTATTTCACTAATCCAAGAGCAGCTATTCATAGTGCTAATCACAATGAAAAGTATTTTTTAAAAAAAATCTATTCTAAGCCTTTTACTTTGAGAAGTACTTTATGTGATGGACCAATGGGTTCAAGGAGTCCCACTTTAACCATTTAGCTGCACTACCCTTTTGATCCTGGAGTGGGTGAGCCCTGGGGAGTTAAATGTGTTGATGGCTAGGGAACGTACCTGGTCCCTCTCAACATGCTAGTCTGACTCAACTAAGCACTGTTTTCAGGGCATTCTAAAACATCCACAAGGTTAAGCATTTAAGACTCTCATGCTAACCTTGTGAGGTAGATGTGCCACCAAACCCACAAAAATGCAGACTCCCAGTAGCTGGTGAAGGCAAAACCTGGTTTTAGAAACCACAAACCTTCACCAAAAATCCAGACAATTGAATGAAAACATTTTTCTATTTTATTAAAAATAGTGGAATAGTCAAAATGGCAATAGTTTCAAAAGATTTCAAAAAGCATCAAGAGTCTAATGCAAGAGCAATACAGAGCAAAAAGACAAGAAAATAAAGCTACCTAAAGTACCTAAAATAACATACTAGCACTGCATCAACATAGTCTTAGAGCATGCACAATGAAATCCCTCCCAGCATGGCATAACAGGACAGCAACTGAGCATAGCATCTTACAAAAGAAAAATAATCAATTAAAGTAATTTTGGAACTTCTTTTTATAGCTTATCACCTTCCAGACCATTTGAGATGGTCTGTCAATCAGGCTGTGAGTTCCCTCCAATGTTAATGAAGACAAGAGCAGTTTCTGTTCTCCTTTCACACACAAGTAATTTTCTAGTTAGCACAGTTCAAAGGAACAAGCTGACCTAGCTTCTTCCCTTGAACAAAGTCCTCATCCAAAAAAATTAACTACAGGTGGTATTTCCATTCCTTTGTGGCCAAAATCTGTCCCTACCTTTCTCCCAGCCATTCCCAGACACTGAAAAAAGCCTGAATTTTTCAAAAAAATATATATCCACAACCCATGCTCTCCCAATGTCTCACTGTCTTCAGATCCTGAATACAGAGTCAGACCATTGGGTCTTTAGCATTTCTATCACTGACTGCTAGAGCTCTCTCCAGGTTTTCAGAAAGGAATATTTCCACACTTATTTATTCACCAGAACTAAAACACCATGCTCATTTTTTTTTTTTTGGTAAGACTATGTCTGTGTTGCACCAGTGGGAGCAACACACAGTGTAGTGCCCTTGTTGTGGAACACCTTTGCTTGGGAGTCATGACGGCCACCATCCACTGACCAAATTTTTGGCACCATTTGGCTTATCACACAGTCTAGGAATCATGCCCTGACTAAACTGGAGAGGGTTATCATAGTGTATGCTCTCTATGTACTCTGTTCTGAATAGTTTACATTGTCCTAATTTGCTTTAAAGTATTTGAAATCCTTTGTTTGATATTGTTTTATTGTCTTGTGATATACAGTAGAATATAAATATATTAATGAAATACATAAATAAGGTATAGCTAATCATCAACTTGTTAAGCTCAATGGTATTCTGAGTGACTGCTTGCTTTTTGTGTCTTCAGGAAAAGGGCTTCTGATACTTAATGGGAAGAAATGGTTTCACCACCGGCGCTTGCTAACTCCCGGATTCCATTATGATGTTTTGAAACCATACACAGCACTGATGGCAGATTCAGCCAAAGGGATGCTGGTGAGTGGTGATTTCACCGCTGTTGCTGCTATTGCCCTTGTCACCTCCCTCACTTTGCAAAAAATAAGCGTAAGGTTGACTAAAAGACTGGCAGATGTTAAGGTCTAGTGCAGCGATGGTGAACCTATAGCACACGTGCCACAGCTGGCATGCGGAGCCCTTTCTTCCGGCACACAAGCCATAAGTTGCCGGATTGCCACTCCCCCTCCCCCCCCACAGCCAAACCTGAGCAGGCAGCTGCAGCAGCTGTGGTGCTGGTGCCCAGACAGGCGGCAGGTCAGGATCCAGAGCAGCTGGTACTGGTGGTGGATCCAGGGTGGGGTCTCAAGGCATCTCTGTGCCTGGGATTCCCCCTTCCACCACCACTTCAGTTTCTGCTGCCGCCACAGCAACGGCGGTACACCACCCCTGTTACACCCCCCCCCCCCCCCCAGTTTGGGCACACAAGCCCAAAAAGGTTCGCCACCACTGGTCTAGTGTATAATACTAGGTAGAGATGCTGGGAGTTATAGTTCAGTGTATTTGGAAAATACTTGGGTGGGGAATGCTGGTTAAAATAAAGAAGTAATTTTCTATCTCTTCATAAGCTGAGCAGAAATGTATGTGTGTAGCCTCATACTATAGTGGTTATATTGCTGTCCTGCAGCCAAGACTCTGATGGGCCCTGGTAGCTGGCTCAAGGCTGAATCAGACTTTCATTCTTCCAAGATTGATAAACTGAGTGTTCAGTGCACATGAAGTGGGGTGGGGGGTGTCAATGTGTAGCCTGCAGAAGGTAGTAAATTAGTGTAAGCACTACGGGGCAGTATATAAGCAGCACACTTTTTGCTTTGTTTGTGCTTGTGTGTATCTACATCAACTAAGAGGAAAACATTTTTCAACCGCTGCCTCCTTTTTTCAGCCCCCATTAGCCATATACAAGGACCACATTCATATGGTGTTCTAGTGCAGTTGTAGGCATAAAATTATTCATTCGTTCATTCAATATGCCAATCAATCAATGCATATTTCTTACCACAGCGGACTCCAGGCAGCCTGCAATCAGTTAAAATAATGCAATATTTAGAATTAAAAACACCGTAAGATATAACATTAAAAAATATGAATAAAACAATAGTAAAAACCACCATTACATACTCTAGAATCCCTGAATTCAGTGAATGTAACATTGCTTAAGCAAAGAAACCAAAAAACCACTTATAATGGCTATAATGCTTATTGTCAGTGGACAGACTTGGCCTTGTTGGCTGTTTACATAGTTAGCAAGCACTGGTATCTCTCCTGTCGCAGGCGTTCTGCATTCTGTCCAATCTGGAATCTTAACACTTCTTACTTTTTTTTTCTGTGCTAGGATAAATGGGAGAGGCTGATTGACAAAGATGAGACAAAGTCTCTGGAGATGTTTGAACATGTCAGCTTGATGACATTGGATACCATCATGAAATGTGCTTTCAGTTCCCAGAGCAACCAGACACCCAGGTTTGTGTGTCCAAAGTGTTCCTGCTTTCAGCTAGGGCAATTTTGTTATAAATAAAAGGTATTGATTTTTCAAAATAACCTGGTTGCTTGTTCCTTTAGAGAACTGGACGATTACATCAAAACAGTTTATAATTTGAGCTATCTGGCGACTCGAAGAACACAGAGTGTTTTGTATTGGAATGATCTGATTTACCGATGCAGCTCACCTGGACGCCGTTTTCTGGAGGCCTGCAGATTGGCACATCAACACACAGGTAGCCTTCCACATTTAGTTTTCCTTTACAGGAGAACAAAGGAACCAACATGTTAGAAATATATTTTAAAAAAACTTTCAGAATCAATTCTGAAAGAGAAATGATGTCAGTCTGTACTGGAGATAGAAGAGCAAAATAATGTAATCTATTGAGTAGAAGAAATATTGGGTTGGATCCAGAGTGGCTCCTTTCCTTAATGAAAGGGCTTTAACCATTTGCAGAACAGGTTGAGGTCTAACAGATGCACCTCACTGGAGGTCTTCTTAATCTTCCCTCCTGTTTGTGGTCATCCTGCCCTGGAATCTCCTTCAGTTCTCTGCAACAGCTTTTCAGAAAGCACATGGGGCTGCGGGAGAAGGAGGGACAGGTAAAAGTTGTCTTCTCCAGCTCCTTTTCCTCCTTTGCTGCTGCCCATTTACTCACTTCTCTTAATGTGCCCAACTGCTACAACTCTTGGAGAAAGCAGATAAGATACATGGAAGATATTCCTCCTTGCTCACTGCTTTCTTAGTCACTCCGGGCCACACTAAATCATGGACTTTCCATATTTTTAGAAGAAGACCCCTTTGAATAGTGAAAGATGTCATGTACAGCCTATGATTTTCTTCATATGTGGATCTTGCATTTACTTTGCTTTGTTTTGTTTACGAGAAGGTAACACCATTAAGATGTCTGGTTGCTGAAACACATCTCTCTTAAGAAGTCCTGTTGTCAGAAAATTGGTTAATTGTAGGGAAAGTGCATTCCCTTTAACATTTAGTTTGATCCTCAGAGAGGTAGACAAACAAGAAGCAGTGACACTGAGGAGAAGCAACAAGACCAAGAGCTTCCAGGAACATCCTAGTAGCAGGATGAATTGTTTATGAAGCATGGACCTCAGCAGATATCAGTTATTGATCCAAGGCTTCAGTCACTCCACACGTGTCCAGTAGCTTCGTACTTGTCTGGAGACAATCACTATCAGAAGTATTCAAGAAATTGTGCTGTGAGAAATAGTGGTTCTGGCTTAGCCATAAAATACATCTCTCTCTATATAGTAATAATAATAATAATAATAATAATAATAATAATAATAATAATAATAATAATAATAATAATAATAATAATAATAATAATAATAATAATAATAATAATAATAATAATAATAATAATAATAATAATAATAATAATAATAATAAATATTCCTTGTTTTCACTGGATGGTGGGGCAGCATTTTTCCCCATACAAGTCTGATGTATCAGTGACTTAATTACTTAACATTTCTCACAGAAAAAGTCATGGAAGAGAGAAAGAAATTATTGAAGGAAGAAGGGGAGCTTGAAAAAATCCAAAAGAAAAGATACCTGGATTTTCTGGATATACTTCTTTTTGCCAAGGTGAGAATCTTCAACTGTGATGCAATAAAAACTGTTTTGCACTGTCAGAAGACACATAAACTATCCCACAAAATAATTATTTTTAATCTGTAGTAAAATACATGTGCAGGCAGATGAAGGAATGAAAAGGGAATGTCTCTGGAATGTTCATCACTTAATTTTATCCTGGATTTTGGAATTTCAGGCTGTCTAGTACTGTTTCTGAGGCGTAATAATCCCATGAGAAGTCTCAGAGAGAACAGGATTAATGAAAGATATGTTTCTGCTTGAAAAGTAGATGGTGCCTTTCTCCATGGGCTAACAAAACCAAATATTTCTTCCATTCCATAACTATGGATATATTTTCTTCCTTAACCTCTATTTACTCATCTAACAGTTAAGTGTCTTGCTTCATCAGGATGAAAATGGTATGGGGCTCTCTGATGAAGATCTGCGTGCTGAGGTGGACACTTTCATGTTTGAAGGCCATGATACTACAGCCAGTGGGATCTCTTGGATCTTATATGCTCTGGCCCAAAATCCAGAACACCAACAAAGATGCAGGGAGGAAATAAAGGAGACCTTAGGGGATCGAGACACATTTCAGTGGTGAGAGCTCTGACCTAGTCCGTCTCTGGTTATTTGTTTGCTTGTTTGTTTTGTTTTATTATGGAATACTTGAGAGGGAAAGCACATCCACTTTCTGATTTTGAGGTCTAGAATTAAAAGTTCAGTTTAGTGGGGTTTAATTCTTTCTCTGACTCCCCAGCACTGAACTTGGAAAGACTTCCTGAATGAACTGCAAAATCCTAAGTATATTTACCTCTCAGTAGACATTGACAAGATTTGGACATTACTGAGTTTCCCCAACGTATTACCAAATGAATCTGAGGTAAAACTGTGAAATTCAGCTGAGATTCCTAGATGATCTTCCCTTCATTTTTATCCCACTCCCCATCACAACAAGCCCTATTCATCCCTTACTAGTTTTATAACTTTTGGGATAAAGATGAGAAACTTGTTTCCTCCCCCTGCTCCTGTCCTTGAATCTCTGTCGGACTAGCATGACAGAGATGTTGGGAATGGCAGTTCAGCAGCAACTGTAGTGGGGTCCATAATTTCCCCACCTGTGTTTTAGGAGAAACTGTTCACATGCTTCCATGTTTTGACATGCAACTTAAAACTTTCTTCTTCCTGGGGTGAGGGGGTGGAATGATCCATATACTTAGTTTTCAGATAAATTTACAGGGCTATTTCAGATGTCAGTACTGCTGTATGTACATTCACTTGGCTGAAGATGCCTGGTACTGTCAACACCAGAACAAAACAAACAAACAAACAAACAAAAACCACAATAAAGAGGTGTGGTACTCCTGCAAAATAAAAAAATATATAATGGATAATATTTTTATCGGACCACTAAAATCTCACAAACTTTCAAATGTTGCAGGATCTTAATTGGGCTGGAATTATTTTTCTGTTTCTCTGCTTCTCCAAGCCCATCCTAATGAAGAGCCTGCACGTCTTGAATGCTAGCCTGTTGGTGAGATTTCAGTGGTCTAATAATAAAGCTGCCACCCATAGTGGATTGTGGGGGAAAGAGTGGTTTAAATATATTTCATTTGATCCTTACAGGGATGATCTGGGAAAGATTCCCTATACCACTATGTGTATAAAGGAAAGCCTACGTCTTTACCCTCCAGTCCCTGGAGTATCCCGACAGCTTAGCAAACCCATAACCTTTTGTGATGGACGCACCTTGCCTGAAGGTTAGTTCAAACTTTTGTGTGGACCACAATTTACTTTCTGAAAGGGCCTTTACTAGGATGCATAGAATGGTTTGGGTGTGATCCAACCAAAAGTAAAAGCTTTTGATTGTTTATTGTTTAAATCAGTGAGACTAAGAAGCATTTAACTTGATTGCATTGTCCCTTTCTACATAAAAGTTGTAAAGGTAAAGGTAAAGGTTCCCCTTGACATTTTTAGTCCAGTCGTGTCCAACTCTAGAGGGCAGTGCTCATCCTGTTTTCAAGCCATAGAGCCAGCCCTTGTCCGAAGACAGTTTCCATTGTCACGGGACCAACATGACTAGGGAACGCCATTTTACCTTCCCACCAATATGGTACTTATTTATCTACTCGCATTTACATGCTTTCGAACTGCTAGGTTGGCGAGGAGCTGGGACAAAGTGACGGTCGCATGGATTCGATCTTACGACTGCTGGTCTTCTGACCCTGCAGCACAGAGGCTTCTGTGGTTTAGCCTGCAGCACCACCACGTCCCTCTCCATAAAAGTTGTGACCTGATTTAATAAAGTTGGTTTAATTCCAAGTGGTATTGTGAATTTCAGGATCTAAAAATATACCTATATGAACAGAGGAGGCCACCTTTCTTTTGGAACAATCACTTGATCATATTTGCCCAGTATTGTTGGCATTGAAGGTTTGGTATTCTACAGGGTTCAAGCAGGATTCTTTCCTAGCTGTACCTGAAGATGCGGAGAATTCAACTTGAAATTTTCTGGGTGCAAAGCATGGACTCTACCACTGACAGTGAAAGTATTCAATTACAGTTCTCTGCTATTGAGATTAATCTTTGTCCCTTTATCTTGCAGGTACATTGGTAGCAATTAACATTTACTGCATCCACCGAAATCCAAGCATATGGCCAGACCCAGAGGTAACTCCTAAATTGGATAAAAGCAGTCAATACCAGTCATAACTAGTTTCAAAAGCATGATATAACAAACCCTAGCCAGGATGGGCAAAATGTAGAAACTGGCAGTTCCACAGGGGCATTTTTGTGCCTCCCTGGGAGCTTCACGGAGCTCCTGGAAACTAAAAAAAATTCAGTTACTTCCTCTTTGGTTAGTTCTTTAAATAATGACTAGCTTTAGGCTTTCCTTGGCTTGGTGTGGCTTGGAGGGCTGGGTACTGAAATGCCCTTCCCTAATTAAAGATCAAGGTGCTTGCAGGTCAGGCCTATATCACACCATTGGCAGAGTCACTCATGGAAATTTACTGAGGCTGAGACAGAGTTTGGAAAGGATTTGTGATACATTGATTTGTTGCTGTAAATTCATTGCTATTGTTTAAATACTAATTCTTTCATTCAGCAACAGTGTGACTGGAAGGCCAGGGAAAACCACCATGTTGTATCTCTCTCACATACTTCTTATGTTTAGACAGAAATGTAAAAAGGCGCTGTGCTCCTAGCAGAGTTTAAATGGCCAGAAGATGCTAAAAAAATCTGGAGGGAAAGTTAGATTAGGAGCGTATAATGCTCTGATTATGCATTTTAAAAGGGGGAAAATATGTATATGTGGAAATCTGCAAAAGACAGGACAAATATGAATAATGTAAGGAACCAAATAAATTATATCCTAGTTAATGAGGCACTAAAATCATGTCACATCCAGTTACTGATATAAATTCAGGTGATATACTTGTCATTGTTGTAGTTTGCCTTAAAATAAAGAAAACATTTAAAAGGTAAAACATATATACTCAACAGCTAAGTGACCCAATTGTTGTTATGAAGGCGACTAATAAAAGCACCAATAAGATCTGACATTGAAATAACACTGATATAAATGCTACTTGCTGTAAACCGACACGGGGGTATGTAGGTGTGACGAAGAACTTCAAAAGTAGAAAAGTGTGTGAGACAAGAAATATTACAGGTAATGGAAGACATAAAAATGGAGGAATAAGATAACAGCAAAACCACAGTTTTACACAAAAATCCAAAACAGAAATTAAGGCAGCTGAAGAAAAATTATGTGCAGCTGAATAATGTACAGAAATAGAAAACTTATTGAAAGTCGATGTCTCCTTTAAATGTGCATAAAATGATCAAGGAGATAACAACAATATTTGCAAAGGAAAAAAACCTGACAATGGCCACTTGTTTGCTCTGTATCATGATAAATCTGTAACCACATAAATGTTGCTTTGTGTAAAGTTCCTATCAATGGATCCCAGGTTTGCACACACAGCTTAAGTGTCAGTTTTAATAACATCAAAGCATCTGAAAGATACACTGCTGAAGCATTTTATTGTGGAAGATTGTGTAAAAATATGCTTATTGTCGAAACAGAAGTTTGGCAGATGGAAATGTTAACAAAAGACCCTTGCTTTCTCTAATCCTAGGTATTTGATCCTACCAGGTTCTCATCAGAAAAGTCATCTCAGAAGCATTCCCATGCTTTTGTGCCATTTGCAGCCGGACCAAGGTGTGTATTCTTCCAACTTTCTGGGCTTAAATAAAAAATTGGAAGCAAGTGAAAGAAGTGGGAAAAAAATTAAAACAAATAAACAAACCAAAATGTTTGGCAATATTACCATTGAAACTATTGAAATTTGACCTAAACGAAACAGTGGATATTTTATCCCGTTCTTTGTTTGTTTTTTGTTGTTTTCAATTTGAGCGATAGGTGAATTGCAGTTATGCAATTCAGTACCTTTTCGTGAAGATGCATCGATATGCAAAGAATTTTATTGACATATTTGTACAATTTTGCTTTAAAATAATTCTTACATTTAAGAAACAAAGCTGTAGGTGCAGTTGCTTAAAATATGTGGAAAGAGAACTTAAGCTCTAAGTATATATTTAAGCAAAAAAAATACAAGCTCAAAAGCACAACAAAATAACAAAAAGAATATTTTAAATTATATTGTAAATATAGGAGCACATTGCCCAAAACGGCAGAGAAAACATCTCTAGAATATATCATTTAAAAATAAAAAACACCATCATGATTCTAAAAGCCTTTAGCAGACTTAAAAAGTGTTCTTGTAAAAGCATGGGAAAATATCTGAGTTCTTAACATAGGAATATATAAAATGAAAACACTTCTTAAGCCTTAAACATCAATACATGATGTTGTCACCCATTTTTAGCCAGCTTATAGTGAAAACTTCTACAGTATCCTTTGTTGATATTCTGGTGACTCATGCATGTTTTAAATATGCACTCTGTCACAGATACTTCATCCTTTGAGCGTGGTGTGGGTTATTTATGTATTCTAATCTTTGTTCACTTAATTCTACCAAGAAGTAGTGGATATAGCTTTGCCACCCAATGGGAATGTCCCCTGTCATTAAGCAGGGAAATAAACATTCTATGCCGCCATTTTCACTTCCAAAATACGATGTATTGACACCAATTGCCCATCAGATGTCAGCATTTACTGTTTTCATCTCTGTGGTGTAAAGATTAGGATGGAAGCACAGCAGAACAGGAGGTTGCCAAAGAACTGCTTGCCAGACAGGATGGTAGTAAAAAAGGTTTTCATGCCATAAAGTTTAAAAGTACTATACTTTTCAAGCAGTCTTTTTAAGGAGTTTTTGTTGTAACACTCTTAAACAGACAAGAGGGGGCATTCAAAGGCAGACATGTGGAGATCATACGTTCTCTGTGAGATCCTCCGTGTTTCATAGGAGTACGTTTTCTCTTCTCCCAGGAATTGCATCGGGCAACAGTTTGCCATGAATGAGATGAAAGTGGCTGTGGCCCAAACCCTCCTTCGATTTGAAGTCTTGCCAGATCCGTCAAGGCTGCCTGTTCCAGTTCCTCAGCTTGTCTTGAAGTCGGATAATGGTATACACCTCTTGCTGAGGAAGCTCAAGTGAACTACCACTCTTGTTGTTTCACTGCCAATTTATTAGGTTTTCGAATACAAACTACCATTTTCCACCGCACCCGTCTATCACCTGTTGTGTCCCAACATCATATTGTCAAGTTGCATTGCTTTACTTAGTGTGATTCAATTGTAGCAAAAAGAAGGGAGAAGGCAAGAAGATATATGGAGACAAAAATAGCAAAGAAGGAATAAGGGGAAAGGAAATATTTTTTTTAAAGAGGGGGAAACGATAAAAGTAAAATAGTAAACCATTGTGTTATAGAGTGTTAATTAAACAGGGAGAGTAGTATAATCCCACTTTCCCGAGCACGCAGTTATTCCACATAAAATTCAGTGAAGGTGTGTTAAAATCCTACAGAATTTTGTCCCTCTTTTTGTAAATTAGTGACATATTTTACACTAAATAAAGGTCCAATTTTTAAAAGATTAGATGTTTATCTGTGTGAATCTGGCAAACGTCTTGAAAACAGCTTGAAGCAGTTACTTTTTGGATTGCACCTTCTAGAATCCCATAGAAAGGATAGTCAGTAGCCGTGCTGTTTGGAGGATTCTGGGAGTTGTAGTATGAAGCCAGGTTTGTGCTTTTAAACCATTCATGCAGTGGAATAGAGCTTGGACACCTTGGCATTTGCACAGGTAGATATTCAGGTCTGCTGTGTGCAAGTGATGTGTTTATTGCTTGCATTGCAGAAACAAGCACCACAATTTTGTTGGGAGTTTATCTTCTACTAATGTTTCATTGAGTGTTGTCCATAAAAAGCAGCTTTACTAGCAGTGCTCCATCTGTGTTGCAAGTCCCACTTACTGCATATATGACCCATATACTGTCTGTTCATTACTAACAAGGACTACATAGCCACATTGGGTTCTTTTAAGGAGAAAGATGGAGTTAAAAATATTTTAAATAAAATAATGTTAATAATAAAAACTAGACTATGTGCCTTCACATTCATCCAAAATACACTATTTGATACATCTGTAAGAGAGGTACAAGAGTAGGTTGCAGCTACCTTCAGCTCTAACATTGCTCCTCTAGGACTGTGGATCCCAACCATGGGTCCCCAGAAATCCTGACCATCACAACCACCGGTGAAGCCTTCTTGGAGTTTTGGTACAAGAACATCTAGGGATCCAAGGTTGCGGACCAATGCTCTACGGTCATGAGCCCCATTTTTGAAAGTGTATTGATGTGTTTTTGCATAATATTCATTGCCTCAATCTCAGTTTAATATCTAATGTAGACAAATTAATCAATTCATGAAAAGTCTTTTAACTTGAGAGTAAATTTTGCATTCCATTTATCCCTTCTAGGGTCCAAGTTAGAGGCTAAAGATTTTTCTGATTGATTCATGCATGAATGTATTCCTTGCAGATAAAGGAAAAAAACATTTGTACCAGCTGGAAGCTCTGTTGCATTTAGTGCATTGGGATCAAATTTTACTGATATATTAATATGCTTAAATTGAAAGCAGTGCTGGAGGATAGGCAATCAAAATTCATCTCCAATTTCTCCTGATGGCTAAAAGACATCTTTAGTTAGTAGCTGAATTAAATTAGTTATGCCATTTTCTTCCCAGGTTTACTGTATGATTGGTTTGTGTGCAATAAAAATATGAAAATTGCTGCATAGTTGGTGCATATTATGTTGGTGTTATCAGCACTTTCGAAGCCTGCTTAGTGGGCCCCACTGTGGGATTGTTGAGCATAGAGAGGTAGCGATATAGTGAATCTGAAGTCACCTAGCTCTGCAGTGGAATTACAGTGTTTCCTGCTATTTCAGCCCATTCAGGGATATTATATTCTGAACCACTTGCCAATACTTTAGGATCAAGGTCTATTTATGATGCCCTGCCCTGGAAATGGAAGAACCCCGAAGCCTTTTTGTTGCCTCATTATCAATTCTGTCAAAGCCTGGTTGACCTCTGGAAAGGGGAGATAGCTCGGGCCATAGACTTGGTTCCCCTGAACATGAAATTTCTTCAAACAGAGCCAAAACGGTACCCTAATTTTCTGGGGATCAATTGATGAAACAAGTGGGGTGGCAGCCAAGCAATATGGTTGAAGAATAAGTCTGATGAAACCAGCTGGAGCCTATTTGAATATGTATTCTAATACTATAATGAAAATGAAGACATTGTTTTAACCCTCATTGCCTTTATTTTTTCCATTACTAAGTTTGCACAGTTGTCCAATAAAGTTTTCTTAAGTAACTGGATGCTCTGGTCTATGAGATGAAAATGCAGATCATGGAACAATCTATTGTGAACAATTTGTACAATAGTTATGGACAAAATTACATAGACACATTCTGTCTTGGTCACTGCTTCTCCAGTTATAATGAATACTTTTCAATTTATACAGCCCAATGATGGAAACAGGTCATTTCTGGAGAGTTTAAAGTGACTCTAAATGTGCGGAATCCTTTTTTGCTCTTATTCTTCATTGAAGTAGCCAGTGGGGACTAACAGTGTGGGTAGAGGACCTTTCCAGTGTGCCTAAAGAGGCAGCAGTAACACTGAAAAAGCCTTTCCAGAACCTCAGCATGTTGGCTAATCTCCAGTCATTCTCTAACATGTAGATTTTTTATTCAATTGTATTTTAATATTAGAGTCTCATTGTTTTATATGTGCTTTTAAAAAATCATTTTGTGAGCTGCTCAGAGTCCCAGTTTTGGGGGAAGGGCAGGATACAAAGCAGATAAATAAATCATAATACACATTGAACAAATATATTGGATATTTTATTGTTATAAGAACAAGACATTGTGTTGCCAATCCTCTGGATGCTCTTACCTCCCACATGCCAAGTGTCACCTCCTCACCAAGTTCAATGAAAGCTCGTCGTGCAGTCAATGTTTTTAAATAAAAAAATCTGTCATACTAACGCTATACCAGATTGCAAGAAATAAATGGGAAAAAAAGTAAAATTAACACCATAGCAACAGCAGCTGCTAGTGGATGAGAAGCAGTCGGCCTGAAAGCAACCATTTGAAAAGCTCGTGTAGCCTCCTCAACTGTTCTAAAACACAGTTTACAAACAGATTAAAAGTTTTCGCAAGAGGCCGTACACAATGACTACTGTTTCCTCTCCCAAATCATTTTCATAATGTAACCACACCCTAAGAGGGATTTTAAAACAACATTGTTTGCATTTGTTGTTGCTTTAAGTCTGTTTTGGTAATGGGTTTACCTAACATTTTAAATATAATGTTAATTTAATTATTTTAAAATATTTGAACTATTTACTGTTTTTAGCTTTTAATATTGTGTTTTTAATGATATATACCACGTTGAGTCCTTTTTAGGAAAAAAAGAGGTATAAAATATTTGAAATAAATACAATAAAGTAAACATTTGCTGCAGCTCAGTCTGTTCTATCATTGTTAATACTTCGTGTGTGGACATGGATATTTCCATAGGCCTGTCAGATGATTTCCGTTTGCACCTGTCCTCGGCACTTGGGCTGCCTCCCTGTATGGTTCTCGTGAACTGAGAGCAAGCAAGATGGTTATGTTCTTGTTTCTTAAGTCATAATTTCATGAACATAAAGGGTTTCTCTGAGCAACTGAACCATCCTGTTTTGATCACGGATGACAGCTTATGGCACCTTTCACTCCAGCCTTTTCAAAAACAAAAAAGCATTGTGTTCTCACTATGAGATTACTCTTGTGTGGATAACAGAATATGTACTCCATGTAGTGTACTGGATAAAGTGATGAACTAGGATTCAAGATGCCTGGGTTCAAATCTCTTCAAATCACCATGGAAGCTCATTGGGGAGTAGAACTCCTTAAAACACCCCTCAGATACAGTGATGCCCCACATAACGGGTGCCCCGTTTAATGATGAATCCGCATAGCGATTAAGTTTTTGCGATCGCAAAAGCGATCACATTGCAATGTTTTAAATGGTAAAACATCGCTTTGTGGTGATCCGTAAGCTGTTTCGCTTACCGATTTTTGCATAGCGATGTTTTTAGAACAGCTGAACAGCGGTTCCAAAATGGCCGCCAGGTAAAAAAAATGGCCACCCGTTGTGTTTTCGCGCCCATTCCTTGCTTACCGGGCAGCGAAAATGGCAGCCATATGGAGGATTTTCGCATAACAGTGAGGTTTTTGCCCATAGGAACACATTAAACGTGTTTTAATGCATTCCTATGGGCTTTTTTGTTCCGCATAGTGATGGATCCATATAGCGACGATTTTTCCGGAATGGATTATCGTCACTATGTGGGGCACCACTGTATCTTACTTACCTTGAAAGCCCTGTTAGGGCTATTATAGGTTGTTCCAATTTGACAGCACATAACAATAACAGACAGAATAATACAATGAAAGCATGACCTCTCAGATTAATTACAACCCTCTTATATTTCTGTCTCAGATACATGCCATCCCTTTATTTCTGTATCACAATCAGATCAACCCCACAAGTTCAAAATGATGACTATAACCATCATCATATCTTGTCTAAGAATCCGCAACAGAGTGATAACCTGACATTTGCTCAAAATCTTCACAGGATTTCTGAAAGACAGAGCAACCTGAAGGACACTCAAGTTCTCTCCTTTGGTATTTTCTACAGTTTGAAGTAAAAAGGCAGTTGGCGGTTCTTTTTGCCACTGCAGTTGTGTCTGAATTATAATTAAGGCAAACAATCTGTTAATTGATCATTGTTGTTGCGTTAAGGCATTGTGTTAGCTGTAATACCCAGGATTACAACAGGATTAATGACAGCAGGATGAGAAGAAGAAAGACTGGAATCTCTGAATGCAAGAGGTATTACTTAATCAATGTCGCTTTTTTTCTGATATATTTTTCAAATACTAAAGTTTCTCAGGAAAATTTAATTTCCACGTCTATGATTTTTTAAATAGATTGTTGGGGTGGCATTGTCCTTTCAGTGCTTTTTTTCTGCTGAGGAAAATGTTCTGGGTTGATGTGCACAGCTGGAACTGTGGGTTTTTGAGAGGGTAGCCTTGAGAATTTCGGCACCAGCTCAGGAGGGACACGACCAACTTTGCTGGATGCATTTAGCAGCATCATGATGTATCAAGGCAGTTTCTTCAGCTTCAGGTACATCCCATTCTCAGGATGTATGGAAATCTGAACCACAGGAATTGCAGGCTTTGCTGGATCTGGTTCCAGCTCAAACTTGAGCAAAGTCAAAGCAAGAGTGATCTTCATTTTTATCATGGCAAACTGCTGTCCTATGCAGTTCCTGTGCAAAAAGAGAGGAGAAACAGAATGACATTTTGAAAGACATAAAAATAAAATATTAAACCAAAAAAGAAAAAGAGGACAGAAGTAAAAGGGTGGGGGGAACTACCTGTTTTGATATTGTACCACTTCAAATGCAAGGAAAACATTTTTCATGTTGAATCTACATTTTTATCTACTGTGAATCGCCTGCAAGATTGCTGAGAAAATGGACTTGTCCATGAAAGCTCAAACTAAAATATAGCAATTAGTCTTCAAGGTGCCGCAGCATGTTTGCCTTCTTTATTTTTTTATTTTTGCTTTGTTTCACCTGATATGCATACCTGTAAGATAGCTAGCTTTATGGTATGTCTGCTGTGTCTGGGCTGGCCCTGTGATAAAGGCAGGAAGGAGTGAAGGCCAGCTGATTACAGCAAATGGGCCAGTGTCCCCCTTGTGACTCATGCTATCCCCCTCCAACCATCCCCCTCCTGGCTTTCACCCTACTTGCAGGAGGTGTTCCCCTCCTGCTCCTCATAAACAGGAGAGACGGGAGTAGAAAGAAAATCAGAGTGTGAATGAATGAGATAATTAGTAAACTGCTGAACTTCGAAACCAGACATGGAGGTGAGCAGCATGGGAATATTTCCAATTTCATGCAAGACATGTTTTGCTAGATCTTTGTTGAATTGTAGAGTGACCAAATAAAATGAATGTGTGTGCTTTACTGTCTGAGTGAATGCCTACCTGCTTCTGTGTGCAAATGTGCATGAACATGTATGTGTACATGTGCATTAAAGCCAACTTTTCCCACTGGCTTGCCTTCTCATCCTTTACTCTTCTCACAAGAGGGATGATAGAATCTGAACTATTTGTCTACATTTTTGGAGAAAACTGTGGGTCACCCTGCTGCAAACTATTCATTACAACTTTAAAAATGATTCTCACCATATCAAAAGCCACAATAAATCATCCAGTAACATAATAAATGTTCGATATAAACACAGCAAAATATAAAGACAACAGTGACAAACAGTATATTCCAAAATAGCTGAGAGCAGCTTAAGCTGGCAAAAAAACCCTATTACCTGAAGAAAGAAAATTCCCTCAGCAAAGTTTGAGAAACTGTTTGAAATGAAAGTTTACTGTTATGCTAAAATGGAAAAAGGAAAAGTAAGCCAGGTAAAGGTTGCTCAGAATATGAACAGATTTGGAGCAGAATGATTCCATAGTGTAACTTAGGGCTGATGTAACTTCGATTTGGCCTTAGCACCTGGCGTGAAGAGCACAGTGTATCTTTCTGTGCCCCTACATAGACCAATGCAGCATGTGTGTACGAAGCTGAGAATTATTGTGTGTATGGATTTCATGTGAGAATTCTGACCCGTAGCTCATCCTTGTCCTAGGATCATGCAGATTTATAGCTGCTCTTCCTTTCTTCTTACATGAAGAGAAGGGATTGTGGATTCAGCAGTGTTTCTTCTGCAAAGCTTCTTCAAATGCCGAACCCCACTAGAATGTCAGGTTTAGAGTGTGTACCCCACAGAAAGTATGTAATTGTAATGGCTGGAGCTTTCCCCACTTTCCATATCTTTCAAATTAGCTTGCTTTTTTCTTTGGCTTGTCATTGGATGCTTGCCATAGCTTTATTTGCAGGTCTGATTTCTCAGACATGAAGATTTTCACATATCATGGGGCTATAACCCAGCTCTAAGAACAGATTGTCTTCAACATACAGTTTGGCCCTCAGATCTACCTAAACAAGGCACCAGGTTTGTGATATTTGTTATGAACACAGGACTTCCACAGGCTTTGGCAAGCCCACTATTGATCCAGAGACGGCATGTCCTCACAAATAGAATTACATGGTGATCAGAATATATTGAGTGATTTTTAAAACATTAATAATTTCAGACTTAAGTAGGATTCAGTGGCATTTGAGTCACTGAATTCAGCTGGGGAAATGGGAGAAACAAGGGGAAATGCTTCATTATCCCCCTTTTTTCATTTTAAAATGTTGAAAACATATGAGTCAAAATCAAATAACTCAAAGGTGGGGGACCTTTTCAATAAAACAATTATTTAAAAAAATAAGATGTTGTGGAGGATTTTCTTACACTGAAGTGCATTCAACATCATTGATTCTGTTAGTGGTCTTAAAATACGATGTGTGTATCCATGGAGCAGTGTATAAAAGCCTACAATATGATTCCTGTATTCTGGAATAACTCAGTTGTATCACACAAACAGTCCAATCCTCTGCATTTCTACTAAGATCCAAGTCATACCAAGATCTAAACAGTGAGAACTGCTCTTAGGTAAAGGATGCATCTGAAGAAGTAGGCTGTAATTCATGGTCACATTGGGGGAAAAACATGGTATCCTTAAAGATGTCACAATCATTTTGTTTTTCATGCCTTAAGTAAATCTGAACAGGACCTCCCCACAATTGCCAGTAAAGTTGTGTTGTACCCCCATTTATTAAATGAAGTAACAAGCTATGCAGATGTGGCCCCAGTATGGACAACTTGCCCACTGGTGGCATAACTGCTTTGCTGCATGAAAATAAACAAATTAGAGCAATGGACACTCTCAGCCAAACTGGATATTTAGTAATAAACCACGAAATATTAATACCTTGGACCAACAGAGAAAGGCATAAAATCATAGGGACGGCGCAAATGTGAATTCTCTGGTGAAAATCTCATGGGATCAAATACCTGAAAGAGAACATGTAAAATATAAATGTATTCATTCATTCATTCATTTAAAATACTTTTTCTCCACCTTTTTCCTTATAAGAACCTAGGGTTGCTTATATCATTAAAAGACAATATTAAAGCTAACAACAGTGAGTATACTAATACTAGGTAAAGGTAAAGGTAAAGGTTCCCCTTGACAATTTTTGTCCAGTCGTGTCCGACTCTAGGGGGCGGCGCTCATCCCGCTCTTCAAGCCATAGAGCCAGCGTTTGTCCGAAGACAATCTTTCCGTGGTCACATGGCCAGTGTGATTTAGACACGGAATAAAAATAGAACATCAAAACATGTTTGAAGGAGTAAGGTACAACAATCCATTTCAAGAACCCCGCACAGGGAGCTATATATATATTTGCCATACTCTGAAAAACAAACCCTGTATTTACTTAATGCATTGAACCAGCTATCTACATATGCCAGCCATTATATGAAGAAGCCCTTGTATTAAAAGAAAGAAAGAAAGAAAGAAAGAAAGAAAGAAAGAAAGAAAGAAAGAAAGAAAGAAAGAAAGAAAGAAAGAAAGAAAGAAAGAAAGAAAGAAAGAAAGAAAGTTTTCCTGTCATTTCTTAAAAATAAGGGTTATTGGACTTACAGTCTGAAACATCAGGAGTGCACCAGATTGTGTGGTCCATGTTAACTATCCTCATGTCACTTTTCCCTCGTGCCAAGCACAAGAAGGGATTTCAAGATATGTGAGCCATTTAAGCACTTATTTTGCCTGTGCAACCCCATTCCTCCCTCTCTCCCCCCCCCCCCCCCCGCAGCCATGAGTTTCCATGGCCAAGCAGAGACTTGAATCCTGGTTTCTTGACTTCTAGTCAAATGCTTTATTCAGCACACTATACTGTCTCTTCATGCACCAGCCTGCTTATCCCCAATATAAGTAACCTATTATTATATTCTCATACCGTGAATAGTTGTTATGCAGTGACATTTGTAACAACATTGTGTAAGGGTTGTAAATGCTCTTACCCACCAAGAAGGCTATATTTAATTGTCCAAATTGTCCTGATCTATTCAATGATTAACCAGTTGCAAGTGTTATTTTAAATACTCCAGAAGACCTAGGCTCATTTTACTTGGGGTTTCTTCAGCTGGCTTCAGTTTCCTTTTGGTTCCTGTTCGTGTTTATCTTGCTGTTTAATCGGTGCAAGATACTGCTATTATTTAGTAAACTTGTATTGCAGCATGTGTCCAGCCCCTACGCATTACCTGAAACTTCTATTGTTAGCCTATAACATAAGCTCAAGCCCATAAGCTTAAACTAGAGATTCCACACGTGTGTGTATAACTTTTCCTTCATTGCTTTATTAAAATGCTAAGGGAAGGTTTTTAAATTGACTTCAGGAATAGAAATATGTCATCTCCAGGTTTATTTTCAACCAACATTTTGCTCAGGTGCTTTCCTTTCTGTTAGAAGAGGACACTGAACAGGTTGATGAGAAATCCTCTTTCATTCTTCCTGCTAAATACTGCTTTTCATTAATTAAAAAAAAGTTGGAGAAAACTAGGTACCTCAGGATTGTTCCATATTTCAGGGTTTCTGTGGATGCCGTATATACTTATTCCAACCATGAGGTCTGAATGGAAGAAGAACAGTTCATTGTAAAGCAATGTATAACATTTGCTGCAGGCTGAGTCTATAATCTCAGTATGGATGCTGGCGATGCTGTACACTGAAACACCGGCTGTACTCTTCCTTGGGGAGAAACGGTCAGGCCACTGTTGCTCATCCCTTCACAGTACTGAAAGAAGCTACAGGAAGCTTTGTATAGGGGTCCTTATGGAAAATATTGAGAGAATGAAAAGGCTGGTCTAGAACTGACCTGTCTGGATTAGAGACGGGGATGAACCGCCAAAATGGCAGTTTGTCGTGGTCCGTGGGTCATCAAGGTTGGTCGGATTGTCACCTATGACCCAAGGATTTTCCCAGGAATTTCCAACAAACCTCGAATCAGTTCACTGGTTCGTTGTGGTTTTTTTCTAGACAGCCTGTGGCTGTCTTAAAAATAGGCTGAGGCCACCACACCTTTCCCACTGCCCCTCTTTGCCTCAGCCTGCCAGTGGCAGTGGTGGCAGCAGCAGCACTGGAATGGAAACCATGGTTTCAGTCGGCAAACCTTTTCTCGCTGCCTCTGTGCCACTGATTAGCTGATCAGCACCCACAGAGGCAGAGGGATGAGGTTAGCCAGTTGACGTGGTTCTGGCTGGCAAGCATGCTCTCTTTGCCTATGGGCCAGGCTAGTTGTGCAGAAATGTGTTGATTAGTGGCCACAGAGGCAGAGAAAGCACATGAACCCCCCAGAATGGCAGTTTTCTTTCCAGTGGAGGTGATGGCTGTAGCAGTGGCCAGAGCAACAGGATAAGGTAGGGAGATGGTGGTGGGGCAGTGAGAAGCAGGCAGGGGCGGGCTGTGGGGGCAGAGAGATGGACCTGCCGAACAGCTGTTCGGTGGGCCCATAGGCAGAGAGAACAAACTAGGGTACTGGAACAGTTGTTCCAGCAGCCTAGCTTGTTTTTTGGATCCAGGCCCAATGAAGGGATGAATAAAAAGGGGCCTCTGGTATGGATGATCATATTATGATCATATACTGATCATATCACAGACGCAGAGTCTGTCACCCTGTCTTATGGAAAATAGGACCTCATCCACATGCATTCCCAGACCAGTTTCAAACTGAAAGTGGTGAAAGAAGAAAGAAAAAATGGTAACCTTGTGGGAGAGTTCGACCCTCCTCAAAAGTCAAAGGTGACTTCAGTAATCGAAGCAGTAGACTTATTGAAGGATAAAGTCGAAGCGTCTCCTTAATGCACATGGTGGTGTATGTCATTTTCTTCAGATCATCCCTGTAATGGAACAGAAAAATATTAGAAAAATTCACCAAAGAAGAGACAAGAACTGTTCAAAGTCTTCCCCCTGCCAAATAAAATAAAATAAAATAAAATAAAATAAAATAAAATAAAATAAAAATTCAACTTGATAAACCTGAGCAGAAATAATTTATTTATTATTCATTTTTATTTAAATTATTTATATGTCACCTTTCTCCCCATAGGGGACCCAAGGCAGCTCACAACAACTAAAGTAAGAAATTTAAAAACACTATAGTAATATCACATTTAAAAACAATTAAAATACCGTATTTTCGCTCCATAAGACGCACCTTTCCATAAGACGCACCAGTTTTTTAGGAGAAGAAAACAGGAAAATATAATCTGTTTTCTTTGCTCCATAAGACGCACAGACTTTCCACCCCCCTGTTTTGTGGGGGAAAAGTGCGTCTTATGGTGCGAAAAATATGGTACATTAAGATTAAAATACTTTAAACCTGTAAGCTAAAAACCAGAATTCCTGAGGTAACTTGCTGCTTAAAGGCTTGTCTGAAGAGAAAGGTTTTTGCCTGATAACAGAAGGAGGAGAGGTTATTTAACATGTAGGTGTTAAATAATATGGGGAATAAGACGCAAAACACAACATAAACCAAGCCTCCTGAAGGATGTCACAGACCAACGGCCAGGTCATTGAACAGGATTTCTCCAACACCACCTTCTGAGTTTGGTCATACAGGAAGGATGAGAACCATTGTAAAACAGTACCTCCAAGACCCATCCCAGAAGGATACCATGGTGGATGATATCGAAAGCCTCTGAGAGGAAACTCTCCTCCTGTCTAGTTCCTGGTCCAGGTCATCCACCAAGGTGACCAAAGCCATCCCTGTTCCATAACCAAGCCTGAAGCCAGACTAAAATGGATCTACATCATCCACTTCATCCAGGTGCCTCTGGAGCTGACATGCCCCCAACACAATCCAAGATCTTGCCCAAAAATATTGGAGACTGGCTGATAACAATCTAATATCATCCCTCAAGCAGGGATTTTTTAATCAAGTTCTTACTACTGCCTCCCTAAGACATTCTGTTACCTTGCCTTGTTGCAAGGAGGCAGTCACCATTCCTCTAACGCATTCTGCCACCATCTTATCTAATACAGTCCTCCTCTGGCTGCTTTTATAAGCCAGGAAGAGCAAGGGTGCAACACACACATGATGGCTTTCACCTCTCCAAAGATCCTGTCCACATCATCAGGTGGCACCAGCAAAAACATGTCCACTATAAGGGGACAAGCAGGTTCCAAAGTTACATCAACAGGACTTGCATCAACGACAGCATCTGAATAAGAGAGAGTCTAAGAGACTTTCTTTGCCAAGAATTGTGCCAAATCTTCACTGCAGGTCAGCGGTCAATGTTCTTCTCTTGTGGCCATTTATGCAACTGAAAGAGCTTCACTGGATGGCTTTGTGCAGATGCAATAGTGGCAGCTTTTTTTGCTGAGACCATTGCCACAGAATAAGCTTTCCAATAGGCTCTAGTCCTTGTTTGATCAATTATTCTCTGGGTTTTCCATCATCAGTGCTCTAGTCTCCATCCCAATTGTTTCATCATCACCTGCTCCTTAGTAAACCAAGGAGCTAATTTGACTGCACTTTGTGGGAGGGGACACTTAGAACTGATTGTGTCAGTAGTCCTGGCCACATTCCAGAGATCCATCAAGGCCCCAGCAGGATTGCCTGCCAAGACAGCTGGAAACTCTCCAAGAGCCACCAGGAAACCATTTGGATCCATCAGTCTCCTAGGGTGGAACAATTTAATTGGCTCCCCACCCCTGCAGAGGCTTGGAGTTGCAATCAACCTATATCTTACCAGATAGTGATCTGATCATGGCAATAAAGCTACTGAGAGTTCTTCCACACCCAGATTCTCACCATCTTATCTTGCACAAAAAATCAGGTCAAGAGTGTGCTCTGCAACATGAGTGGGGCCAGATATTGGGAGAGTCCAATGGTTGACACAAGGTTCTGAGCTGCTCCTGATAAACTGATCTCCACTTGAAGTCCCCCAGCACAACAAACTGAGGCAACTGCAACACACACCTGAGACCAGATCAGTTAACTCATTCAAGGAGGCGGCTGTGCAGTGGGCTAGAGGGTAAACCAGGAGAATCCCTGTTTTGTCCCAGGCATCCACTCTCAGGAATATACACTCAAACCCAGCAGTCTGTGGGACAGGGTACCTGGTAAGGGTAAATGAATCTCTGTAGACTGTTTGTTTGTTTGCTTATTTATGTATTTATTTATTATTTGAATTTATATCCCACACCATCTGGCAACCAGCTCACTCTGGGCAGCTAATAACAATATAAGGAGAAAAAAATCTTAAAAACATGATAAAAATAAGTTAATACATAGCAAACCAGAAATTAAAACAGAAGGCAGGAAGGTGGTGGAAAGGGTGATGGTTATTGTTTAGTCAATTAGTTGTATCCAACTCTTTGTGACCCTATGGACCAGAGCACACCAGGCCCTCCTGTCTTCCATTGCCTCCCGGAGTTTGATCAAATTCATGTTGGTCGCTTCAATGACACTGTCCAGCTATCTCATCCTCTGTCGCCCCCTTCTCCTCTTGCCTTCACACTTTCCCAGCATCAAGGTCTTTTCCAGGAAGTCTTCTCTTCTCATGAGATGGCCAAAGTATTGGAGCCTCAGCTTCAGGATCTGTCCTTCCAGTAAGCACTCAGGTTTGATTTCCTTCAGAGCGGATAGGTTTGATCTCCTTGTAGTCCAGGGGACTCTCAAGAGCCTCCTCCAGCACCACAATTCAAAAGCATCAATTCTTCGGCGGTCCCCTGCTTCATCCAACCAGGTCAGGATGTTCATGCAGGATGTTAGCTGTACTACCTTTTACTGACCTGGTATTTAGTGACAGCACTTTCAATTCAGGTGTTTGCCATCAAGGCTATCCAGACTATCTGAGTTGGGAGATAGTGCAGAGAGGGGCATCCAGAACTCTATTTTCTGTCCTCCTCCCAAGATGTTTTTTATGTCTCTCAACTCTGTATCTCCTAATCTCATGTTCAACAAGTAGTCCTGTTAAGCTGCCTGAATCAGAGCCAGATTAGATATGGCATGATCATTAGGAAGCCTATGAAGAGACAGGCGAAAATGAAACAGGAATGAAGGAATTAGGAAAGATAATCAAGTGTAAGGATGTGTCAGTGAAGACCAAGATCAAGATCATCGACATTCTTGTATCCTTGATGCATGGGTGCAAAAGCTGGACAGTTAAGAAAGCTGATGGTGGGGGGGGGGATTGTTTTGATTAAAACAGGGGTCTCCAAACTTTTGACTGAGGGCCATACCAGATATTTTCATACTTTCTGAGGGCCAAAGGAACAGGAATGTGAGCATGAGCATGAATGTGCAGCCGCACACAAACATGCATGCATGCAAACATGCACAGAGAGAGAGAGAGAGAGAGAGACCGCTTGTTCGTCTGCACCCCCCACTTCCCGCCTGCCCAGATTCTTCCCCACATGGACACACATGCCCACCCACCTGGATACCCACCCACCCACATGCATGCCCACATACCCCTGCCTGCCCCCCACCCACATGGACACCTGCCCCCCCCCATGCCCATGGGCTGAAGGGAACGGGCAGGTTAAAATGGCAGGGTGAATTGGATGTGGCCTGTGGCCCGTAGTTTGGAGGCAGCTGGTTTAAAATATGGTGCTGGAGGAAAGATTTGCAGGGCTGGATTAAGATCTTTAAAGGCCCTAAACACTGAAAAGATCATGGTGCCCCCTACAAATATAACACATGGCAGGTCCCACGGCTGGAAAAAAAAAACCATATAATGCACACATTATATGCATGAAAATACAGTCATTTAATTGTATAGCATGTGGCAAAAAAGTTATATGTACAAATTACTGGCTTTTCTTGTGCTTTCATGCTTTGATTAGTATTGTCAGAATCTGTAAACTGAAAATATCAAATAAAAAAAACCTTTGGGGGCATTTTTAACAATGGTTGTTACTTCTTTAGCTTGCATATAGTGCAGAGGTCGTAGGTCTAAAAGACCAGAAGTTCTTTTTATCCTTATTCCCACCCAACCTCTCAAAAGGGGCTGCCCAGAAGCCACTGGTAATGGTGTGGCTAAAAACTATTGCAAATAAAGTAAATAAATAAATAAATAAAATACAAATGTGATTTTAAAAGCAAACAAACCACCAAGCGATAATGATGGTGATTGATCATTTGACACAAAACATGAGTTTTCTTGCTAGATGAATCTTTATACTTTTAAGTTTTTATTGGTTCATACTTGATTGCTTTAGAGAGCTGAAGGATTTGGATGGATGGATATGGTTTGTTAGGGAGAATGCACCATTTGCTCCACGGTCCAAGGAAAATCCAGCACTGAAAAAAATATCTGTGGTGCCCTTTCCCCCTTGTTAATGCTCTAAGCAAGTGCTTATTTTGCTTAATGGTTACTCTAGGGCTGTTGACAGCAGATAACACAACAAATATCTAAGCATGGCCCCTGAAAAAATAATCATTAAAAAGGCAGACTTCTTTGGTGCTCTTGCCCCATTCTGAATGAGAAGATGCACATCCATGACTGTCTTTGCTTTAAAATAAAAGCAAAAACCCTAGCAACGGAGGGACATCATGTTGATGGAATTCCCCTATCTTATTGTGTCAGGGCAGAAAATGTTGCGGAGTATTGAACTTCTAATAAGATTCCTTTTATTACACAGTAGAAGTACAAAGATCCACAGAGCAGAAGAGCTACAGGTTCTGTAGAATCAGAATCCACCGCTTTCTCATTAACTGACACTTAAGGTCTCAAAGGATCAGAGGCTGGAGAAATAGACAATCACCTTGGCCCAGAAAAATCCTTCCTGGTCACACAAACCACAGACAGCATGTGTGCTTTCAAATAAAACACCTGTGCAAACAGAATTGTAGATAGACCATGATCACAAAATTAAAATCCTAAAGTCTCATTTCTCTTTGTCACAATGGGAACCTCTTTCAACTCCCAGAGTAGACAAATGCACTTGCTACACTTCATGATTGGTCTTTAGGACTTGAGGATGGGGTTCCTGTAACAACCCAGAACATCTGTTTCTGCTCTGACTGGAAACCTGCCAGCCATTTAAAATGGGGATAATAAATAGCATTGTAGCTTTTTCCTGATCAGTTCTGTTATTTGAGAACCAGTTCAGGAGAAAAAACATGCCATAGGCCTTGCGCATCAATACCACGTTCTTTTTCACAGATGCCCAAACATGTTCTGCTCACAGATAATCACTTACACATTCCAGTCTACAAGTCCACTTCTACAAAGATGAAAGTAGAAGTGAAGATTTAGAATTAAATCTCACCATTTAATAGTGTCTTGGTCCCCTAGGAGTGCTTTAACCTCTTCCCTGCACTTCTGTTGATGCTCAGGATTTTGGGCCATGCAGTAGAAGAGCCAACAGATTGCACTAGTTAGGGTTTCAGGGCCTGCAGCCATGAAAGTATCAATCTCTGCACGTATATCTTCATGAGGCAACGGTTGTCCCTTTTCATCCTAGCAGTGTAAGAAAGCTGTCAGTTTTATGGTTTACAGAAAAGCAAAAAATTTTAACAAACAGCCAGATAGAACTACAGAGGGAGGCACATTGGAAAACATGAGAACAGGAGAACTGAGTCATCACCCCTACAGATGCACTCACTGTATCTGGGGACGAATGCTCACCCTCTCTCCTCACTTTTGTCTCTTCTACATGTGGAAAGCAATGAGCCTCCAGCAGAAATACTCCTGCTTGTACACAGACTCCACAAACAGGAAAGAACTTTAAAAAACTGGAGTTACTTCTTGTATGTAAAACCTACATAAAAGCAGAAACATTTCTGCTGTGGGCATATCAATGTACACAAGTAGAAGGTGATGATGGAGAATGGAGGGGCTGGGTACTTCCTCTGAGCCATCCTGACTATCTGTGGAGGTGACAATAGAAGTCTTGCAGGATTATTAAGAAAAATAATGTAAAATATCCCTCCAGGCTGTATCTTCCTTATACTTCTCTCTGACTTCTGTTCTCCCACTTCTGTTCTTCTATTTGTCTCCACTTACATTGCTTTGCTATTCTCCTTGCATGTGGTCAAGGAAATATTCAGTTAGACATAACATACTATTAGAAACTGATGCACCAAAATCTTTACCAACTCTTTAACAGCAGCCAAAATCTCTACACCAAACAGCATTTGCCTTTTTTGTGGCTTAAAAAAAAAAGGAAATTGCTATTTTATTAAGTACTGCATTAAGTACTAGAAGTACTAGTTCCCCTCTATTTGGCACTGGTTTGATTTCATCTAGAGTACTGTGTCCAGTTCTGGACACTCCAGTTTAAGGAGGATGCCAACAAACTGGAACAAGTTCAGAAGAGGACAGCAAGGATGATCGGGGACTGGAAATCAAGCCATATAAGAAAATACTGAAAGAAATAGGGATGTCTAGCCTTGAGAAAAGAGGAATAAAGGGAGAAATGATAACATTTCTTCAAATACTTGAACAATAGTCATATAGAGGAGGGGCAGGATCTATTCTCAGTTATCCCAGAGTGCAGAACATATAGTGATGGGGCTCAAATTACAGGAGGTCAGGCTTGGGCTGAATATCATGAAAAACCTCTTAATTGTTGGAGCAGTGTGACAATGGAGACACTTACCTCAAGAGGTGATGACCACTCCAATGCCAGAGGTATTCAAAAGAAAATGAGACAACCATCTGTCAGATCTGCTTTGATTTGTATTCCTCTACTAAACAGGGGGTTGGACTTGATGGCCTTATACGTCCCTTCCAACCCAATTATTCTATGATTCTATGGTTCTACATACACCATAAATTCCATCAGAAACAAGTCTACTATCCCTTTCAAATGCTCACAACACTGACCTTTCCCAAAAGAAGAATATCTAGAATATCCAGGTGCTTCTTCTTTTGGACTCCTTCATTGTTATCCTTCAGTGACTTCTGTCGCTCTCTTATTACTCTATCTGGATTGGAGATGGGGAAAAAGGAGTGAAGACTATAAAATACATCTTCTTTGCTATGAATGAATACAATGTAATTTCCTAACAGAACTTATATGTTCAATTAATTTAACAAATGAAGAGAATGCAACAGGTACTGTACTTTCATTTCAAATACACTGATGGATCTGTCAGAATCCTGCTAGATACTAATATAGAACAGTAAGAACAGTAATACAGGACAGAAGAACCATTGACAGCTAGTTTGCAGTTCCCAGTTAGTTATCTTCCTATCTAGAAAGGGCAAAAAAGTTTTTAGTATTGGAGGTTTACTTCTTCTGTCAAGGACTGATACCTTGCCTGTATCAGAATAGTTAAAAATTATGGCAGGGGTGCAGAAAATTGCCCTAAAATTGCTCTAAAGTATTTTTAAACTTGCAAAACCTGAAATTTTTGTTTACTAGAAGTGATAGTAATGTGGCACCAGAAAAATCAGCAATGGACTTTACATACCAGTGATGGTGAGCCTTTTTGAGTCCGAGTGCCCAAACTGTAACACAGAATCTACTTATTTATTTCAAAGTGCCAACACTGCAATTAAAACCCGAATACTGAGGTTTTAGTATAGAAAAAAACAACTACTCCTGCACTGCAAGGGTTAAATGCTTGTTGTTGTTTTCTTTTCTTATGGGCGGTATTAACAAAGAAATACTTACCAGTCCTTCAATCCCCCATTGGGCTAGACTGTTAATGGTCTCCATCACACTCCCCTGCTGGACCACTGCACCAGCAGAGGGGAGTGCCAAAATCCAGGATCAGAGAATGGGGAAGTATTTCTCGATGGTGACTTATGGCTCACATGCCCGCAGAGAGGGCTGTATGTGCCAGCTGTGGCACGCGTGCCATAGGTTTGCCATCGCTGAATAGACTATAATATGGCTAGGTTGGCTGAGAATATTTTGTATTGATTTTGTGTGTTAAAAACATGCTTAGAGGCTCAATAATGTTTTCATTTTATATTTTCTCATTTCAAGAACTTTTATATTTCTTCATTTCTTTTGCAACAAACTTTTACTGCTTTTAAAGCATATGTCTTTGCTTTTCAAAGAAGTGTTAGATACATTATCTGCCTTTATAGACTACAAGCTCCTATACTTTTAAGAATATTTTCAAAAGATTGTTTTGGTATTTATTATATTCTTGATCCAGTATTTTCTAACTAAAGTATTTGACTAAAGTTTCAGTTCAGTTTTCATGTTTTAAGTTTTGTGCTTACAGTTTTACGTAACTGTGAGACTTTCAGATTTAGAGATTTGTGCTTTCAGTTTTTCTTACAACTGCAAGTTGTTTGGACTTTACGACAGCTCTGAAATAATACTTTGTTCAGGTACCTAGAAACTATGTAGAAATAAAGCATTGTAGAAATTTAACAAGCTGGAATAGCCTGGAGTAATTGCAACAGAGAAAAGACTTATAATTAGAGGCTCACTGATAATCAGTTGTTTATCACATATGCTGTATCACACTTGTGCTAGAAGCCAAGAAACTGCGTTTTTGTCTTGTTAAGGATGCAGTGTTGTATATCTGTCATTAGTGCAATCAGGATATTTGTTTTGAAGCACATTATAATTGGGCAGGTGATAAGCATCTGAATGAGCTATTATAATAACTTTTCCTTTATAATGTATATTGTAAAGGCCTTGGATAGGAAACAAAGTTGTTGCTGTTGACTTAAGTATTTCCCTAAGCTTAAATTCAATTTTCATATATTTGTAAATTATGTACCTACAGTTTTATGCAACCGTAAGACTTTGGGATTTAAAGATTTGTGCCTACAGTTTTTCTGACATCTATGAGGTATTTGGATGTTATGACAACTCTGAAGTAATTTTATCTTATGGAACCTAGAAACTATGTGGATAGAAAGGCTTGCAAAAATATAATGAGCTGGAATGGCCTGGAATTATTGCAAGAGAGAAAAGCTGTATAATTAGATAGATGAATTTTGAAATCCATGTCAATGATTGCCTGCTTTCATTCTAGGTTAATTGTCAGTTGTGACAAACACAGGCTTCTGATCTTTACCTAGGAGGTCTATGAATCTTTGTATGACTCCTGGGGAAGTCAAGCATCTCTCAAGGATCTGACAATTTGCTCTCCTTTTTCCAGGGAGAAAAAGAAATATTTCACAATGGAAACCCCCATCTTTGCCGTGAAAGGGGTTTCTTTTCCCTTTCTTGGATGAAAAGACAGGCAGTGATGGGGTTACCATTGAGTAAACCAGCCTGTCCATTTTCTCTTGAAGTGGGTACTAAGGGAGAGACCTCCAAAGGGAGTGACTATGAAGGCTGCGAAGGCTTCTCACTACATTTCACATTTCTGCGAAGGCTTCTCCTCCCACCCAGATCTACCCGAATCACCCGTCATCGCCAGAAGGGATGGCTGAGGGTCTGACGCCGAGAGAGGCTCGGAAGGAAAAAACTAGAAACCGGGCCTTCTTGGTGGTGGCCCCTCGGCTGTGGAAGGCCCTTCCAACAGAAATTCGGCTGGCACCCTCGATGGGTGTTTTTAAAAGCCAGTTAAAAACTTGGCTATTTAAGCAGGCCTTCCCTCCAGTCAGCTAAGTTTTTTATCTCTTCTTTTCTTATTCTATCCCATCCTGGTAATCCTTTCTTAAATTAATTGTCTTAATTAATATTGCAATTGTATTTTTTATGATTATATATATATATTATATTGATTTATTTTATGTTGTAAGCCACCCCAAGTAGACATGGTCTAGAGGGGCGGGGTTTAAA
The DNA here is from genome assembly GCF_051106095.1 of Pogona vitticeps. Lineage (NCBI taxonomy): Eukaryota > Metazoa > Chordata > Lepidosauria > Squamata > Agamidae > Pogona > Pogona vitticeps. The sequence continues at coordinate 64,887,037 of NC_135786.1, read as the reverse complement.
TTTAATAAATAAATAAATAAATTTCTCATTGCCATTCAAGGCAACCTGTTGAGGAAACACTAATCCTCACAAAGGAGTTCTTTGTTTCCTCCCTTTGAGGTCAGGTGTCCACATTTTTGTGAACAAAACGTTCCTGCACAGGATTGATGCTGCGATTGAACCACAGTTGAGATTTGTTATTAATTACTTATTTGCATTTTTAACCAGTCTTTTCACTAAAAATCTTTCCAAACATCTTAAAAGAATAAGCATTTTTTTTAAAAAAAAATGTGTCTCCCTTTTTAACTTCCAAATTTTTGCTCATCTGAGGGCTTTCTCCCTCTCCTTTTGTGAAGCTAAGCGTTTATGCACAGCAGTCACAGGACTGATTGAAGAAAAAGATACAAAAAAAAAATCAAGTGCATCAACTTTTAAAAGTCCATACACCAACAGTAGTTTAGGGCAACTTTAGAATTTTATCAAAAATAATTCTTATTCAGAAAAAAAAAACATTAAAAAATGTAATAAGAACAATTAAGAAAATCTCAGTCTCCTAAAAACAAAATGTTTTATGTTTCTTGTTCTTACATACAAAGACAAGCTTATTTGAGATTTACGTCCCTAGGAGTGACTAAGAGACTTCATAACCATATTCACATGTCTGCAGGAATGAGCTATTCATGTTTTTAGACTCCATTTCTGGGAATTCCAGCCCACAAGTCATATCTATGGTCACTAACAGACACCTACATTTTGCCTACCTAGACCAGCATTTACCATGGAGGCTGCACGGCTGTCTCAAGTTGTGGTTCCTGTTGGCAATGTACAAACGAAGAAGCTGCCACTGTGCTTCCTGGGCTTTGCAGTTCTTCAGGAGGCACCTTCCATAAAACCTAAAGAGCAGCAAGACTACGATTTCCAGAAAGCACCATGGCAGCTTCCTTTTTTGTACAGCAGCAATAAGAAGCAAGGTCCAGGACCACCATGCAGCCTCCAAGGTAGGTCCTGGTCAACAAGTGACATGTAGGTGTGAATCCGCGGGCTTGAACGCCCAGAATTCTGCTTGGAGAATTTGTGGAGAATTCTGAGAGCTGAACATGAATGACATATCCCTAAGGGTCTGCTTACATACCAATGAATTGGTTCCTCTAGATCATTCTAACCACACCTAACATCTGATTAGGAGACTCTTCTCCATGACTGTAGGTAGGTTGATGTCAGGTTTGTTAGAAATCATGATAAGGTGTTCTATATATCTGAACTACAGCTGTGACAACCCTCCTTCTTAGGACATTTCTTTAGGTCCCTTCCTTTTTTAGCTTGTAAAATTCTGTTTGATTTGTTGTTGTTTTTAACTTACGCTTTGCATTTTAAATTGATCAATATTTTAATTGTCGTATCATTTCTATTTTGGGTTTTTTTTACATGTTTTAACTGCTTGTTGGCTCAGAATGGTCTATTGTTTCCCTAAGTGCTACTTTTATACATAGAAAAACAGATTATGATTTCATTTAATAAATAAATACAAAGGCTCAGAACCACCACCAGCCAGAAAAGGGAAAGGGAACAGTGAAAGTCACAAGTTGAAGCTCATAATTCTTAGTCAATCTATCTATATAACTCCTCCAGAAAGGCTTGGAAGGGCATGCAGACAATGTGATTCCTTCCTATTTTGGGAGGAGGAGGAGAGGTTTTCTGAAGGATTCTGTCTTCCTGATGGGGAGAGAATGGAGAGCAGTGAGAATTTAAGCACCATTTCTTAGTAATGAATTTTACAGCAAAGCCTTTTCTGCAGCATATTCGCCTGACCACATGTTTTCTGGTGGAAACAATTGAGCAAGACAGGCCAAACCTCCTGTCACAGCAGCCAGCTATTCAGTAAGGCATAAAAGTGGGGAATAATCCAATGAATCTCACTACGAGTAGATGCAGGTACCCCATGCCCTATCATTGGCTTGTCAGAAGCTGTCATCCTACATACCAAACAAATAGGCTTGCACAAAAGCACAATGCAAATTATTGAACAGTTAGTAGACCAGTTCATACAAAGATATTGAGCTAGTAATATATCTGTGAAGATTCTCAGTCAACCAAGTGAGATTATTTGGAAGTTAACCATGACTCAACTTCCATATATTGAACTTGTGTGAGAAGGCCAAAGGAACATACCTGTGTGGCAGTGAGCTACTTTACAGGCTTTGCGGAATCGACGCCCCGGAGAGGTAAACCAGTAAAGAAAATTGCTTCGGTAAAGAGGTGTCTTCATTCTCTGGTCAATCAGATTGCTGAGTTCAAGTGTAGCTTTAACATAGGGATTATCCCTTTGAGAAGAAAAGGACAAATAGTTAATTCTCAGGAAGATGAAATCTCATTTTTAAGTGTGTGCGTATGCATCATGGTATGTGAGATATTTTAAGGAATGATTTTATCATTGCTGCTTGGGTCCATGGGGTCACGAAGAGTCGGATATGACTTAATGACTAAACAACGACAAAATATTTCACATATATCTATAATTTGAAATTGTGCAATGTCTGATACAAATAAATAAAGAAAAGAAAGGTTAGATTGGTGAACCAGGGATCAGGAGAACTGAGTCTGAATCTCTGTCCAGGCATGGAAACTCACTCGAGGTGGTACAGGTAGAACCACTTCTTAAATATCTTATATGCCTTGAAAACCCTATTAGGGTCAATATAAATCAATTATGGCTTGATGGCATATAATAAGTCACAGAGAGTAGTTTTTGTTTGTTTCCTTTCCTGTCTTTCTGTTCTTTTTCTTGTCCTGGATACAGAACATAATTTTTCTTTTGTTGTTTCTGAAATGGAAGTGGATTTGTTTACCCTACCTCACAAGTGGATGGGGTAGGGACACCCCAAACAGCCCTCAACAATTCCCTGTTTTGCTCCCATATGAGAAGGAAAATGGTTGCCTTCAGCTGCAAAACTAGGCATCTTGACAGACACTCTTTTAATGGCCACCAGTTGAAGCAGTAAATATAAGGATAGTGTGCTGTGGTGATTACTGGCATTATGGATTTACACTGGTGTATTAGCAGCATTTCATTGGAAGTACACCACTAACAATGAAGGAGACATGTGGAATTATAGCACGGCAGGAGGGAAGTAAACCTTTGTTGGAATCCTATGCTTACTGTAAGTTTGATCCTGCTCCTGACATTCAGGAAGTGTTATACCTATCATAGAGGTGCCATAAGTTAAAAATACTCCTGCTCCAGTGAGCTTTATAAGAGGATGAATACACACAAACGCACAGACAGGCACACTTCACACTTAGAACTCCGAAGCACTATGACTCTAAAACACCAGGAAGCACTTCAAACTTTGCTCACGAGTCACAATAAGCAGTCACAAGGAAAGAGAAATACAAACAAAACAAAGGTTTGAATATACTGTGCTACTTCAATTTATCATTTTTTTAAAAAAAAGTTATCTCATTGGGATAGGACAGTAGTCTTTACTGACCCATCCAACTGGCAGTTGCTGTGGAAACTGAAGGTACATTTCATGTTGCTGTCAAAGGTCATCAGGGCAACGTCCTTATGTATCTCCACTGATCCTTCTGGATCTTCTGAGACGATTTTTTCCCATTTATCCTTTAATAACATGAAGACAGAAATGTGAAACAGCAGTTTTTTTAAAGAGTGCTGCTGTGCATCTAAGGCATCATCCAGTTCTAATGTTCAGCTTTGACTAATCAGATTGTGTTTTCACAGAAATAAGTCCCAATGAGTTCAGTGGTGCTTAGTCTATAAGAGAACCACTGTGTATAGAAGTGGAGACCTCTGATTCGTTCTTGGTGGGTGGAAAGGAGCAGGCCAGAGGGATGACTGAGATTCTCCATCATTCCCTTTATTCTTCTCTGTGAATGCCTCCACTAGAATGTCCCTCAGAATGTCCTACCATTGATGTAGCTCACAGAGGACTCTAGCAGGACTCACTGTCAGAAGTAATTTTAGCTAAGAAACTAATTCTCGAAGCCCTTTCTCAGTCCAGAGATTTTCCAGTAGTTTGGAGATGATCCTACACGTCAATAATGTGGATCCATGAGGATCCATGCCTGGGACCCAGTTTTTGCTCTACTACAAAGTTTTGTGTCAAAGGACCCATGTTTTCACTATTGTGTATGGGGCCAATATTTGGCAGTGGGTTTGGGACAGATCCCTTAGAAAAATCATGTGGATCAGTGTTTGCAAAGCTGTTTCTTTCCAGGAAGGAAACTCTGCCAGTTTGAAATAAATAAATAAATACAAATGGCAGCCAGTGGGTAGGAAAAGCTATTGCACTCTGGTTAATTTGTCGCGCCTTCCCTCTTGTCAGCACTGGCTGCCGTTCCCTCGCTCCCAGTGTGAGGGTGGGCAGGCACAGGAGAAAGCTTTATTTGCAACTATTTTAAAAACTGATGTAGCCCCCTCTACCGATATACAAAACAACTTAAAAACCAACCTAAAGTTTTTCCAAGAGAATGCAAACACCAACCATGTGACTACCATGTGACTTTAACCCAATTTCAAAAACCCTAATCCAGCTACAGATTCATTTTCATAGTGTAACCATTCTCTAAGGGCTCCTCCTCATGAAGTATTTGTTCTTGTAAAAATACCAGCTTCTGCATTGATGTTACCAGAATTTTTCCAGCGATCCTTATAAGATTTCTTTGTTCTCATTTAGTCCAGTGCTTTGCTTTGCTCATTCTTGTTCTTTATTTTTTTCTTTTCTTTTTGCTATTTTAGTCCCTTCTGAAAGCATGGTTTATTTTTAGCATTACTTTGTACCAGGGACAGAATTTAGCTCTGTGACATTTCTCCTTTGAAGTTGATGTCCATGATGAGATACTGCTGGTAAAAAGTTTTCAGTTACCACTCAGTGTAAAAACAAAACAACAACAACAAAAAACAAAGCTCTAGCCACAGAGGTGGATTTGTTATACATTTCTTCAGGATTTGTTAAAGGTTTCAGAAAGGTAAGCAGCTTCTTAAAGAGAAAAATAAAAATGGATTTTTATACAGAAATCTGGATGGAATAGCAGTACATTTCATATTCCATGAACATTAAGCAACACAAGTAGGGGTGGAAAAAATGGTCTGTCTGTGGCATAATGGTAGCTTTGGGGGTGCAAACGCTCATCATGGCAATCTCCACAGCCACTCCCTACAAAGAAGAGTCGAAAAATGGGGCCAGCGGGATCCATATTATTAAATGAGGATCCAGTCTTTTGTACAGTTACAGAGCTCTTCACTGTCCATTCAAGACCAAAGCACCCTCAAATATTTTGCGTTACAATAGGGATACTTGCAACAACTGCATACCATTCCTGGGAAAATCCATTTCTCTCTCAGCTTCTGTGAGGATCACAGCTAAGCTCAGAGGGAATGGAGTGGGTGGCATCACATTTCCCGCTGCTCAAAGGTCCTGGGTCTTTGACCCAACAAACTCTTGACTCCACTACAGCAGTGGCCTGGAAGAACCTAACACACGCAATAAAAATGTGGCACTCTCCTCAGTGAAGTCCAAGAATACCAGAAGTGACATTTCCTACCAGCATTACTTTAACTGATTCAGCCATTAGAGTTGCATAAGGCTTCAGAACATCATAATGGAACCCTGGGGTGAGGAGCTTCCGGTGATGTTGCCACTTTGGCCCATCCAAAATTACTAACCCTTTTCCTATGAATAGAGAGAAATGGGAAACAGAAGCTGTGAGAAGCAATGGAATCTTACGTGGTCAAAAGCATTCTGAACTTTGAAGTATCTTTTCAGATTCACTGAGTAAATATGTGTACATGTGATCATTAGTTTTATATTTTTGTTTGTGTGTGTGTGTGTCTGTGTGTGTGTACTGTAGGCAACCTTCAGTCTCAAGAGACTACGGTGTGGACTATAGCTCCTTGAATCCTCCAAGAATTCTCCAGGAAGAATTCTGAGAGTTTTACCCCAGAAAATAAACACCTACATTTAGCTCACTTGGACCAGGATCTACCTCAGAGGCTTCATAGCCTTCTCAAGTCTTTGTTTCCTGTTGCTAATGTTTTTAAAAAAGGAAGTTACTGTGGTGTAATGATCTTTTGTTTTTGTTTTTTTTAAAAAGAAAGCTACTGTGATGCTAAACAATAATGCTAGGAAAAACCGAAGGCAGCAGGAAAAGAGGAAGACCAAATATGAGATGGATTGACTCCATAAAGGAAGCCATGGCCTTAATTTGCAAGAGCTGAGCAGGACCGTTGAGGACAAGGCATTCTGGAGGTCTTTCATTTATAGGGTTACCGTAAGTTGGAGGTGACTTGAAGGCACATAATAACAGTGTTTATTAGGTGTATAAATTATAGTTGCCTTCTTAAATTAATATGTATCCCACTCTGCCTCACAAAGAACCTGGGACAGGTAATAAAATACAGCATATTTCATAAATTTTCATCAGATGATAAATAAAATCACAGCAAAAATTAAGACAAAAAAATCACATTAAATTCAGAATTACCTTTGGGACTGCAAGTATACATTTGAGACTACAGACCTTAGTTTAAAAAAGGAATGAAAAATACATACCAGTCAATGGAATGAAGAAGCTATACATTAGGGGATGTTTAGGATCTGTGTAGAAGAAAAGAATGAATAGAAATTGTTGCAGGGTAGGAAGATGCAACATTCATAAAAAGACAACCTTAGATTTCTTTTGAAGTTACTAAACACCATTTGAATTTACTTTCATTTGAAGATCATGCAAGAGGAAGGTGCATGGTACAATTTAAGCAAGTAATCCTTAACATGTAATTGTTTCCTATATAAGTAATACTCCCAGATGAAAACATAATACTCTGAGACTAATTTTGGGTTGTTTCCTCTTATACACATGCCCTATTCCCTACGTCTGATGGGTACGACACCCATTGGAGTAAACCACTGACCAGATATCTTTTTAGGCTGATTGCTCCATATTTGCATTGTAGTAGCCCCAAAACAGTTTAATGCAGAGAGATTGGGTTTTGTTGTTGTTGTTGTTGTTTTTAATTGTTTTGTTTCGTTTCTTGGTGCCATTAGAAATATTCTCCTGGTTCATGGTAGTGCTAGTGTGGAGATCAAACTATTTTAGATTTTAGAGTTGCCATTTGGAGCATTCATCATATAAGGAGACCTCTTTTGATGTTCCCCAGTAACGAAGGGATCAGACGCTGGCCTGAAGATTTTTCTGTAGCAAATGACTGGGTGTCTGGGCAAGCAGGTTAGTTAAGCTTGAAGACTGACAGAAAGTTGGCTTGGAGAGAGATCTGATCCTGTCACACTGCCAGTTAATTCATTGGGAATGCTACAGAGTCTGGACCGCCTTTGTAATCATACTTATTGGAAACTGACTGTTTTTCAGATTTGAAGGAAATCATTCATTTTCTAGAGCCCACAGGAAGGCCTATTCTCTGGCAGTGGTGGAAATGAAAAAGTCTTTCTTCTCTGACGCCATTGCATCTGCACAGTTGCCCAGTGATGCTCTTTTGAGTGGCCAAGGGCCTATTACATGCCAGCCCCCAGGAAGATAATAAAGGCCACACTGTATATCTCACTGTAAAAAAAATTGCTTGGCACTTTGCAGGTTTAGTTGCTCAGATCTTCTCTGACTTGGATGCTGCAGTTAATACAGGTCCTGTGGATGTCGCTATACACCCTGCTTGTCCTGGGTTAATGGACAAGTTTCAGGTTTTGCACCCTGATGATGTGGACAGGACCCTTGGAGAGGTGAAGGCGACCACGTGTTCACTGGACCCTTGGCCCTCCTGGCTTATAAAAGCTGCCAGAGAAGGACTGGCTGAGTGGGTCCAAGGGGTAGTGAATGCCTCCTTGCAGCCGGGTAGGATCCTGGCATGCTTAAAGCCAGCAGCAGTAAGACCATTATTGAAAAAACCCTCCTTGGACCCCTCAATATTGGATAATTACCAGCCAGTCTCTAATATCCCATTTTTGGGCAAGGTGGTGGAGCAGGTTGTGGCTTCTCAGCTCAGGGGTTCCTGGGTGAAATGGATTATCTAGATCCATTTCTCTTTGGCTTTGGGCCTGTCTATGGGAATGAGACTGATTTGGTTGCTTTGGTGGATAACCTACGGTGGGAATTGAATAGGCAGACTCTGTTCCTGTTGGTTCTGCTGGACTCTCAGTGGTTTTTAATACCATAGATCAGTGGTGGTGAACATTTTTGGGCCCAAGTGCCCAAACTGAAAAACAAAACAAACCCAGTGGGCGGCAGGCTGCGGCAGGCACAGCAGCAGCAGAACCAGAAGTGGCAGTGACAGAACTGGACGTTCTGGCAGAAAGTGGGAATCCCAGGCACAGAGGTGCCTCGAGATCCCACTCCGGATTTGCTGCCAGTGCCAGCTGCTCTGCACCCTGAAGTTTCGCTGTGCAGGGGGGGGGAGAGTAGTGATCCGGCAACTTATGGCTCACATGTCCACAGAAAGGGCTCTGTGTGCCAGCTGTGGCATGCATGCCATAGCTTCGCTATCACTGCGATAGATCATGGCATCCTTCTGGGCTGTCTCTCTGGGATGGGACTGGGAGGCATTGTTTTATACTGGCTCTAGTCCTTTAGGGAGGGGAGAACTCAGAGGGTGGTGCTGGGGGACTCCTGTTTGACACACTGGCCTTTGGCCTGTGGTGTCCCTCAGGGTTCTCTTTTGTTGCCTGTGCTATTTAACATCTACATGAAACTGCTGGGAGAGATTGTCTGGTGTTTTGAAGTTTGGTGTCACACGTATGCAGATGACACCCAAACCTACCTCTCCTTTTCATCTAAATCCAAGGAAGCGGTTTTGGTTTCAGTAATGTACTGGACGGGGTTAATAAACTGAAACTTAATCCAGATAAGTGCTGCTGGTCAGACGAAAGGCAGATCAAGGAACAGGGTTGTAGCCTGTGCTGAATGAGGTAACACTCCCTCTGAAAACACAAGATGCACAGCTTGGGGGTTTTTCTGGATTAGCCTCTGAGCTTGGATGCCTAGGCTTCAATGGTGGCTCGGAGTTTGCACAGTTAAAATTAATATACTAGCTGCACCCATTTCTTGAGATGTCTGGTCTGGCCATGGGAATACATGCCCTAGTTGCATCTTGACTGGGTTACTGTAATGCACTGTACATGGAGCTGCCTTCGGAAAGAACACAGGAACTCCAGAGGGTCCAAAATGCCACAGCCAGATTGTTGACTAGGATTTTATTTATTTATTTATTTATTTAATTGGTTACAGGGAACATATAACCCCCTGTTATAGCACCTTCATTGGCTACCAGTGCATTTTTTTAGTATAAACTGTTTCTTGATTTTAACCTAAACAGCTTGGCACCAAGCTATCTAAAAAGACTGTTATCTTCCCCTATAAGCCTGCCTGGACATTATCAAGGGAAGCCTTTCTTTCGGCCCCAGCACTCTCACAGGTGCACTTGGTGCAGATATGGCCGCCCAGAGTGGTCAATTGATCAGATGGGCGGGAGATAAATAAATAAATGACTAAATGACTAAATGACTAAATGACTAAATGACTAAATAAATAAATAAATAAATAAATAAATAAATAAATAAATAAACAAACAAACAAACAAACAAACAAACAAACAAACAAACAAATAAATAAATAAATAAATAAAGAGCCTTCTCTTGCTGCTCCTGGACTCTGGAACTCCCTCCCACAGGAGGCCAGGCTGGCCCCATCTTTGCTGCCCTTCTGCAAACAGGCAAAAGACCTGTTTCTTCAGGCAGTATTTTCCTTAGTGACTGGCTCTCTGAGAGGGATTTTTTAAAAATGTTGTACTCCGTTGCTTTAAAATGTGTTTCAGCATTGATTATATTTACTACTTTTAATATTCTTATTTAATCCCTTTTGAATATTTCTATGCTTTCTGTTTTTAGCTTTTAAATATTGTCTTTTTAAGGATGCCTTGAAGAAAGGAGGGGTAAAATATTTTAAATACTGTAAATATGGCCACCACAAAGAGAGATTCTTTCCTGGGATCACTCAAACGTAGGAAGCAAAATGCTTACCGCCTCTGCTGAAGACTGCTCTGGCATAATCAGGGTGGTTGATGATCAAGATACTTGAAAACTTTCCAAACCACAAAGGAAAACATCTTGGAAATGTTTCAGTCCATTTTGTCATGCTTTGCAGTTCATCTCCATTTTTCAACTGCATTGTGAGTTTGGAGAACAATATAGTCACAACTCTGTGTTTAAAACATCATGCGCTAAGACAACTACTTTTCTGTAGTATGGGCTTGGATGTTTCGATTGAAAGTACAATAAATAGGGGAAGATTTGTTGATTTCTTCAAGCTTTCTGAAAGATTTCTTAATTCTGTTTCTTAAAGATCTGCTGATTTTTTTAAAAAACAGAAAAGTGGGGAAATGTGGACAGAAATCCTGGTAGCATCTGCCTTTAGCTGACACCAGCTAACACAATGGGTGGCTGGATAGCTCAGTGATTTAGGTTTCAGTCTGCAGAGCTGGAAGCTGGGAGCTGAAATCCCCACTGTGCATCTCAGAAGAACCAGCCTATGTGTTTTTGGGCAAGGGATGGTAAACTACTTCTGAGTACTTTCTACCTAGAAATCCCTTGAAAAGGTCACCATAAGTGAGAATTCACCTGACAGCACATGATTATTACTCACTATCACAAAGCATGCACCTTCTGGATGAGCTCATACACAAAGAAGATACTCTACATGAAACAGAAAATAGAAAATGAAACATCCTTGACCACCTTCCAATGTTATGGGAAGCTAAAAAAAAATGTAAACTCAAAAGCATGCCAAGAATTGTCCTTCTCAAGTAGGAATGAATCCTGTTACTCAACACTTAGAGAGGAGTACCTAGCCATGTCCCCTTTGCCATTGCTTTCTTTATGCCATAATGGAGGAACCTGAAGGTGAGAATGTCCTCCTTGCCTATAAGCTCTACAGATGCTTGCTTGTACGTAGGGCTACAGGTACGCAGGAACATCCCTTCAGATTCCTCTGTCATTGTGCCCAGGAAGCAGTGCCAGTACAGTAGTGGAAAGGACTAGGCACTCCTCTCTTACTGTGAGGAGGAAGCTGGATTTATTAAGGTCTGAATAGGTCTAGTCGGGCAATACAATGGTGGGGAAAGAAATAAAATTGATGGTAAATTGACAGACCAATTACAGGGACAGTACTTGCCTTATCTTTTTCTTGGACATGAACACCGTAGTTTTTGGGGAGTGAGCTTACTTCTCCCATCACCACCAGCACTACACCCCAGAATTCAACTAGGTAGAAATCATCATGGAAGAAGCAAAATGGTGACCCTACTGCCAATTGTTTCCTTTTGCAGTGACAATGCAAAACTTGAGGGAAAAGAAAGTTACAGAACCATGCCTCTAGTTGGGTTGCAACTCTCAGAAACAGAGAATTTCTCATTTTCCCTGATAAATCCAGTGAAATTTCCCTCCTGATTTCTTTGCCCTCTAATGGATGTGGAATTTTCAAAAGGCTGTTTACGCACAGCTATATCCCCACCTGTGAGCTACAGAACGACATTCCTGATGGACTGTAATTTGTCCTTGTATTGAATATTAGTGTGGAGGGCTTCCATCTTCATACAACCCAGACCTTAGCTGTAATTGAATCTGCTCAGATTCACAGGAGAGAGATTCCAAACTTCTAGATCTACAAAAAGCATTTCTCAGACTACAATGCCCACCCAGGATGGTTAAAGGACAGATTAACAGGGGGAGACTGATAACCAAAAACTTCCTAATGGAAGACAGATCTAGAAGAGGAAATGACAGAGCATCATTAGTTGTCATATTCAGCTCACAGCTGAAAGCACTCACGTGCAGCATCTATGTTCTACAACCAATTTGACACTTTAATAAATGCTTTCTATGAATCCCCAGTGTAGCGCTCCCCTGATGTTACCCATAGGGGTGAACCGGAGAGGAGACTGGGGCCCTGCTGGCTCAGGAAGGGGGGAAGGCAAAACCCGCCATTCTGCACCTCAGCCAGGAGGTGTTCCCTGAGAACAATATAATTCTGTTACAGAGAAGGAGACCTAGCAGGATGGTAGACCATCCTAGCAGTGCAATATTATTAATTAGAAAGGCCTTTCATACTGGTCACTGATCATGCTCCATTACAGTGTCAAAAGAAAGATACTAATTAGAGATGGGCACAAATGAAAAACTGACCAGGAGGTTCATCAAAATCACTGATTCAAGTGTATTCTGAAACAGAGAACCAGAACTTTCCAGAACCAGCAAACCTTTTCATGATTTAATGAACACCCTGGTTCATTTTATCCCCCTCAGCCTATTACCCCTTCCTTCCCACTGCCCCTGTTGCCTCCCTACCTTGCCCTGCCACTACCACTGCTAGGGAGAGATGTGCAGAGGCCCCATGGCTGGCTGACAAGCCAGCTGCCTTTAAAATAATAATCCAATTTTTCTTTATTTAATTTGGAGGGGAGCAGCTGGCCGGCTCCCAGCTGTCTGTCTGTGCATAGGTGTCTGTCTCTCAGCTGAGAGACGGGCTGTACGAACAGGCAGGCAGCCTGAAGGAGCTGGCCGCCTCTCAAGCTACAGTGGAGATTGACAGTGGAGGAGGAAGAGGTAGAGGTAGAGGTAGAGGCAGGAGAAGGTAGGGAAGCAATAAGGGCAGTGGGAGGCATGCATGGGGGCAGGCTGTGGGGGTGGGGAGGCAGCTGGACTTAAAAAAAAAAGAAGACAGTTACCAGGCTGTGTAAAAACATATTCCCAAGTGAACTGACAAAGCAATTTGTGGTTCTTTTGGGAAAAATTTGTAAATTTATAATTTGTAGTTCTTGGCGTTTCACGAACCACAGCCCATCTCTAATACTAATCACAATGCTTGTCATTACAGCAATGTTCTTTCCATTTTAAATTCAGGCATGAGAAACAAAATGTTAGTATTCATAATTTTTCTTGACAGGGACCCTGGGCTGCTGAGGATGTGTCCTTTGTGATCCCCAACCTTTTGGATGAGGTTTACCCTGCACTCCCTTCTGACTATAATGCCCTATGCTTGAAGTTATTTAGCAAGCAAGGAATCAAAAAGCATACGATCATAAAATCACCCATACAAATTGTTCCACCCTTTCTGTATAGCTCCTGAACAGGTTGAAACACACAGTTCATTATACAGAAGAGCATCTTTTGGATACCCAGGAATGCTCCCAGACAATGACAAGGAGCAAGGGTGGCACATGATGACAATAGACATACCCTCCCACACACACCTAACATAAGCAAAACACAACACACTTTTCGGTTGTAGAGGTCCCTCACCCCTGATTCACGACAGGGGGACAGCATAAATATGATCTCGTGACTCCCCGATCCCCCACCCAGCAGGCAAGGCTTTCCTCTCTACAGCTAGAGAGAAGAGATGTCTCCATTAGCCCTCCTTATAACTGCTTCCTCTAGTAACACAGGACAAAAAAATCTATAGGATGTTTCTTTTGCTTTTAAGCATTCTAGACTTCTGCAGTTCAAGGTTTCTAAATGAAATAAAAGTGAGCATCCATGCTCATGGAGTAGTGGGAAAACCAAGGTAAAATCCTAAGGAGAGAAAATGCTTGCAAGAGAGACATTGAAAGAGAGAACGAGCATGCTAGACCTTTGTCAGGAAAGACATAGCCTTACCTTGTGAACATGGCCATAGAGCCAATGAGCAGGGGGACCTGGGAAATCTCTGAACGCACTGAGTAGTTTTTGCCTTCTCTGAAATAGGTGGATAATCATCAGAACAACACAGGTAAGGATCAAACCAACAGTCAGACGAAAAAGCTGAGAGATGCTTCCAGGTAGACAGGACCACCATGAGGTATTTATTTGATTCCCCATCTCAATCATTTTCTAGCGTGCTTGTTTCTGATTTCAGACTAAGCACTGGAAGAAAAATCCTACTTGGTTAATGCCTGCTCCATTTATAAGAACAAAGTCCTGGCTTGAGAAACTAGGCAGCTCATTAAAATTCCACCTCCTTATCTTATTCATTGAACGCCTCCTGGTATTTATCTGCTCCTCCTGTCAAAGAGCTAGATGTAGGTGTCTGTCATTGCAATATTATTTTAATTAATCATATAGGGCACAGAATTCTAGCACAGTATTATATTCTGGGGTTTGGGTCATCTTTTCTGGTGTGCAAATTGAAAGAATTCTCTGAACATGTAGTGCCTTCCCCCCCCCCCAATTGTACAGCCAATTTGGTACTGATCCAAGGTCAAGTTTCAAAGTTCTGAATTTTTGTTTGGGCACCCCTATTTTTTTGAGTTATCTTTTGAAATGCTGAATTGCTGCCGTGCAATACAAATTGTTGCACAAGTATGACAAACTCACTTAAGGCTACTGAAACACATAGGGATCTTTAGGCTTAGGCAAATATAGGGAGTAGCCTCTGCAGCTTCTATCCTTGTCAAAAGCTGGACTTATTAAAGGCCTATTTATAAGGGCAGGGTGCACTGTTAACAACATGGGATTTTGGCTGAGAGTTTTGACTTCTTGTCTCTATTGTCAAGTGTTCTATGCCTATTTAACAACATAACCAGCTGCTTTGTAACTTTTCCAGATGTGACTTAAGAAGCACTCTTTGTAGCTATACAATATTAAATTGTCAAACATTTGTTGTGAATTGGAAGCTGAGGATGTTTTGGTTCAAAGTTTTGTTTTATTTGAGAATTTATTTGATTTCTTCCAATTTGCTACGAGATTGTTTTGTCATACTCCACATTTGGTGGACTACCAAATGCATCAAGATTGCTGTGAAAGAAAAGGAGAGAAATTATTTCATGATTTTTTTTCAGATATTCAGTGGGAAACACTTAATAATGCAATCCTAAGGTGCAGTTACATTATGAAAATTAATCAATATTATGAGTTTTTATGGATTATGAGTTTTGATATTGAATTGAAGTGAAATGTTAGTCACATGGTATTTGAGTTGGGAAAACTTTATTACATTTTTAAGTTGTGCCATCTATTGATTTAGGTTCTTCTTCTTCTTTTTTTTAAAAAACGGCTACAATTGAAGTTTTGTCCTGTGCCCACCTGGCCTCCCTCTCTCATTCTGACTGCCTCCTACCCACTCTCTATTTTATTTCTATCAAAGTGAAATAGCACTAGCATGACATGACAGATGACCAGAAGGGAAAGAGCCCAGTGGGCAATTGCAGTAAATCAAGCTCTGGAGAGAGACGCCTCCTTACATGTCCTGCCACCATCTGCCGCTACTGCAGCTCTTCAGAACTGGAACCACACAATCGTTGTGTGTAATGGTGCAGCCAATTCAGTTTCCCTTTCCTTGCTCTGCCACCACTCTCTTTCAGGACTTTCTCAGGACTGTTTGCAATGCACGACCTTTGGAAGTGGCCCAAGTCCCACAGAATATGCGGTCCTCACTCACATAAAAGTGGACTGAAGTGGAACCCACTTTCATTACCACAGCTGAACAGATTTGGGGATGCTGATGCTCAGATGGAACCTTTCTGAACAGTGCAGGGCACGCTCAAGACATTTTGCTGCTTGAGGCAGAACAGCACTTAGGATTCCCCACCCCACCCGCTAATCCATGATACAAAGTATTGAAAACTGTTCATGTGATTTTTGGTACCCAGCTTAGGAAATTCCACCTGCGTCTTTAACATCTTCCCTTAGCATTAAAAATACAATAATAGCAAATTGAATTTATTTGTTTGTTTGTTTGTTGTACTCTTTCCATTAGTGCCAAGGAACAACTCTGAGCAGTTTACAATAAAAAAGCAACACAAAAGAAATAAAAATAGAACTGTTAAAGCCATAAACAATCAACCATTGTGGTGGCACTGATACAATAATGCAGAGAAATGGGGGGCAAAAAAGAGCAGTCTATTAGGCTTGGTATGGACAACCTTCCTGAAAAACCACCTTTGTTTGCCTCTTAAATTGCCTCTCCTCTTAAACAGGGAGAGGGACAGACAAAGCTTCTCTGGAAGCTGATTCCACAAAATGGAGTCGACACAAAGAAGGCCCTACTTCTTGAAGATGACATGAGTCTGCCTTGGAGTGGCAACACAGAGGAGCCTCGCCTGTGATGATCTGGTGCATTAGGCAGTTGACATTGGGCAAAGATGTTCCAACAAGTAACACAGTCCTAAACCATGGAGGGTTTTATATGTAAGTGTCTAAACCTTGAACCTGACATAGGATGCAACAGGTAACCAGTGAAGCTGAACCAGAACTGGAGTGATGCAATCAAATTTGTTTGCACCAACCAACAATGTGGCTGCCACATTCTGGACCCAGTGCAGTCTCTGGATCAGACTCAAGGGAAGCCCCACATAGAGAACTTTGTGGTAGTCAAACCAAGAGATGACCAGCACCCTCATCTAGATAGGAATGGAGTTGGATTATTAGCCTAAGCTGGTTAAAGCTGATCTGGACCCAGCTGTGATCTGGGACTCCCAACAAAGAGCTGGGTCCAGAAGGATGCCCAAATTTTGTACTTGGTCCCCAAATGGGAGAGCAATGTCAAGGGACAATCCCCCAACCTTTCATGGGGGCAGGAGCAAAAGCTCTGTCTAGCATCTGGAGAGGAGAGAATGAAGACATAGAGTGGTATGTCAGCAGTGTACTGATGACACCTTATTCCAAATCTCCTGATGACCTCCCCCAGAGGCTTCACATAGATGTTAAACTGCATCAGGGATAATGCCGAACCCTGAGGGGATGGTGCCATCAGAGATAATGCCGAAACCTGCACCTCAGGGTCCTGGGGGCCCAACATATCATCCTCTAGCAGAGCTCTCTGCGCACAAATCTCGAGGAAGGATTGGAGCAAGCTCAATGCTATAGGTCACCAATCCCAATCTCCAAGAGCCAATCCAGGAGGATACAGTGGCCGATGGTATCAAAAGATGGTGAGAGATCCAGAAGCAGCATCAGTGTACATCTGCCACTGTCAGCCTCCCTTAAGAGGTCATCCTGTGGCACGACCAATGTCTCAACATTTGCTGCTCTCTAAACTATTTGATGGTAGGACATAGCTGTATTTGGACCCAGCTGTGCCTTGCTGGATCCCAGAGAAGAGAAAATGTCCCTTAAGAGATTGAGACAGTGTTCAGTAGTGGGAGAAAGCACACCTATTTTTCAAATTTGAGGTCTAGATTTATTTATTTATTTATTTATTTATTTATTTGTTTGTTTGTTTGTTTGTTTGTTTGTTTGTTTGTTTGTTTGTTTAACTTATATGCCACCCACACTACCCAAAGGTCTCTGGGTAGCTTAAAACATTAGAATGGTTTGATTTTTTTTCCCTCTAACTCCCCCGGCATCGAACCCTGACAGACTTCCTGAATGAACTGCAAAATCCTAAGTATATTTACCTCTCAGGAGACATTGACAGGATTTGGCCATTACTGAGTTTCCCCAACTTCTAGTGATACACATATTACCAAATGAATCTGAGGTAAAACTGTGAAATTCAGCTAAGATTCATAGATAATCTTCCCCTCGTTTTTATCCCACTCTCCATCACAGGAAGCCCTATTCATCCCTCACTAATTTTATAATTTTTGGGACAAAGGTTGGAAACTTTTAGGAGAAACTGTTCACATCTTCCAGTTTTTGACGTGCAACTTAAAGTTTTATTTTTCCTGGGTTGAGGGGGTGGAATGATCCATATACTTACTATATTTAATATTCTCATATATTTACAGGACTATTTCAGATGTCAGTGCATCTGATCTATACATTCACTTGGCTGAAGGTTCCTGGTACTTCCTTTCAACACAGGAAACAAACATGAAAAAACCTTGTGATATTTGTGTAAAATCTAAATGGTGTAATGAATATTACCTTCATCAGATGACTAAAATCTTAAAAACAAACTAGCTTTCAAATTTTGCATGGTCTTCATCAGGCTGAACATTATTTTTCTGTTTCTTTGCCTTTTGAGGCTCTGCGGGCCTCAAAAACTAGCCTGTTGGAGAGATATTGGTGATCAAATAAAGGTGCCACACGTCTGAGAGAAAAGGAGTGGTGTAAGGATTTCATTTAATACTTCCACTGATGACCTTGGAAAGATTCCTTATGCAACCATGTGTATAAAGGAAAACTTAAATCTTTTTCCTCCAGTACTTGCACTGTTCCAACAGTTTATCAAACCCACAACTTTTTGTGATGGACACACCTTGCCTGAAGGTTAGTTCAATCTTATGTGTGGACCACAATTTACTTTCTGAAAGGGCCTTTTCTAGGATGCATTAATAGCTGAGTTATGTTCCAACCAAAGTTAAGCACTTTCAACCTTTTATGGTTTGAATTTAGGAGACTAGAAGTATTGAGCTTGACTGCTTTGTCCCCTTTTACACAAAAGGTTGGATGGGTTCTGATTGTGCAATGGGTTTTTGTTCATTCTAATTACAGTGGTGCCTCGCAAGACAAATTTAATTCGTTCCGCGGTTAATGTTGTCTTGCGAAAAATTCATCTTGCAAAACGTGTTTTCCCATAGGAATGTGTTGAAATCTAATTAATGCGTTCCTATGGGCAAAAAAAAAGTCAGAACAAAGTCAAATTTGGTTTACAAAGTGTTTATTAAGTGCTCTTTAAAGCCATACATATTGTGCAGATGATTTTTAAAAATTCAATCAAAAAACTAACTTTTTAAACATCATAGAAAAACATTTAAAAATCAGCAAACAGGCAGGAGCAAAAAATGGAAAACATTCATCTTGCGAAGCATGGCCTTGGGAACATTTGTCTTGCGAGTCATCAACCCCGTTGCCAAAACCATTTGTCTTGCGAGTTTTTTGTCCTGTGGGGCATTTGTCTTGCGAGGCACCACTGTATTTCTTTATTATGGTTTCAACAATTATGGACATATCAGCCACACATTTTAAAACATTTGGACAAAGAAAGTATTCAGTTACAGTTCTTGGATACTGAGATTAATTCTTGCAGGCACATTAGTAGCAATTAGCATTTACTGCATCCACCAAAATCCAAGCGTATGGCCAGACCCAGAGGTAACTCCTAATTGGATAAAAGCAGACAATACCAGTCGTAACTAGTTTCAAAAGCATGATATAACAAACCCTAGCCAGGATGGGCAAAATGTAGAAACTGCCAGCTCCACAGGGACATTTTTGATGTCTCTCTGGTAGCTTCATGGAGCTCCTGGAAATGAAAACAAAATTCAGGTACTTCCTCTTTGATTAGTTCTTTAAATAATGACTAGCTTTAGGCTTTCCTTGGCTTCGTGTGGCTTGGAGGGCTGGGGACTGAAATCTTGCCCCCAGGCTTTGCCTTTCCCTAATTAAAGATCAATTAAAGGTGCTTGCAGGTGAGGCTTATATCACACCATAGTCAGAGTCACTCATGGAAATTTACCGAGGCTGAGACAGAGTTTGGAAATGATTCTTGATACTTTGTTTTGTTACTTTAAATTCATTGCTACTGTTTAAATAGTAATTCTTTCAGACAGGTACAGATAGATGAATGTACTTTGTTTTATTCTGACCCAGCATCGTTATGAAGTTGCATTCATAGTAACAAAAGATGTGAGGGCAGCCATTTAAATTTGGAATGAGTAATGTTTATTCATCTAAAGGGAAATTCTACAGAAATCAAGAACAGATAATTATATTGCCCAACTATGAACAAACATTAACAATAAAAACAACATTGGGACTTTGGGAACAATATCAAGAAATTTCACACAGTGGTATAAGCAGTTGCAGATCTCAGAAATCCCACCATCAGAGCTACAAAAACCAGCAATATTAGGAACAGCATACATACTGTGTCGATATTTAACAGATACTTAGGGTTTTGCTTAAAATTTGTATCTGTCATATAATACCAGTCAATGTTTTTATAATTTTGACTATGCCTGGAGGTTTTCAACAACAACAACAACAGATACAAGTTTTAAACTAACACCTAAGTGTCTGTTAAGTTAAAACTCATAACAGATAAAAGTTTTAACTTAACAGATACTTAGAGTTTTTTTTATTAAAACTTGTATCTGTTATACAATAGCAGTCAATGTTTATATAATTTGGACTATGCCTGGTTGTTTTTTTTAATAATGATAATGATGATGATGATGTGCCAGAGGCCTGAGGATAAAGGAAAGATACAATTTAAGAAAACAGCAGGAAAAAGGACCACAGATCTAGAAGAAAATACTAAAGAATTAGAAGGGCTTTTTATAATATTTAGAGATTCTGATATACTGTTGGAGTAACAAGTTAAAAAGAAAGAATTAGAAGGTATCTATTGAGAAAAAAATGCAAATGAATTGAGAGGTGGGGCATCGTCGACGTGAAGATCACATGCACTCGAGTCTTGCTCCTGGGACATACCGATCCCCACCCAGCTGGAAAGGCCCCAAGAGGGATCGGAAGACATCTTTCAGGAAAGGAAGATGTTGAGCAATTGGTGGCAGCAATTTGAGTCTGGATGATTAGTGAGAATCATAGAATCATAGAAAACTGAAGTTGGAAGGGGCCTACAAGGCCATCAAGTCCAAACCCATGCTCAGAGCAGGAATACAATCAAAGCATATCTGCCAGGTGATTGCTGTATTTTTCCGTCTATAAGACACTACTTTTTCCTAAAATCATTACATTAAAAATTGAGGAGCGTCTTATACATGGAAGTAAACTGAGAAGAGAACAGAACAGCCAGTGCCTTGCCTCTGTAAACAGGCTTCCTTCAATCATGAAGCATAGCTTCCTACAGTCAGGAGACTTAGCTTCCTCCAATCACAAGCCTTATGGAACTGATGTCAGCTGATTCTGAACAAACCAATTGGAACACACCTCATTGGAGGTGGAACCTGTAGGTTCAGTTTAAGACTCAAAATATCTGATGTTCTATGCCCAGAGGTTGAATCCTCAAAGCTAAGGTTTTTTAATTTTGGGGTTAGAAAATTGGGGGGCATCTTATAAATGGGGGTGTGTTATAAATGGAAAAATACGGTTTCTAAGTTTTTCTTGAATGCCTCCAGTGTTGCAGCACTCACCAAGTCCTGAGGTAACTGGTTACACTGTTGTACTGCTCTAACAGTTAGGAAGTTTTTCCTGATATTCAACCGAAATCTGGCTTCCTTTAACTTGAGCCCATTGTTGCATGTCTTGCACCTTGGGATGATCGAGAACAGATCTTGCCTCTCTTCTATATGAACTGAGATATCTGGCTCAGAAGCAGACATCTCAAACATCAGCTGGAAAAGGGCCATCTTGGCACAAAGCCTGAAATGCCCTGAGGCAGAATGTGAGCAAAACCGAAAGAATTCTGAAAATATACTGCAAACAAAATCAACAAAAGAGGACCAGAAACAGTAAGCTAAAACAGTTATTGGATTTATGGGAGTACTGAGATTAAAAACAACCCGCAAGCAAAGAATGGGAGGAGGAGAGAGGCACATGAATATTGGATGAAACTAAATGAGCTTGAAGCGGGCCCTCTGCTTCCCTAGCTACAAAAGGAGGTGATTTCTTAAAACAATCTATAAAGAAATAAGCACACTTGCTGTCTCTATAACAACTTTGGAGAAGGTTTTCAATGTGAGGTTTTTTTTATTCTACATATCCTCCTACCATCCCCACCCCATATTCCCCACCTCTATCCTACCTTGTGTGAAAGTGCCGGACTATGTTGAACTATAATTGGAGCCAGGGGGAGAAAGGGGAGATGATTCAAGGCCAGAATAAAAAGGCATCTCTGTGAATTATTGCTGAAGGAGTAATAGGAAGGGAGAAACTACTGATAACAGATGTTGCTGAGAAGAGGCTCTGGGAATGTAACAAACTCATAAAGTTCAGACTATTTTACTTAGACTGTGAGAGGTGGAAGAATCAGAGGGAAGGAAGAGATAACTGATAGTGAGGAAGAAAGTAATGTAAACACGGGACATAGAAGAAAATAAAAACAGACTAACAGTGACATTTACTGGATTTTCAAGAGAAGACTGAAGAAAGAAGAAAACAGACAAAGACTATTAACTGAATTTCCATTCCTATTTTAACAGAACATAGAAACATAGAAACATTGGGACATTGATAGGTGTGATATACTGATAATACTGAATGATCTGATTGTCAAATGGGAATCTTGTTTTAGGTGCAATATATTAATTTGAAGATACCCTGCAGAAAGCTTAGTTAAAATGGCCACAAAAGCATCAGGTAAAACACACAAAGGATCTCCTGCAACCAATACATCTCTGGCCAACTTAATGAATCAAGAATCTTTGAGAGATTGGCAGCAAAACCTCCAACAAAGCCTTGAAGCCCTAATACATTAGCAATTGCAGGAAATTTGAATGAAACTTTCTCAATAAATTAAAGAATTTGGGAAGCAGATTATAGCGACAAAGCAACGGGGGGGACAAGAGAAAAGTCACAAAGATATCGCAAATAGACATAGGGACAAATATAAAAATAAATCAGGATATTCAACGAATATCCCTGATTTGTCAGGTATTCGTTGCTTCATATTCATGGAGTCCAGAGACCATGGCAAATACAAAGCAATGAATATAACCCTTTTATATCCATCCCTTCATTCCCTATTGGCTTATGCCCCCTTGGATCAGCTGTTCCTCAGGGGCATAAGCAGAGAGGGATTTTTTCTTCCAGCAGCTTGCTAAAGCCTGTCAGAAGGGAAACCTATCCTTGGGGGCTGGGGATGGCTTGGATAGGGCTTTCCCCCGCTTTCTATACTTCAGTGGCATAGGAAGAGGGGGAAAGCTGATCAAAGCAACCCCCAGCAGTGGGAAAGGGATCAAAGCAATCTCCCAGTAGTGGGAAAGGGATCAAAGCAATCCTTTGCAAAGGCAGTGGGCTGGTTGATGGCTTGGATTGGGCTTTCCCCCTCTTTCTATGCCCGGCACCATGTTCTATAGATGGTATATGATTTTTTTAAAAAGTAATCCCCCACAAATCGACGAATAAATTCATGCTTCATCGGTTCATGGGGGGGTAGCTTCATGCTTCATCAACTTTGATGAATCATGAAGCAGAACGACTCACCAAAATGGTGAGTCGTCTTCATCTCTACTTTGGAATAATTGATGCATAATAATTATCAGAAGACAGTGTTGCCCAGCAGCTGAATAAATAATGCATGTAGATGACTGATCTGTTTTTATTTTATTTTATATGCTCATTATCATTTAAAATATCTGTTTTTTGTTAAGAGTATTCTCTTGAACAATATGAACAGCTTGCATAATAGCAGGCTGAAGACCACAGCTGCATTGACTTCCAAGTACTTGTCCAGACAAATAAAAAGGAGCATATTGTTTCACTCTTCTTCTCTCCACTGTTATGTTATTTGCAGGGTTTATACTTTCCTGAATCCACAGTGAAGATATCTTTTATGCCGGGATATCCTAAGGCTCCTTTTCACAAGTGGGGGTTGGGTGACAGTACCATGCCCCCATCCCAATCTGCACTCCCTTCCTTGATTTTCTGCTCTGTTCTCTGTCCCTTGTACCCATCCGTCCTTCGTAACCTTCTTTGGTCCTTAGACACAGTTCTACATTTGGAAGGGTTCTATGTCTCGCATAAGTAATTTCCCTCCAGGTTGTTGCAAGAGGAGAGCAGGTATGGAGGAAGTTTCTTCAGCTTCAGGTACATCCCATTCTCAGGAGATGTGACAATTTGAACCACAGGAGTTGTTGGCTTTGCTGGGTCTAGTTTCAGTTCAAACTTGAGCAAAGTCAAAGCAAGAGCCACCTTCATTTCTGTGAGGGCAAACTGCTGCCCTATGCAGTTCCTGGATAAAAGGAAAAAAAAAGGGGGGTGAGACAGTATTACATTTTGAAAGATATAAAAATAAAACATTCAACAAAAAACAAAAAGAAGAAGAAAGAAAGAAAATGTGTAAGAAAAGAAGGGGGTAAACACATTTTGCAGCTCTCCCACTTCAAGTGCAAAGAAAACAATTTTCATGCTGAATGAATGCTTTAACCTCCTGTGAATCATTTGCAAGGTAACTAGCTTCATGTGTGCATGCATGTGAGTTACTGCCAACTTTTTCCTCTGGATTTCCCTCTCGTCCTACACTCTGCTCACAAGTGTCTGCTCTGCCACAACAACAGACACCGCTTCCTCCTGGCAGGAGGGATTATAGAACCTGAACTGTTCATCAGTTTTCTTGAGAAAACTGTAAGTCACCCTGTTGCAAACTATCCAGCACAACATATAAAATGAGTCTCGCCATATCAAAAGCCACAATAAATTGTCCAGTAACATGCCTCGCTAGACAGTTACCCCGCATGACAGTTTTTTCGCTAGATATTGACTTTTTGTGATCGCTATAGTGATTCGCAAAACAGTGATTCCTATGGGGGAATTTCACTGGACAATGTTTCATCCCTGTTTCGCAAACCAATTTTCGCTAGACAACGATTTTGGCAGCTCCCTCCGTGCTCCCAAAATGGGTGTTTTCAGGACCTAAGCCTCGCAAGACAGCTATTTAAACAGCTGATCGGCGGTTTGCAAAGTGGCTTTCCTATGGCCGATCTTCGCTAGACAATGGCAATTCTTTCCCATTGGAACGCATTAAACAGGTTTCAATGCATTCCAATGGGGAAATGCTTTTCGCTAGACGATGATTTCGCTAAACAGTGATTTCAGTGGAACGGATTATCATCGTCTAGTGAGGCACCATTGTAATAAGTGTTGAATATAAACACAGCAAAATATAAAGACAACAGTGATTACTAACAGTATATTCCAAAATAGCTGAGAACAATTTAAGCTGCCACAAAAACTATTACCTGCAGAAAGAAAATTCCCTCAGCAAAATTTATTGGATGCAGAGGAAACAATTTGAAATGAAAGTTTACTGTTATGCTAAAATGGAAAAAGGAAAAGTAAGCCAGGTAAAGGTTGCTGGGAGTATGAATGCTTCCATGGTATAACTTAAGGCTGACATTTACCTTCAATTTGGCCTTAGCACCTGGAGTGAAGAACATGGTGTATCTTTCTGTGCCCCTACATAGACTGCTGCATGTGTGTACGAAGCTGAGGCCTACATACAAGAATTAATGCATGTATGGATGTGAAAATTCTGGCCTGTAGCTCTTCCATGTCCTAGGATCAAGCAGGAGTTTGGCCACTCTTCATTTCTTTCTTACATGAAAAGGGAATGGGGACTCTGCTGTGCTTCTTCTGAAAAGCTTCTTCAAATTCCAAAGCCTTTTGCAATGTCAGACTCAGAAAGTGTGCCCCACAGAAAGTGTGTGGTTGTCATGGCAGGGGCTTTTCCCACTTTCTGTATCTTGCAAATTAGCTTGCTCTGTGCTGTGACTGGTCATCTGGAGCTCACCGTGGCTTTGTATGCAGGTCTGATTTCTCAGACATTAAGGTTTTCATGCACCACATGGCTATAACCCAGCTCAGGACAGATTATCTTCAACATAGTTTGACCCTCAGATATACCTAGATATGTATCTCCATATTCTGTCCTAATGTTAGCTTCTGGTCCACTATACAAGTTACACATCAGGAAAAACTTGTCCTGAGATACACCCATTTCTTTCAGAACAACCTATAATTTCTCATGATCTACACAGCCAAAGGTTTTGCTGTACTCTATAACAGTGGTCCCCAACCTTGGGCCTCCAGATGTTCTTGGACCGCAACTCCCAGAAGCCTTCACCACCACCTCTGCTGGCCAGGATTTCTGGGAGTTGAAGTCCAAGAACTTCTGGAGGCCCAAGATTGGGGACCACTGCTCTATAACACAGACATTGATTTTTTCCAAAATTATTTGGTGTGCTCCAGTAGCAGAGGATATTTCCAATATGATCTCAAATGCCTCTTCCTTTTCAGAATCAAACTTGAACAGCAGGTGTCTCTCACTCCACTGTCTGTTTCCAGACAGGGAACATAACTTTGCTTGTTTGTGAAATTAAAGTGATGGTCATATAGTTACTGCACTCCTTCGTATCTCCTTCCTTAGAGTTCAGGATGCATATTGGGAATTTCCAGTCTCTGGGTCATTGTTTTACTTTCCATATTTAATGTTAGGATTTTGATATTGTAGTTTGGAACAATTCTATCAGTATTCCATCTATTCTTAGTGACTTATTTCTTCCTATTGCTTTCAGAGCAGCTTTCACATTGTTTTCTAGAACTGTTGGAATACTGTATAATATGAACATAAGAACATAAGAAAAGCCCTGCTGGATCAGGCCAAGGGCCCATCTAATCCAGCTTCCTGTACCTCACAGTGGCTATACCAGATACCTCTGGGAACACATGAGACAACTAGATACTGTACCTGTCTCCTGATACCACTCCTCTGCATCTGGCATTTTGAAGTACCATCCTTTTGAGCCTAGAGATTATACATCCCCATCATGGCTTGTAACCTGGAATGGACTTTTCCTCCAGGAATCTGTCCAATCCCCTTTTAAAAGCATCTAGGTCAGATGACATCACCACATCCTGTGGCAAGGAATTTGATAGACTAACAACACACTGGGTAAATAAATGTTTTCTTTTGTCTGTTCTCAGTCTCCCAGCACTCAATTTGATATTTGTAATTTGTTCTGTTTTAATGCCACTCAATTTGAGTGGATGTCCCCCGGTTCTGGTATTGCGATAGAGCTTCCCTCTATCCACTTTATCCATCCCCTGCATAATTTTATATGTCTCAATCGTGTCTCCCCTCAGGCACCTTTTCTCTAGACTAAAGAACACCAAATGCTGTAGCCTTTCTTCATAAGGGAGGTGCCCCAGCTCAGTAATCTCTTCTGCACCTTTTCCAGTTCCACTCTGTCTTTTTTTGAGGTGCAGCAACCAGAACTGTATGCAATAATCCAGGTGTGGCCTTACCAGCATTTTGTACAATGGCATTATAATGTTGGCTGTTTTATGTTCAATCCCCTTTTTAATGATACCTCGCATGGAATTGGCCTTCTTCACTGCTGCCACACTCTGGGTTGACACTTTCATCAAGTCGTCCACCAGCACACCAAGATCTCTTTTCTGATCCGTCATGGACAGCATCAGAACCCATCAGTTTTGATTTTTTGCCCAATAACGAATGCCTACAATATGAATCCTACTAAGATTCAAGCCATATTATGATCTAAGGGGACTTGAACCTAGGTAAAATGAGAGCTACTCTTAAGTAAATGATGTGTCTGTAGAAGCACACTATAATTCATGAATGGTCACATTGAAAAAATGTTACCCTTAAATATGTCAGTCATTTTGTTTTTGATGCCTGAAGTAAATCTGAATAGGATCTCCCCACAATTGCCGGTAATTTCTCATCATCATCTATTTAAGGAAGTAACACACTATGCATAAGAGCCCCCTGGTATGGACAACTTGCCAATTCATGGCAAAATTGCTTTGCTGCATGAAAATAAACAAATAAGAGGGATGGACACTCTCAGCTAAACTAGATGTGCAGTAATAAGCCACTAAATATCAGTACCTTGACCCAGCAGAAAAAGGCAAGAAAGCATAGGGATGCCGTGAATGGGAATTCTCTGGGGAAAATCTCATGGGATCAAATGCCTGAAAGAGAAAATGCAAAATATAAGTCTCTCAACTGAGGTAACAATGGGTTTTGTGGTCACTCTGCCAGATATGTGTGAACCATTGATACATGTATCAGTTCTGGTACACAGTCAAAATGTACTTTTCAAGTATTTTTAGCCGCACCCTGAAATGCAAACCCTGCATTTACTGAGAGGATTGAAACAGCTATCTACACATGCAGGATTTTTGGACACTTTCCTACAAACTGCCTAACTAGGTGTTCCAAGCATATGTGAGTAACCTTTCCTTCATTGCTTTATTAAAATGCTAAGGGAAGGGTTTTAAAATTGACTTCAGGAATAGAAATATGTCATGTTCAGGTTTATTTTCAATCAACATTTTGCTCAGGTGCTTTCCTTTCTGTTAGAAGAGGACCCTGAACAGGTTGATGAGAAATCCTCTTTCAGTCTTCCCACTAAATACTGCTGAAGAGCCTTGTGGCTCAGTGATTAAACCACTGTACTGCAGCCAAAACTGTGCTCATGGCCTGGGGTTCAATCCCAGGTAGGTGGCTCAAGGCTGACTCAGCCTTGTATCCTTCTGAGGTAAAATGAGTACCCAGCTTACTGGGGGGGGGGGGATGTGTAGCCTGCATAATTAACTTGTAAATTGCCCAGAGGGCGCTTGAAGCACTATGGGGCGGTATATAAGCAACACGCTTTGCTTTGCTTTTTGCTTTTTCATTAATTAAAAAAAGCTGGATAAAACTAGGTACCTCAGGATTGTTCCATATTTCAGGGTTTCTGTGGATGCCATATATACTTATTCCAACCAGGAGGTCTGAATGGAAGAAGAACAATTCATTGTAAAGCAATGTATAACATTTGCTGCATGTTTAGTCTATAATCTCAGTATGGATGCTGGCGATGCTGTACACTGAAACACCAGCTGTACTCTTTCTTGGGGAGAAATGGTCAGGCCACTGTTGCTCATCCCTTCGTAGTACTGAAAATGAACTACTACGATAAGCTTTCTATGCAGGTATTTGTGGAAAATATTCAGAGAACTAAAAGGCTGGTCTAGAACTGCCCCGTCCGGATAGTAAAAGGAGCTACTATCTGGAGCATATGAAGCTGACATAGTAGATCCAGTAGATTCTGGATGCACTTCAGAATTCTGGATTGGCTTGTAAAAACAAATTGGGCTGGGAAAACCTGGATACTTCAAAAACTGCCTTTCAATCAAGTGCAAAAGAATATAAATGAATGGAGATTGGCATGTACCACTGGTTTGTCTTTCAGATGAAGAGGTTTTTGGCAGTTCCCAGCCCCACTTCCTCCAGCAGGGGCCCATTCTAAGGTAACACCCAGAGGAAAGGGCAGGGAAGCCAAGGTACTGCCTCTGAGTTGGCGCCCAGCAGAGGATGTGGGGCTGAGAACCAGTGAACAACTGTTCATCCAAAGGACAAACCAATATGAATCACCAAATTGGTGGTTCTTGCAAGTCTGTATAAAGGAACAAACTCTGCAACATGCATGCATGCACGCACACACACAAATTGTGTCATCTTCCCGTTACAATTTCCACATCTCATTTGGGGAAAGTGTTGAACTAACACGGTTCAGCAGTGCTATAAGCCTCTCCTCCACATGAAGCAGGACCTCTGTATATCTCCCAATTATATCTAAGACTGAATGTGATTAAAGAAGAAAGAGAAAGCTGTAACCTTCTGGGAGAGTTCTGCCATCATGAAATGTCAGAGGTTCCTTCAGTAATCGAAGCATTACACTTATGGGAGGGTAAATTCGAAGTGTCTCCTTAATGCACATGGTGGTGTATGTCATTTTCCTCAAGTGATCCCTGTAAAGAAACAGAAAAACATCAGAAAAATTCACTTCAGAATAGTCATGAACTGATTTTGTTCAGTGTCTTCCAAAATGGTCACTCCTGAGAAGAAATAATCCTGGCAATCCTGAGGAGAAATAATTCATGTTCAACAAGGAGGCCTTCTGAGCTGCCTGATTCAGGGTTTCCTGATTTTAGCTGAGGTGAAAGAAGAAAGTGCCAAAGCAGGACTGAGCATTAAGAAGACAAAATCAAGACTAGAGAAGAACTACACAGCTTAAGCATTTACAACAAAGAAATTGAAATAGATTTTGTATACCTTTATTCAATCATCAATCCAAATGGAGACTACAGTAAAGAAATCAGAAGAAAACTGAGACTCAGAAGGGCAGTAATGCAGGAATCAGAAAAGACAATCAAGTGTGAAGATGTATCACTGGAGACCAAGTATTTCCAATCACTGTCTATGGGTGTGAAAGCGCAACAGTAAAGAAAACTGACAGGCGAAACATTGATTTGTTTGAAATGTGGTATTGGAGGAGAGTTTTGTGGATATTCTGGATTGCTAGAAAGATGAACAAGTGGGTCCTAAATCAAATCAAGCCTGAACTATCTCTGCAAGCAAATATGGCAAAACTGAAGCTGTCCTACTTTCGGCACATCATGAAAAGGCAAGATTCAGTGGAAAAGACAATAATACTGGTAAAAACTGAAGGCAGCAGGAAAAGAGGAAGATCAAATATAAATAGATTGATTTTCTAAAAGAAGGAGACTTGAGTCTCCAAAGGCTGTTGAGGACAGGACATTTTGGAGATCTGTTATTTAAAGGACACCACGAGTCAGAGGTGACTTGAGGGCATCCGATAACAACAAACATGTGAATATCTCCTCTAAAAATAATAATTAAAAATTCAGACTTCATTGGTGCCTCATTCATTGCCTCATTCTGAATGACAAGATGCACGTCACATGACTATATTTCTTTTAAATCAAAAGCAGAAAACCTAGCAACAATGGGATATAATGTTGATGGAATTCTCATATTTTATTGAGTCTGGCTTTCAGGCAGAAACTATTACAGAGTTTTGAATTTCTGGTAAAATTATTAGCTGAACATGCCCTGAAACAAGCTGGCAATGAAATCTTATTTCAAAATACAGAAATACTAGACAACACCAACAATCATTATGTTAGACTACACAGGGAAGCCATTGAAATCCACAAACACCATCAGAGCTTCAACAAAAAAGAAGAAAGTTTAAAACTCAATAAAGCCTGGCTCCCAGCACTGAAAAATGCAGCCTGCAAAAAAAAAGGTCAACAAACTCTACCCAGCCACAAGGACTGGTGATCAATGCACAAAAAAGACTAGCTAACGACACTCATCAATCACTGTGACAGACCATCTCCCCCCTTATCACAACAATGCACCAATAACCAAAAACACCCCGATCACCATAATCACCATAATTTCCTGAAAAGGACAAAAAGCTGATCCCACAGCTAAAAATACTCAACTATCCCACACACTACACCAGAACACAGACTGATTTCTAACTCCTGTCCTCTGAAGCTGCCGGCCACAGAGACTGATGAAAAGTTAGGAAGAAAACTTTCAGAACACAGCCAAACAGCCCGAAAAACCTACAACAACCCAAATTCTTTTTGTTTCATAGTAGAAGTACAGAGATCTACAGAGGAGGATAGTTACAAGTTCCCCAGAATCCATCCCTTTCTCATTAACTGGCACTTAGGGTCTCAGTAATTCATTCTGTGGTATTTGTAAGAGAAAGAATAAAAACATTTCTTTTGTTACAGTTGCAAACAGATCAACAGAAAAAAAAAACACAACAACTTAAAAAAAGGAAATTGTCACTCAGCAGGGCTCTCTTTGAAATCAAAGGCTGGAAGGTACAAATGGTTAGTGCTGGGTAAGTAGACAATCACTTCAGCCCAGAAAAGTCTCTCCCACTCAGACAAACCACAGACAGTGTGCAAGATTGGAAATAAAACTGCCACAGAAACAGAATTATAGATAGGCCATGATTATAAAACCGTTAAGTCCTAATTGTGTATGTCACAGTGGGAACCTCTCTCAGCTCCCAGAACAGGCAAATTAGCTTGCTACACTTCATGATTGGTCTTCAGGACTTAAAGATTGGCTTCCTTTGACAATCTATGGCATCTTTCATTAAAAGACTCAAAAGTAAAAGCTGTTAATGTTCTCTATACTAGCAAACATGGTTTCTCTTCTTTCTTCCTTTACTTTATTTATATATCCCCCACACCCGCTTTTCCCTACCCTTAGGTTTTTTACCGATACCCTTTATTCTTGTTATTGCTCACAGCTGGTCTTCACAATACCACGAACCCTGCTTCCCCCCTCTGTTTTGCTCTTGGCTGGTTATATGCTTTTTGTCTCCTATGTGATTGCTTACAATAGAAAATACCAAACATAGGCCATAAATTACTGCACGTGAGATGTAGCCACTCACCCAAGATTCTTAAAGCCAATGGTTTGAATGTTTTACTTTTGAAATCTGTATTTCATTTTATTCCATATGTCTGAAGAAGTGGATGTGAGCCACAAAATCTGACATTAAAATATAATAGCCTTTAAGGTACTACATGTTTTTGTCTTTTTTTTTTTCCCCTTTGGATTTTG
Organism: Pogona vitticeps; assembly: GCF_051106095.1. NCBI lineage: Eukaryota > Metazoa > Chordata > Lepidosauria > Squamata > Agamidae > Pogona > Pogona vitticeps. The sequence goes on along the minus strand of NC_135786.1, from coordinate 64,855,027 downwards.
CCTGATAGGTTCTGAATTTGTTAGTGGACTGGAAGCCTGCCAACCATTTAAACTGATGATAATAAATAACATTTTAGCTTTTTCCTGATGAATTCTGTTGTTTTAGAACCAGTTCGGGAGGAAAACATGGCATAGGCCTTGCACATCAACACCACTTTCTTTTTCACAGATGCTCTTAGATGAGGTATATGGTAACCCACAAAATATAGGTGCATATCCCCGTCTTCAACAAAAGACAAAAGTAAAAGTGGAAATTTAAAAATTAAGTCTCACCATTTAATAGTGTCTTGGTCTTCAAGGAGGGCTTTAATCTCTTCCCTGCACTTCTGCTGGTGTTCTGGATTTTGGGCCATGCAGTAGAAGAGCCAAGAGATTGCACTAGTTGAAGTATCATGGCCTGCAGCCAGGAAAGTATCAGCCTCTGCACGTATGTCCTCATGAGGCAATGGACGTCCCTTTTCATCCTAGCAGTGTAAGAAAGCTGTCAGTTTGATGCAAAAGCAAAAACTGTCAACAAACAGCCAGATGTAATTACAGAGGGAGGCACGCTGGAAAACATGAGAACAGGAGAACTGAGTCATCACCCTCACAGATGCACTCACTTTTCCTCACTTTCCCCTCTTCTATATGTGGAAAGCAATGAGTGTCCAACGAAAATAATCTTGCTTGCATATAGACCCCATGAACAGGAAAGAACCCTAGAAAACTGGAGTTCTTTCTTGCATGTAAAATCTACATGCAAGCAGAAACATTTGTACTGCAGGCATATCAGTACACAAGTAGAAGGTCATGATGGAGAAGGGAGGGATTGGGCACTTCCTGACTTTATCTGTGGAGGAGACAATGGAAGTCTCCCAAGATTATTAAGAAAGAACGATGTCAAACTTTCCTCCAGGCTATATCTTTCTCATTATAGTAGTCGTTCCCTCAGACTACTGTTCTTGTACTTCACTTCTCCTATTTCTCATCTCTAGAGTTTGCATTGCTTTGTTATTTCCACTTGCATTTGAAGTCAAGAAAATGTTCATTTTAGACTCAAGAGACTGTTACCAGATGAAGCACCAAAACCACATATAAAACACATGCTCTGCAGCCAAAATCTCTATAGACACTGCTAATACGTGGCCTCCAAAAGAAAGTCTCTTATACCCGCATGTACGTATATGCACAGGTCTACCATTTCTTTCAAATGCCCACAACACTAACCTTTGCCAACAGAAGAATGTCTAGAAAGTCCAAGTGCTTCTTCTTTAGGATGCTTTCATTGTTATCCTTCAATGACTTCTGTCGCTCTCTTATTACTCTGTCTGGATTAGAGATGCAAGAAAGGAGTAAAGACTATAAAATACATGTTCTTCGCTATGGATGAATAAAATGTAATTTCCTAATGGAAATCATATTTTTTGTTAGTTTGACAGGTACAGGGAATGGAACAGGTACTTTCATTTGAAATATACTGATGGATCTGTCACAATCCTACTAGATACAGATATAGATAACGGACAGTAATGGAGGACAGAAAGAACCATTGGCATCTGGTACGCAGTTCCCAGTAAACTTGTAAAATGAAAAAAATGTTTGCTATAAGTATTCCAAAACAATGAACAGCCCTGTCAGAATGAGGTCACTGAAATCAGGAATGGCAGATTAATATACAAAGGCTAATATTAACAGGGTTTCAGCGAGTGAATGCAGGTCTTAGCAAAATAGAAGATTTGATGAAAGGGACGAAAGAGGGGACAGTAGATGCCAAACAAAACTTAAATGAAGTTGTACAAACTTTAGAATTGTCTGTATTAGACATGACACCAGGTAATATGAATGCAGTAGAGAGTTATCCAGTGACCCATGCAGCTTCCAAAATTAAAAAGCATTATGACAAAAATCTTAAGGAGGCAGAGATACTGAAACCAGACAATCTTATGGTGAAAATATGGGAAGTGAAAAAAAAATGGATATTCTGTCAGATGGGCTGAAAGACTGTTCAATTCAAAAAGAAACTGAACGATGGGATGTATTGTATAAATGGCAGCAGCTACCAGACAATGTTGGAACAACATAGAATAAAATTAAAATTAAATGATAAGATAAAAGCAGGAGGGTAATTAAACTGTGAAAAAGCAAAAAGTTGATATGTATTAGTAATATGAATTGATTGGATGATGTTATACTTTATGCTCTCCTATCCCCCAAAACCATTTTTCCTTCTCTATCCCCTCTTTCTTTTTGTACCCTTTATTCCTGTTCCTAAATAAATATATAAAAAAGGGGAAAAAAAGAATGAGGTCACTGAAATCATAACAGGTCTTCACAACTGCCTGCTTGTTTTGCATTTCAGTTTATAAACAGAAATATGAATATAATTAACATTTGGCCACTGAGAACAATATTGGAACTTGAAAACATAGAATTGATATGCGATTCTGTACCACCATCTACAGGCATTAAAATCAACTACAGGAAGCTGGCTACCCTAGCTGTGAGCTAGTAGACTTGACAGCTAACACTGGCTCCATTACTTAAGCATCTGGCTGCAGAGCCAGAGGCTTGGAGTTCAATTTCGTGCTATGCCTCCTTGACAGGATCTGGCATTGATGATATATTGAGCTCCTTCCAGCTCTGCATATTATTATAATATACTTATCACTCCACTCAGACAACTAATACGTTCCAGAGTTGTTTGCTTACTCAGCAAGATAAGAGAGGAAAATTGTTTGGGTTTTAGTGAAAACACAGAGTATAAATATGGGGAATAAATTACACACTAATGCCATTAGAGCAGCAGAAGAGATAGCAATAATAAACATTACATAGGCTGTAATCTGGGCAGACTGGGTGAGAATATTTTGTATTGATTTTGTGTGTGCTAGCCCGCTTAGAGGCTCAGTAATATTTGCCTTTTTATATTTTCTCATTTTTTGAATATGGATATTTCTTCATGTATTTGCAAGGAAGCTTTTAGTGCTTTCAAAGCATACGAAGCTGATGGTTTTGAAAGAAACGTTATAGAGATGTATTCTCTGCCTTTGTAGACTATAAAGTATATTTTTAAAAAAATTAAAGTATATTTAAAAATTCATAGACTATAAAGTATATCTTAAAAAATCTAACTTAAAAAATTATATCTGATTTTTTATTGTATTCTTGATCCTGTATTTCCTGACTTAAGGAGAGAACTAGAAACCGGGTCTTCTTGGCGGTGGCCCCTCATCTCTGGAACATTTTGCCTCCTTGAGATTCACCTGGCACCCTCACTGGGAGTTTTCAAGAACAAGTGGAAGACTTGGTTCTTCAAGCAGGTTCTTCCCTCCCTTCCACCACATAGTTTCTTGTGTTTTATCATCTTAACTTTGCTCAATTCCTTTTTTGTTTTGATATTGTTTATTTTAATTCTTGGTTTTATGTTGTTCGGACTGTAAGCCCCCTAGAGTAGATTCATTTAGAATCTAGATGGGCAGGGTAAAAGCTGAGTAAGTAAGTAAGCAAGTAAGTAAGTAAGTAAGTAAGTAAGTAAGTAAGTAAGTAAGTAAGTAAGTAAGTAAGTAAGTAGGTAAGTTAAGTAAGTAGGTAAGTAAGTAGGTAAGTAGGTAAGTAAGTAGGTAAGTAAGTAAGTAAGTAAGTAAGTAAGTAAGTAAGTAAGTAAGTAAGTAAATAAATAAATAAATAAATAAATAAATAAATAAAAATTAAGTATTTCCCAAAGGCTAAGCTAAATTTACATATATTTGTAAATTATGTGCCTACAGTTTTATGCAACTGTATGACTTTGGGATTTAAAGATTTGTGCCTACAGTTTTTCTGACAATTGTAAGATGTTTGAATGTTATGACAACTCTGAAGTAATTTTATATTATGAAACTTAGAAGCTATGTAGATAGGAAGGCTTGAAGAAATGTAATGAGCTGGAATTGCCTGGAATTATTGCAAGAGGGAAAAGCTGTATAATTAGATACCTGAATGAATTTTGAAATGTATACCTGATTTCATTCTAGAATTAACTCTTTACTGGGTTAATTGTCAGTTGTGATGAACCACAGGCTTCTGATCTTTACCTAGGAGGTCTATGAATCTCTGTAGGACTCCCGGGGAAGTCAAGCATTCTCTCAAGGATCTGACAATTCACTCTCCTTTTTCCAGGGAGAAAAAGAAACATCCCACAATGGGAACCCCCATTTTGGCATGAAAGGGGTTTCTTTTCCCTTTCTTGGATGAAGAGACAGGTGGTGATGGGCTTGCCACTGAGTAAACCAGCCTGTCCATTTCCTCTTGAAGTGGGTACTAAGGGAGAGACCTCCAAAGGGAGTGACTATGAAGGCTGTGAAGGCTTTTCACTACATTTCTCATTCCCATTCAAGGCAACCTGTTGAGGAAACACTATTCTCTCTTTTTTAACTTCTAAAATTTTGCTCTTTTGAAGCTAAGCGTTCATGCACAGCAAGCACAGGACTGATTGAAGAAAAAGATACAAAAAAGGTATCAGGCCTATCATCTTTTAAAAGTCCATACAACACTCTTGTAGTTTATGGTTAAAGGTGGGGATAGGCTGGCCAAGCTCTTGCGCAGATTGGAGTGCTGCCAGAGAAGAAGGACCCTAATAGTGTGCAAAGAATGGTGAGTGGGCCAGCCAGCAGGTGGGGTGGGAGATGGACCGCATGAGACCTGTGGTGCCCCGTGAGGCGCTTTGTGCAAAGTGGTTCATCAGGCTTTATGCCCATGTCTAACGGAGAACAATCAAGAAAATCTCATAGTCTGCTAAATGAGGAGAAAATGTTTTACGCTTCTTGTTCTTACATACAAGGGCAAGCTAATTTGGGATTTACATCCTTGGGAGTGACTAAGAAATTTCAAAATCATATGCAGCAGGTATCTATGCCAGTTATCTATGTAGACCTATCTGGTTTTAGAAATGGGCCATTTGTATTTTGGACTCTATTTCTGGGAATTCTAGCCCACAGACTCACATCTACAGTAACCAACAGATGCCTACACTTCACCTACCTGAACCAGGGTCTACCACGGGGGCTGCACAACTCAAGCACCACTTTCTGTTGGCAATGTACAAAAAAGGAAATTCCCACAGTGCTTCCTGGGTTTTGTAGTTCTTCAGGAGGCAGCCTCCAAAGAGCCTTGGGGAAGAAGACTACGATTTCCAGAAAGTGCCATGGTGCCTTCCTTTTTTGTACAGCAGCAACAAGAAGCAAGGACCACCATGCAGCCTCCAAGGTGGGTCAACAAGTGACATGTAGGTGTGAATCCATGGGCTTGAATGCCCAGAATTCTGCCAGGAGAACTTTGAGAGCTGGAGTTCAATGAATGAATGCTACTGCCTGGAAGGAAGGAAGGAAGGAAGGAAGGAAGGAAGGAAGGAAGGAAGGAAGGAAGGAAGGAAGGAAGGAAGGAAGGAAGGAAGGAAGGAAGGAAGGAAGGAAGGAAGGGGGGAGGGAACAGTGAATGCCAATAGCCGCCTAGAGTGGTCTTATAGGCCAGATGAGTGGGGTATGTATAAATAAATAAATAAATAAATAAATAAATAAATAAATAAATAAATAAATAAATAAATAAATAAATAAATAAATAAATAAATAAGTTGAAGCTTGTAATCCTCAATCAATCTATCTATATAACTCCTCCAGAAAGACTTGGAAGGATAAGCAGTCAATGTGATTCCTTCCTATGTTGGGAGGAGGAGGAGGAGGAGGAGGAGAGGCTTTCTGAAGTATCCTGCCTTCCTGATGGAGAGAACAGTGAGAATGTAAGCACCATTTTTTACTAATGAATTTTACAGCGAAGTCTTTTCTGCAGCACATTTCCCTGACCACATGTTTTCTGGTGGAAGCAACTGAGCAAGACAGGCCAAACCTCCCATCACAGCAGCCAGCTATCTCGCCACAAGTATATGCAGGTCCCCATGAAGTATCATTAGCTCTCATAAACTGTCATTCTATGTATCAAACAAATAGGCTTTCACAAATGCACAATGAACAGCCAGTTGACCTCTTTAAGCAAAGATATTGAGCTAGTGTGAGAAGGCCAGAGGAACATACCTGTGTGGCAGTGAGATACTCTACAGGCTTTGCGGAACTGATGCCCCTGAGAGGTAAACCAGTAAATAAGATTGCTTTGGTAAAGAGGTATCTTCATTCTCTCAGTAATCAGGTAGGTGATGTCAAATATAGCTTTAGCATAGGGATTATCCCTTTGAGAAAAAAAGAACAAGTAGTTAATTCTTAGGAAGATTAACTCTCTTTTTTATGTGTTTGGGTGTGTGTGTGTGTGTGTGTTTGTGTGATGTGCTGTCAAGCTGTTTCCAACTCACAGCAATCTTAGTAGAGTTTTCAAGGTATGTGAGATAATTTAAGGAATGATTTTATAATTTCCATTCCCCTAATAAGTTTCCGTTGCTGAACAGGAATTTGAATAAATATCCTGAGTTCCAGTTCTTCAACTAATCCACTACATCACACTTATTTGCTTATTTTTATTTTACTAAATTCTATTTTAAAAAATATTTTATTTAAGTATATTTATGTATTTTGGTCAGAATCCTGTTAGAGATTTATGTTTGTGTAGACAAAATCAAGGGGGAAATCCAAACAACATGTCAACAAAAGCAGAAAACTGAACAATGGTACATAAGCTGGAAATGTTCAATATACATTTTAATTTCCAGGAAAGGAGACACCAAAGAGTGTGATAACTTAAACTGTTGCATTAATTTCCCATACAAGTAATGTTGATGCTTAAGGTGTTGCAGCAAAGACTTCTGCCATATATTAAATCAAAAGTGCCTAGTATTTGAGCTGGATTCAGAAAAGGAAGAGGCACTGGATATCATTTTACATGTACGTACTGGGTAATGAAATGTACTGAACAATTTCCAAAGAAGACCAGACTATGCTTTATGTTACAAGCATATTGTATTACTTTATATTAGTGTGACTGTGAGGGTTAAGAAAATCAGTGGGTTGTTCTAAAAGAAATGGTGTGCAACAAGAAGAATGTGCAAAAGCAGTTGAACATTAAGACAATAAAAATCATAACAACAGAAGAAATAAGCAGTCTGAATAAACAACAACAATGCAAAATGCTGAAATTTTTAAAGATTTCCTATGCTCTCGCTCAGTCATCAGTCCAAAAGGAGACTTCAGCTAGGAAATTAGGAAAAAACTGAAATTTAGAAGGGCAGCTATAAAGAAATTTGAAAAGATCTTCAAGTGTAAGGATGTGTCACTGGAATTCAAGGTCAGCATCACCTACTTATGATATTCCACATTACTATACACAGATGTGAAAGTTGGACCGTGAAGAAAGCCAACAAGGAAAAAAAGAGATTTACTTGAAATGTAGTGTTGGAGAAGTATTTTATAGATAGTGTAGATGGCCAGAAAGATAATTAAATGGGGGCTAGATCAAATCAAGACTGAATTCTCCCTAGAAGACTGAATTCTCCCACTGTCACACTCTGGGCACATCAAGAGACAATAGTGCTGAGAAAAGTGGAGGGTAGGAGGGAAAATGGAAGAACAAGTAATAAATGGATTGGTTGTTGTGGGTTTTTCGGGCTTCTTGGCCGTGTTCTGAAAGTGGTTCTTCCTAACGTTTCGCCAGTCTCTGTGGCCGGCATCTTCAGAGGACAGCAAACTGTGCTCAGTTTGCTGTCCTCTGAAGATGCCGGCCACAGAGACTGGTGAAACGTTAGGAAGAACCACTTTCAGAACACAACCAAGAAGCCCGAAAAACCCACAACAATAATTAGATCCCAGCTGTGAAAGCCTTCGCAAATACAATAAATGGATTGACTCAATAAAGAAAACCATGGCCTTGAGTAGGCAAGAGCTGAGCAGGGCTCTGCACAACAGAACCCTTTGGAGGTCATCAGTTCATAGTGCCACCATACGTCAGAGGCAACTGATGACATACAACAAGTGAAGCTGCATGAATCACAATGACAAATTGCCACAAATTAATAAGACACTGGGTGCATTCCAAATGGTGGGCACAGTCACATGATGGACAGGTAGCAGGAAGACTGTGATTGGCACCTCATTAATTCATAGCAGTTTGCCACCATGATTTATGATATTTCATTGATGAAGATGTAAATTGCTTAAAAAAATTCCAATCATGTTTATTTTTAAAAGATTTTTATTGTATTTTAAAAACCACCAACTTTAAAGAACAAAGGCAAAACATGCAACAAATCATACGTTCAGGATTATGAACATGTGCTATGTGATATGCTTTTAGTTATTGTTATTTTTCTCAATAAAACCACCATACAGTCATAATAGCCAAAATCCTGTTGTGTAGGGTCTAGCTGGGTAGCAGGAATGATGTCATTGTGTGTGTTTAGTCGTTTAGTCGTGTCCGACTCTTCGTGACCCCATGGACCAGAGCACGCCAGGCCCTCCTATCTTCCACTGCCTCCCGGAGTTGTGTCAAATTCATGTTGGTTGCTTCGCAGACACTGTCCAGCCATCTCATCCTTGGTCGTCCCCTTCTCCTCTTGCCATCACACCTTCCTAACATCAAGGTTTTTTCCAAGGACTCTTTTCTTCTCATGAGATGGCTAAAGTACTGGAGCCTCAGCTTCAGGATCTGTCCTTCCAGTGAGCACTCAGGGTTGATTTCCTTTAGAACTGATAGGTTTGTTCTCCTTGCAATCCAGGGAATTCTCAAGAGCCTCCTCCAGCACCACGATTCAAAGGCATCAGTTCTTCGGCGGTCTGCTTTCTTTATGGTCCAGCTCTCACTTCCATACATCACAACAGGAAAAACCATAGCTTTGACTATTCGGTCTTTTGTTGGCAATGTGATGTCTCTGCTTTTCAAGATGCTGTCAAGATTTGTCATCGCTTTCCTCCCAAGAAGAAGGTGTCTTTTAATTTCGTGGCTGCTGTCTCCATCTGCAGTGATCATGGAGCCCAGGAAAATAAAATCTGTCACTGCCTCCATGTCTTCCCCTTCTATTTCCCAGGAGGTGATGGGACCAGTGGCCATGATCTTAGTTTTTTTGATGTTGAGTTTCAGACCGTTTTTTGCACTCTCCTCTTTCACTCTCATTACAAGGTTCTTTAATTCCTCCTCACTTTCTGCCATCAGAGTGGTATCATCTGCATATCGGAGGTTGTTGATATTTCTTCCGGCAATCTTAATTCCGGCTTGGGTTTCTTCCAGTCCAGCCTTCCGCATGATGTATTCTGCATATAAGTTAAATAAGCTGGGGGACAATATACAGCCTTGTCGTACTCCTTTCCCAATTTTGAACCAATCAGTTGTTCCATGACCAGTTCTAACTGTTGCTTCCTGTCCCACATATAGGTTTCTCAGGAGACAGATAAGGTGGTCAGGCACTCCCATTTCTTTAAGAACTTGCCATAGTTTGCTGTGGTCCATTAGTTTGCTGATGTCATTAGCAAGGGCAAATTGCTGCTGATTAAAGGCTTTTTTATTGTAATTTCAGAGTGCGTGCAACTTCTTTGTATTGTTTGTGAGATATATGTACCCTACAATTGCAAAAAGTAGAAAACATTGATATCACACAGATGGAGCTCTGTGGTCTGAAGAGTTGGGGGGAAATGTGCTGAATGGTGATCATGCAAGTGTTTTTGTCCCTTTGGCAGAGTGCTCATAACACAGAAGATTATACCCTAGTTGTGAAGTAAGTCACAACTAAGTTTTCAATTGTGCAAAATGTCATTTCCAACACAGTTATGACCTCCATGGAATCCCTGACATTTGGTTTTCAGAAAACAAGGGTGTCATCTTTATGTGATACCAACTCGCTAGACCAGTGGTTCCCAATCTTGGGTAATCCAGATGTACTTGGACTGCAACTCCCAGAAACCCTGCCCAGAAGAGATAGTAGTGAAGGCTTCTGGGAGTTGCAGTTCAAGAACACCTGGATTATCCAAATACTGTGCTTGGCAATGCCTGAAATTGAGGAAATTTTTTCTGCACACATCTCAAACTCTAAATATCAAACTAGAAGAGTCTAGGCTAAACCTATGGAGAACAAAAATAATGCACCTTGCCAAATGGATGGATGCTGAAAACTGTCTCCCACCAGGATGAGATTCTAACTCAACCATCTGGAAGTCATTTTATAGACTTCAAGGAAAAGCAGGAAAGTCATTTTATAGACTTCAAGGAAAAGTAGGAAAGTCAAAAACAGATGAAGTAAAATGCAGCGACTTGGATACAGGCCAGATTTCTGTGACTGTGGCGAAATTCAATCAATGCATTTGTGCATGCAATTTATGCCCCAACACATATAGAAAAGTAGATCTAGCAAATGGCCAAGATAATGCTATTGAAGCAGGCTGTTTCTTGCCAAAAATAGTCTATTTATCATAACATTGTATGTAAGTCCATAATTTTAAATTGTGCAATACTCTGATACAAATAAAGAAGGAAAAGAAAGTGCATAGATTGCTGAACTAGGACTCAGAAGGTTTGGGTTTGAATCCCTAACCAGGCATGGAAACTCACTGGGAGTGGTACAGGTAGAACCACTTCTTAAATAACTTTTGTACCTTGAAAGCCTGATTAGGTTCACTGTAAGTCAGATATGACTTCATGGTATATAATACGTCATAGAGAGTCATTGTTGATTGTTTCCCTTCCTGGCTTTCTGTTCTTTTTCTTGTCCTGGAAACAGAACAAATGGTTTCTTTTGCTATTGTCAAATGGAAGTGGATCTGTTTAACCTACCTCACATGAGGATGATGTAGAGAAACAACAAACAGCCCTGGGCAATTCCCTGTTTTGCTCCCATATGAGAAGGAAAATGGTTGCAGTTCAAGCAGCGAGTATAAGGATAGCATCTTGTGATGATTACTGTCATTATGGATTTACACTAGTGAAGTGGTAGCATTCTGTTGGACAATGGAAGAGACTTGTAGAATTCTAACACGTCAGAAAAGAAGGGAACCTTAGGTGAAATCCAATGCTTCCTGTAAGCTTGATCCTGCTCCTGGTAATTGGTGTCATAAGTTGCACATGTTCTTGCTGGTGTGAGCTCTAAGACAATGAAACTTGTACACTTCACACTCTGAATTCCCAAGGATTGTTATACTATAACATCAGGAATCTATTTTAGGAAGAATACAAGAGATCAGATTCTGGCCATAAGCACATCAAACTTAGCTCATGAGTCATAATAATGGGTCACCAGAGAAGAGAAATATAAACAAAACTAAGGGTTGTTTTGAATATACTGTGCTACTTCAACTTATCAAAAAAACATTTAAAAAGTTATCTCACTGGAACACGACAATAGTCTTTACCAACCTGTCCATCTGGCAGTTGCTGTGGAAACTGAAGGCACATTTCATGTTGCTGTCAAGCGTCATCAGGCAAACATCCTTATATATTTCCACTGATGCTTCTGGATCTTCTGAGACCCCTTTTTCCCATTTATCCTTTAATGATGTAAAGGCAGAAATGTAAAATTGCAGATCATCTAGTTTGAATTATCAGCTTTGGATAATCAGATCATGTTTTAATAAATCTCATTGAGTTCAGGGGCTCTTAATTTATGAGAGCCTTAGTCAGATATGTACAGTCAAGAGTAAAAATGTCTGATTGCTCTTGGTGGATGGAGGCCAGAGGGATGACTGAGGCTCTCCATCAATCTCTTTATCCTTCCCTATAAATGTCTCTGCAGCTCTATAAATGCAGCTCACAGAGGACTCTAGAAGGCATCACTGTCAGAAGAATTTTTGGCCAAGAAATTAACCCCTGAAGCTACATCAGCCAGTCAAATCAGTCATTGTGCCTAGTCCCTTGATAAGTTGACGCCAAGGAAATGGCATGCAAGGAAACCCAATAGTTGCAGGAGCTACCGTGATGGTCTAGGATTCTACAGATTGGGTAAATCTGACACTGGTGGCAGTAACTGCTACCATTGTCCTTTTTTTGACATGGGTGTATGGGCATTGGGTCTATGGAGTAATGTGCAGGCTACAGTTAAACCATCACTCCCTTCCCAGATTGGTTACCTTTAAGGAGGGTTATGGGGGGGGGGATTGCCCTGGGACTTAAGTATAAAGGAGTACCAAGATTGCCCAAAATATCAGTCCACCCAAGGAAAAAAAACCAATCTTGCTCATCATGCAATGGGCAGGAAGGGGGTATTCATGAGCATTCACATTCTGGATCTCTCATGATTATTAGCCAAATCTCGTCACATTTCAAGATATTAATTATGCAACCTGCTCTCTTCCAGATGACTATCTCTCAGAAATTTACCTTACAAAACAAAAACCTAACAACTCAGACTAAGGGCTCTTCCTGATGGAGTATCTGATTTGATAAACGGACAGAATTTAGCTCTATGACATTTTCCATCTGAAGTTGATATTCCTGGTGAAGAGTTCCTGGTAACATGTTTTCAATTAGCACTCAGTATAAAAAGAAACAAACAAAGCTAGAGCCAAGAAGTGGATTTGTTACATGTTTCTTCAAGATTTGTTAAAGGTTTTGGAAAGGTAAGCAGCTTTCTTAAGGAGAAGAGATATGGATTTTTTTAAAATATAAATCTGGATGGAAAACCTAGTAAGCTACATATTCTGTGTGCAGTAAACAATGGAAGTAGGTGTGGTCTGTCTGTGACATAATAGTAACTTGGGAGGTGCCAGGGCCCTGCAAAGAAGAGTTGAAAAATGGAGCCAGCGGGATCCATATTATTAAATGAGGATCCAATCTTTTGTACGGTTAAAGGGCTCTTCACTGCCCATTCAAGAGCAAAGCACCCACAATTATTTTGCATTCCAATAGGGATACTTGCAACAACTGCATACCATTCCTGGAAAAATCCATTTCTCTCCCAGCTTCTGTGAGGATCGCAGCTAAGCTCAGAGGGAATGGAGTGGGTGGCATCACATTTCCTGCTGCTCAAAGGTCCTGGGTCTTTGACCCAACAAACTCTGACTCCACTACAGCAGTGGCCTGGAAGAACCTAACACACGCAATAAAAATGTGCCACTCTCCTCAATGAAGTCCAAGAATACCAGAAGTGACATTTCCTACCAGCATTACTTTAACTGATTCAGCTATTAGAGTTACATAAGGCTTGAGAATCTCATTATGAAATCCTGGGGTGAGGAGCTTCCGGTGCTGTTGCCACTTTGTCCCATCCAGAAGTATTAACCCTTTTCCTGTGAAGAGGGGGAAATGGGAAACAGAGGCTGTGAGAAACAATGGGTTAGGCCCATTTTTTGAGCAGAGACAGAAAGTTTTAGATATACATAGATAGACATTTGGTCCTTGGTAGCCATAAATCATGTTGGAATCTTATGTGTCTGTTACAACTGGTCAAAAACATGCCGAACTTTGAAATAGCTTTTCAAATTCACTGAGTAAATGTGTCTATATGCTGCAGTGTATGTAATTTTTTTTCTATTTTTCTGGGGTAAGGTACTCTAGCTTTAAATGTTCTCCAGGCAGAATTCAGTGTGCTTCAGCCCACAAAGAAACACCTACAGATACCTAAATTTAGCTTATTTGGACCACTATCTACCTCAGAATGTGCATAGCCTTTATAGGCCTTTGTTTCCTGTTGTTAATGTTAAAAAAAGAACGAAGTTACTGTGGTGTAATGATTTTTGTTTTTTAAAAAAGGAAGCTATTGTGGTGCTAGGCAAAATTCACTGGAAAAGTCAATAATAATTTATTTGTATGCCACTCTGCCTCACAAAAAGCCCAGTGCAGCTAACATCAACGTATGACATTGATACTCACCAGATTATAAATTAAACCACCAGCAAAAATTAAGAGATTAAATTGACCAATAAAACACATTAATTCCAGAATTATAATTGAGGCTGCAAGTATCATACCATTCTACAGATGTTACTTAAAACAAGCAATGAAAAACACATACCAATGAACGGAAGGAAGAATTTATGTGTTAAGGTATGTTTAGGATCTGTGTAAAAGAAAAGAAGAAATAAACATGGTTTCAGTGTAGGAAGAAGTGACAATGATAAAAAGACAACCCCAGGTTTACTTTTTACTTAAATTCTCCTAAAAGCTCATGTTCCCTAGAGCAGATGCACACGACGCCCACTGGGGTAGCTCACTCACTGGATGTCTTTTGCTGATTGCTCCTTACCTGCATTGTAGCAACCACAGAACAATTTATTGCACAAAGGTTTGCTGGGGGTTTGGTGGCATTGGAAGTATTTTCCTAGTTGCTGATAGTGTGGATATGGAGACCAATCCATTATAGATGCTAGAGTTGCCATTTGGAGCATTCATAATAAAGAGACCTCTTTTTGATGTTCTCTCAGTCATGAAGGGATCAGACTCTGGCCTGAAGATTTGTCTGTACCAAGTTACTGAGCTTGCTGGGCAAGCATGTAGGTTAGGCATGAAGACTGACAGAGAGTGGGATCAGAGAGATATCTGATCCTACCACCATGCCAGTGAATTCATTGGGAATGCTACAGAGTCTGGATTGGCTTACCAGATACTGACCTATTTTCCAAGTTTAAAGGAAATCTTCAGTTTTTTTCAGGTCTATGAGTCTCCCCTCATGAATAAAGCTATGGTGCTCCAATGCTGTGGAGAGGGATGCTATTTGAAATGTTTAGAATCTGAGTATAGACTTTCCTGGGATCAATCAAGCATAGGAAGCAAAATGCTTACCCCCTCTGCTGAGGACTTCTCTGGCATATTCAGGGTGGTTGATGAGCAAGCCACCTACAAATCTTCCAAACCACAAAGGAAAACATCTTGGAAATGTTTCAGTCCATTTTGCCACGCTTCGTAGTTCTCCTCCATTTTCCCACTGCATTGTGAGTATACAGAACAATATAGTCACAATCATGGGCTTAAAATATCATGTATTAAGACAACTACTTTTTTGTAGTATGGGCTTGGATGTTCCAACTGAAAGTACAATGAATATGGGTAGATTTGGTGATTTCTTCAAGCTTTTTGAAAGATTTTTAATTCTATTTCTTAAAGATTTCCTGAATAGGTTTAGTCAGGAAATGCCATTGTGAGGGAAGAAATAAAACTTATGTGAAATTGAGAGACCAGTTACAGGGACAGTACTGATCTCCTGTATGGAGAATTAGTGCAGGGATATTGCCCCAGAGGGATACCACAGCCGTGATACAAGGATATCTGCAAGTGGGATCTGAAGGCCTTAGGAATGGACTCAACAGATGGGAAACCTTGACATCTCAGCGTTCAGCCTGAAGGCAGGCGGTGCATCATGGCCTCTCCCATTTTGAAGAGACACTTGTCCATCAGGCCAAGGCAAAGAGGCAGTCCCAAACCCAGCGAAATCAGGGAGCTGGACAGTGGACAGATTGTATTTGTCTTCAGTGTGGAAGAGATTGTCACTCTCGAATTGGCCTCCTCAACAACACTATATGCTGTTCCAAGTCCTACATACAGAGCACGTAACCATAGTCTCTCAAGACTGAAGGATGCTTAATTTAAAAAAAATGGCTTTATCTTTTTCTTGGACATGAACACCAAACATCCTCCTGTCTGCTACAGTGCTTTTAGGGAAGGTATTTTCTAAGTACCTACAGTGTTATGTTTCAAAAATGTAACATTTAGGAAGATCTAGGGAAAGTGCTGAGGAATGACAAGAATTCAGCTGAAATGTCTTAATAAAGACCATTTTCTCAGAAATTTTCTGAGGGGTTTATTTTTCAAACTCCCCTAGAAATAGAAGGGCATGTAGCAGCATTTCTCCATACTTTTTGGTGTGCACACCTCCTCCTTCCAACATCACCCCCACATCCCAGAATTGAACTATGTAGAAAGGCTGTTTTCACACAGCTATATTCCCACCTGTGATCTACTGAATGGCATTCCTGATTGTCCTTGTATTGAATATTAGTGTAGAGGGCTTCTGTGTTTCTATAACCAAGCCCTTAGGTATAACTGAATGTGCTCAGGTCCTCAAGAGCACTATCCGGAGGGATGTTATCTTTGCACATGGTATCCTTTTGTTTGAATTGCTGTTTAGTCCTTTCAGTAGTCTCCAAACTTCCTTGCTGCTTCCAGAATGACTCAAAAGAACCCAACAAGTCAGAGACCCAGCCAAAGAGTACATCTAGGAGCAAGAGGAAGGACCCTGATATAGAGGTAGAACAAATCTTGACTCAGCTACACTATTTGTGTCATGAGGGATCATTTAAACATTGTCCCCCTAAGGACATCTGGGAGAGAAAGCCAATGGTTCATAAAACTTGACTGTTTTGTTGGATCGTGTGGGAGCAGCTTTTGGTGGAGGTAACCCTACATACCCTCTAGAAAGGACTCAGTGGAGTAATTTTGCTACAGAGACTAAAGTGGCAGAGAGGAGATGTAAATAGTTTTGAATAAACATTTTCAGGTTGATTACTGTCTTCAAATCTCCTTTGGAATGGTGAATGACACTGGAGTGTATTTTGTGATCCCCGTCCCTTTGGATGAGGTGTACCCCTTCACTCTCTCCTGACTATAATGTCCTATGTTTGAAGCTATTTAACAAGCAAGAGATCAAAATGCAAACATTGCTCATAAAATACTAATTGTACCACCCTTTCTGTATAGTTCCTGAACAGGTTGAAACACATAGTTCATTACAGTATATAGAAGCAGAACCTATGGATACCAAGAATGCCCCCAGTCAATGACAAGCAGCACAGGTGGCACTTACTGATAGTAGACATGCACCCAAACACCTAACATAACCTAAACACAACACATCTTTTGGTTGTACAGGCCCCCTCAACCCCGATTCATCAAGACAGGGGGACAGCATAAAAGAATATATGATCTTGCGACTCCCAGATCCCCCACCCAGCAGGCAAGGCTTTCCTCCCTACAGCTAAAGAAAAATGATGTCTATGTTAGGCATCTTTATGGCCACTAACTCTAGCAACACAGGGCAAAAAAGGTTAGGGTGTATGTTTTGCTTTTGAGCATTCTAGCCTTCTGCATTTCAAGGTTTCTAAATGAAAGAAAAGTGATCAACCATGGAGAGCAACAGATTGGAGTCTTGGGAAACCAAGTAAAATCCTAAGGAGAGAAAATGTTTGCAAGAGAGACACTGAAAGAGAGAACAAGCAAACAAGCATGTTAGACTTTTGTCAGGAAAGACATAGCCTTACCTTGTAGATATGGCCATAGAGCCAATGAGCAGGGGGACCTGGGAAATCTCTGAACGCATTGAGTAGTTTTTGCCTTCTCTGAAATAGGTGGATAATCATCAGAACCACACAGGTAAGGATCAAGCCAACAGTCAGACGGAAAAGCTGAGAGATGCTTCCAGGTAGACAGGACCACCATGAGGTATTTATTTGATTCCCCATCTCAATCATTTTCTTGTGTGCTTGTTTCTGATTTCAGACTAAGCACTGGAAGAAAAATCCTGTTTGGTTAATGCTTCCTCAGTTTATAAGAACAAGGTCCTTGAGAAATTAGGCTGTTTATCCATATTCCACCTACTCATCTGAAGGTGTGGTTACATTATGAAAATAAATTGATAGGTGGATTGAGGGTTTTGAAAGTGTGTTAAAGGCACATGGTATTTGGGTGCAACCTCTTGGGAAAACCTTTAATCAGTTTTCAAGCTATGTTGTATATCAGTTGAGGTGGCTACACAGGCTTTTAAAATAATTGCAATCCAGTCTTTGACCTGTGCCCACCCTCCCTCATGCTGGCTGCCTTATAGCAACTCACTGTAGCTGCTGTGGGTTATTTTTAATTTTTTAAAATTTTCTTCCTAAGTGGGATACATGAGCATAATATGACAGATGGGGGGAAAACACATCTGCTTTCACTGGAGCCTGACACACATGCAGAGGTGGATGGATGAAAGGACAGACAAACACAGAGAGAAAGAGGGGTGGGGTACAAGGAGAAGGAGAGGGAGTCAGGGATCTAAGCCAGTGAGAGGACACACCAGTGAGTGGAAACCAGCAGGAAAAGGTTGTGTGGAGGAGAGCACTCCCTCCTTTGCAAGTCAAGAAGTGTCAGATCTTGTAAATTACTGTAATCGGTTTCTTTTTCCTGGTCCCTCACTCCCTCTCCTTCTCCACACACCTCCTCTCTCCCTCCTTCGGTTCATGTCTGTCTTGTCTGTTTGCGGGGCTGCAGTGAGAGCTTACTTTCCAATCTGTTTTATATAATTTTTTTTCTATCTGTCACGTCAGGCTAGTATTATTCCACTTGGAACGTCATAAAAATATATTTAAAATAAACACCCAGCAGTAGCAGGGAGTGGCTGCGAGAGGCAACCAGAGCAAGACAACAGATACAATTTACACCAATAAAGGAGTTCATACATGGCAAGATGATTCAAACTAAATCAATTTGACATTTGAGTTAAACAAATGACTCTCTGTTGGGCCACTAAAAACATTGCTTCCAATTTAAAAAATAAAAACAATTCCTGAGCAAAAAAAAAATTCCACACTTCCATTTGCATTGTGTAGTCACCTTTAAAAAATTCAATTTAAAACATGCCAAACCTGCTTCAAATACATTTTTCCCTAGTACAGCCATTCTCTTACTCATGGGACTCTTGGTCCTTACTTGTTCCTCCTTTTAAAGAGCTAGATGCTGGCGTCTGCCATTGCAATGCTATTTAAATGAATTATATGGGGCACAGAATTCTAGCACAGTTTTTAACTCTGGTATTTGGGCCTATTTTCAATTGTGCACAGTGAAAAAATGCTCTGAGCCTGCAGTCCTCCCCCCCCCCCTTATTTATCCAACTGAAAACATGGCCCTGACATTGACATTAGGTAAAGGTAAAGGTTCCCTTTGACAATTTTTGTCCAGTTGTGTTCGACTCTAGGGGGCGGTGCTCATCCCCGTTTCCAAGCCATAGAGCCAGCGTTTGTCCGAAGACAATCTCCCATCGTCACATGGCCAGTGCGACTTAGACACGGAATGCTGTTACCTTCCCACTGAGGTGGTCCCTATTGATCTACTTGCATTTGCATGCTTTCGAACCGCTAGGTTGGCGGGAGCTGGGACAAGTGACGGGTGCTCACTCTGTTGTGTGGATTCGATCTTATGACTGCTTGGTCTTCCGACCCTGCAGCACAGGCTTCTGCAGTTTAGCCCGCAGTGCCACCACGTCCCTACTCGACACTAACATTAGTCAGTTTAAAATTTATCCTGTGTGCCATTTTGAGTCTCTCTCTCTTACTAAGGTGTTGGCAGATATGACAATAGTTAATGCTGAAGGAACAGAAATATTGTCATTGTCTTTAAAATGCTCCAATACTTTGTTGATTTTTCTGTTATTTGTTTTTTTCTCCTCCTGAACCCCCTCTTTTGCCAACATGCTGAGACAGGCTAAAACTGCCCTGTCTCTATAAAGTCCATCTCTTCTTTTTTTGATTGGCGACCCTGGGACACACAGACAGTTTCTCTGCCAAATATCCATTCTTCACATTACTTATCAATCTGAAGTGGAAATAATCTTAGGGCAGCTAGAGTGCACAATTATCTTGAATTGCAGTGGGCCCATAGGGCTTAAAAGGGTCGCTTGCAAGTATGCTGAGGCATTGAAAGCAATTCTTCCATTCACACATAAGACTGGAAAAGAAAGGGTGAATTCTTACAAATAGGTGTCATTTACTTGCTAAGTGATGACCCATGCATTTTAAATGTGCCTTAAGAAAGACTCTCTCTCTCTCTCTCTCTCTCTCTCTCTCTCTCTCTCTCTCTCACACACACACACACACACACACACACACACACACACACACACACTTTAATGTTGGTGGGAATGATATAATACAGGACATATAATAACTAAGAAAAATAAAGAGATCAGATAACAGGAGAATAACAGGGATAACAGGAGAAGAGGAGGTGTTTTCTCTGAGGCACCAACACCCACTGGAAAAGAAAAATGGATCTCCCCTCCCTCTCCCAAAAAACACACCAGACCTCAGAGCAGCTGCCTCAAAGGAACTTCCAGCAGTTCCGTCTCTCCTTCCACTCTTGTTTACAATACACACACCTCATTTGCAAGAACAGCAGGCAACATGTCAGCCCACCAGCCAACAAGGCTTTGCCTCAGTTTTTGGAACTCCTCGTTCCTCAAAGCCCTCCCCCTCTGACTTCTACACAGGGGGGCATCAAAAGAGGAGGAGGTGTTCCTGCACAACACTGTCATTGTCAAACCAACTTGAAGATGCCACCTGAGGGGAGAGGGGTGGAGCGACGAGCAGTGAGAACAGGGGAAATTCCAGGGCTCTTGATTCCCCTGGGTTTACTCTGAGTCAGAGGACCCCCCAGGAGGAGGGGGACAAGTTACCACAGGAGAGTG
The DNA here is from genome assembly GCF_051106095.1 of Pogona vitticeps. Lineage (NCBI taxonomy): Eukaryota > Metazoa > Chordata > Lepidosauria > Squamata > Agamidae > Pogona > Pogona vitticeps. The sequence continues at coordinate 64,834,725 of NC_135786.1, read as the reverse complement.
GACTTGCTACAAGTGAGGGCTTTGGAAATGCCCAATTTCAGATGGCAGTCTGTCTTTTGGAAGAGTTTCCCTTCCCACACGCAACCGTCTCATGAAGTCGCCATGATGGTGAGTTAGCTGCCCAGAGAGGGGAAGGTAGAAGATTTATTAACTGACTGCAGGAACAGAGATTAATGATCTGCTGTTAAGCTACAGCAAGTAAAATATCAGATCTGCTCTTTTGGAAGCTGATAAGGAGGAAGATAACTCCTTGTTAAGAGAGGGAGTGGTTCCTGCCCCATTAAAGGAGGCAGTGATTCGCCCACTCCTAAAAAAACATAATGTGGACCCAGGTCTAGTGATCAACTATCGACCAATAGCAAAACTCCCTTTTCTGGGCAAGGTGTTGGAATGTGTGGTGGCTGAGCATCTCCAGACTCTCCTGGATGAAACAGATTATCTAGATCCATTTCAATTGGTTTTCAGGCCAGGTTATGGGACGGAAACTGCCTTGGTTGCACTGTTTGATGACCTTTGCTGGGAGAAAGACAGGGGCAATGCATCCCTGTTGGTTCTCCTGGACCTCTCAGCGGCTTCCAACATAATCAACCATGGTGTCCTTCTGGACAGATTGGCTGGGATGGGAATGGGAGGCACTGTTTTACAGTGGTTCTGCTCCTACCTGACTGATCGAGTCCAGAAGGTGGTGCTGGGGGACAATAGCTCTGATCCATGGCAGTTGTGTCATGGGGTTCCTCAGGGCTCTATACTGTCCCCCATGCTATTCAACATCTACATGAAACTGCTGGGGGAGGTCGTTAGGATGTTTGGGCTGAGGAGTCAGCAATATGCTAATGACACCCAACTCTACCCCTCATTTTCTACCAATCCAAACTGAGGCTCAATCCAGACAAGTCAGAAGTGCTGCTGGTGGGTGCCCAGCCAGATAGGTTAAAGGGCCATTTCCCTGCCTTAGATGGGATTACACTCCCCTACAGCTTCGGGGTGCTCCTTGACCCCGGTCTGACCTTAGAAGCCCAGGTGGACTCGGTGTCCAGGGGTGCCTTCTTACAGTTGCGGAGAATATATCAACTTTGCCCTTATCTGGATGAGCGGAGCCTGGCAACAGGCATTCATGCACTGGTAACAACCAGATTGGACTACTGCAATGTGCTATACGTGGGGCAGCCTTTGAAGATGGTCCGATGACTGCAACTGGCACAGAACTGGGCTGCACAGCTGGTAAGTGATGCCGCCGCACGGACTCATATCACGCCAGTTCTGAAAAATTTACACTGACTGCTGGTTGCTGCTTGGGCCCCATTCAAAGTGCTTACTTTGACATATAAAGCCCTAAATGGCTTAGGACCTGGTTATCTAAAGGACCGCCTTCTTCCATATGAGCCTGCCCATCTTCTAAGATCAGGCCAGGAGGCCCTTCTGAAGGTGCCATCCCTGAAAGAGGTGAGGGGGGTGGCATGTTGAAATAGGGCCTTCTCGACTGTTGCCCCCCAACTTTGGAATGCCCTCCCTATAGCGATCCGCCTGGCTCCAACACTTTTGGCTTTTCGGTGCCAGGCAAAGACCTTTCTGTTTAGCCAGCATTTTAATTAAACAGTGTTCTCTAGCTGACCACATGAGCAGCAGGACTTATTAATATTAATGTTTTAAGAATTGTTTTAATATAGGATATTTTATATTGTCTTTTTAATATTTTTAATGTTTTTAAGTTTTAATACTGTTGTACGCTGCCCAGAAGCCACTGGTAATGGTGCGGCTAAAAAATACTGGGAATGAATGAATGAATGAATGAATGAATGAATGAATAAATAAATAAATAAATAAATAAATAAATAAATAAATAAATAAAAGATCTCAACCGGCATAACTTTGCTAATGCCTGTTACATTGGAGTTTTTCTTACTGCGTCACAACTCAGAAATCGAAACTAACTCTGTTCTTTTTCTCTCTTAACCCTTTCTCCCAGAGAACTGGCTTTTCATAAATTTAGGAATTAAGAACTTTAAATACCTCTGCACAATTTAATCTATATCACTCTGCATCTAGCTACAAGGTGGATTATAAATCAAATAACATCTTTGGCACGGTTGGAGTTGCGATTAGAGTTCCCTTTCGTAAGATTTGAAGTGTAGACTAGCTAATAAATCATGAGGGAAATCTGAGTAATTAACCTGCTGGCTGCTACTGACATGGATGGGAGGGGAGACTCATTATTGCAACCCACAATGGAGATTTATTTAAGAGACTTCTTCAAGAGTGTCAATTGGACATAATTAATCATATCAAGGCTTAGCTCTTAGAATGAGGACAGATTTGAAGATGACACTTCTTGGACTGCATGGAAAGATAGTGAAGACAAACAGCTTAAAAATACCACAGAATTTAATGAACAACTACTATTGTCAGAGAGAGAGGCTGTTTTAAAGCAGTATAAACAAACCATTGAACTTACTCAACAACTGTCGTCGCCAGAGAGAGAGAGGAAGACTGTTTTTCTCCAAAAGTTGGACAAGATGCCTAAAAAGGATGAAAGGGGAGGTTGGAAAGAAGGGGAAAAGTATACTGAGACTGTTCCAAGAGGAAAGAATGTAAAGGGGGAGAAACGGGCAAATTTGAGGGCAGAAATTTACGATCAGAGATCGGACAGATCTATGTTGCTCCAAAACCAAAACACTATATTGGGATGAATTTAGTCAACCGGATAGAAAATGTCTTAAAGAAACATTACAGATGGCATTTCAAAACTAGCAAAAAATATAATGAAAAAATGAGGCAAGAGGCCAATCCTGGTTTGATAACACTGGAGCTGATAAGCAAAAATGAAAAGGGAGAAAGTTACTTGCTGAATAAACAATAGAAATCATTGGTTTGAGAGATATATATTAACATATAAAGTAACATGATTAATATACTATAAGCATATTTGGCCAGATATGAAATTTAATGCTAGACAAGCACATGTAATTCATGAATTTTAGAAATGATGATGAATAATAATATTGGATGCTTTTGTTTGTGAGGCACGTATATTGAGATATCAAATAGGTGTGCATTATAATAGCAACTATGTTGACAAGATTAGATATACAGTGGTGCCTCGCACAACGAGCGCCTCGTAGAGCGATGAATTCACTCTACTAGGACGCTTTTGCGATCGCTAATGCGCTCGCACAGCGATGCCCAATGGGCGAAAATCGCAGAGCGAAGGTCGGTAAGCGGTTCGCTTACCGACCTTCGTTTTGCGACCCGCCAATCAGCTGTTACGCGGCTTCAAAATGGCCGCCGGAACAGCCGAAAGGGCCGGGTGCAGTGTTTTCGCGCCCTTGGTAAGCAAGGGGAGGGCGCAAAAATGCTGCCAGAACAGCCGAAATGGCTGCGCGCAGCGTTTTCGCGCTCTCCCCTCGCTTACCAAGGGCGCGAAAACGCTGCGCCCGGCCCTTTTGGCTGTTCCGGCGGCCATTTTGAAGCCGCGGAACAGCTGATCGCAGCCATTTTCATGCCCTCATTCAGCGAGGGGAGGGCACGAAAATGGCTGCCGGACCCCGGAAGCATCGCTGAACGGTGAGTTTTCAGCCGATTTGGAATGCATTAAACGATGTTTAATGCGTTCCAACGGGCTTTTCTGCCCTGCTCAGTGATGTTTCACACAGCGAGGGTTAATCCGGGACGGATTAACCTCGCTGTGCGAGGCACCACTGTATATCTTTCTTCTATAAGAATGGAGATTTTTGATGGATCAACTGGCCTGTGTGGATTCTATTGGTGGATAAGTAATCTTAAAGAGGAAATGAGAAATGTTTATGATGAGATTTAGAGAGATGGAAATGCAGGTGAGATAATTTATAAAATTTACTATAAACTTAGGACGTTAGACACTTAATTAGATATACAAAATAGAGATATGAAATATAACATGTGTAGATACACACGGATATACTATGATGCAGTATGGGAATAAGGCATAAATAAGGCATAAGATCTCCTGTAGTCAGAAATTATATAATAGATAAGTTGGTATGGGAAATACCTCCCCGTTTATATGTTTTGTTTGTCTTATGTGTTCTTGATTGTCTTGAAGGTTTTTGTTTGTTCTGTGGCTATGTATGTCTGAAAAATAATAAAAACACACACACACACACACACACACACACACACCATGCTTTGGAACAGAACAGGTGATCACACATACTTGGAAAGCAACCTTAATTGTACCAGAAAAACACAGGAGACCTTGAGATGGGCCAGAAAATTGTGGAAAAGTGGGCTGGTTCGCTCTTGCTAAGACATCATCTGATCACCCTCTTTAAAAGCACACCAGCCCAACCCTACAGGGGTCAAAATGGCAGACTAAATGCCCCCATAGTTATCCTCTTAAAAATGTGAAGTTCCTCAAACCTGTGGTTGTCATAAACTGTAGCACATTTTCTGAGGCTCTACAGAAATGATATGGAATGAAAGTTCAGTTAATTTAGTGGAGTTTGCTAAGTTCCAAAACTATTTGTCTACAAAGTTGCTAAAGCTAAATGACATTGTAAAATACATAGGGATCACTAGGCTTAGCCTATTTCTCTTTCAACTCCCTCGCAGTGGCGTAGGCGGCTTCAGATTGTCTTGTAAAAAGGTGGACTTTTTAAAGGACTACACCTAGGGGCAGGGTCCATTGCTTACAACATGAGATTTGGGCTGAGAGTTTTGACTTTTCATCTGTATTATCAAGGATACATTGCCATGTATTCGCAAAGGCTTTCGCGGCTGGGATCTAATGGTTGTTGTGGGTTTTCCGGGCTCTTTGGCCATGTTCTGAAGGTTGTTCTTCCTAACATTCAGAGAAGATGCCGGCCACAGAGATTGGTGAAACTTTAGGAAGAACAACCTTCAGAACATGGCCAAAGAGCCCGGAAAACCCACAACAACCATACATTGCCATGGCTATTTCCTCAGACTTCACATTTGGTATATTACTAGAACCATCAAGGTTGGTGTGGAAGAAAGGTAGAGAAAATATTTTATGATTTTTTTTTCCAGACATTGAGTGGAAAGCACTTAATGCAATCCTGGGGCATGGTTACATTATGAAAATTAATCAGAAGATGGATGGGAGGGATTGAAATCAGATTGAAGTAACAAAGTAATCACATGGGTATTTGGGTTGGTGTGTGCCTCCACTTGTGAAAACTTTTAATCCATTTTTAAGTTGTGTTGGTTATCAGTTGAGAGGGCTACATGGGCTTTTAAATTTGTTACCATTGAGACTTTGTCCTGCACCCACCCACCCGCATGCTGGCTGCTTCAAAGCCACTTGACACTGCTGCTGTGGAGATATTTTTAATATTTTTTTTCCTTTTTAAATTTTTTTTCTTAAACTACAACATAACCATAAACATAAAATGCATAAACCAAAATACAAATCGACTGTGTTCCCTGCCACCATAGTCGGAACCTCTTACAGTAACCCTCTTCCTCTCTCTTTATTCTTCTTCTTCCTTTATTGTCCTCTTCTCCAGAACTGCATTGATTCTTGATTTGGAGCTTTCCTTTTTCCTCTTGTTAGTGCATATTCAAGAAATCTGCCTCATATAGCATAGAAATTATTCTTTTTCATCTCTCCTTTCTAAACCTTTAAGTTACAAGTTAAATCAGGATTTATAGCAATGTTCCATACTTCATTATACCATTCTTCCTTTCAAAATTCAAACTTTGATTTCCAATTCCTTATTAATCTAGCTGCTGTTAATAAATTGGCAATCAATTCTCTAGTTATCTTACCATATTCCACATTCTCAGATATTGATAACAGAGCTATCTCAGGATTAAATTCTATATCTTTCTCACATCTGTCATTTAGTTCTTTAAAGATTAGTTTCCCAAAGCCTTTGTACTTTTTCGCATTCCCATCACATATGAAAGTATGTACCAATTCCCTTCTCACATTTCCAACAGACATTCGGATAACTAGCGTTAATTTTATTCAATTTTGTCGGTGTCAAATACCATCTTAAACACAATTCGAAAACATTTTCTCTTATTCTCACCTATTATTTTAATATTTTAAAATAAATGTTATTTCTTTTATAAGAGGCATAGCACAAGTATGACATATGAAAAAAGATAAAACAGATCAGAATATAAGCTTTCATTGCAACTCTTCACATGCCCATGAAGGCAGACAGACAGACACTGATATACACATGGGGTGGGGGTGGAGAAGGAGAGGGGATGAGGGATCCAGGAGCCTCCTGGTGAGGGAGAAGACACAATAGTCAGTGGAAATTTATGAGGAACAGAGAGAAAAAAGAATGCAGCGGGGAGTGCTTACTTCTTCATAAGGAGAAAAGACCAGACAAATCTATTAGATCAGGAGCTTCTAGGCTTGTAAAGGAAGAAGCCCCCCTGCCCAGTTCCTTGATCCCTGACTCTTTCTCTCCCCCACCTCCATGTGTGTTTGTATGTCTGTCTGTCTGTCTGTCTGTCTGTCTGCCAATGGGTTATGCCTGCTGAGCGTAATGAGTTGTAACCAGAACAAGTCCGATTGGCACCTGTGGTAAAACCGGCTGCAAAGTGAGGGGCCTCCTTGCATGTTATGCCACTGCCTGCGACTGCAGCCGCAGAGCTGCTGCTGTGTAATGGTGCTGCCTTTGTAGTTTTCCTTTCTTCACTCCGCAGTGCTCCCTCTCAGGAATTTCTCAGGACTGTTTGCAGCGAGCAGGCTTTGGAAGTGGACAAAGACCCACAAGAGAATGAGGTAGCAGTGGGGGCACTGGTGGCAGTGGTGCTGGGAAAGGAAAGCGGTCCTCCAAAGTGTGGCCATATCTACTGAGCTCTTGGTCCTCAGCGCCACCAAAGCCACAGCTGGGCTTCACTCCTAAGGAAGTGGTTTTCTCTTGCATCCTTTCCATGTTAGCCTTTTTTTCTTGATTGGTTTCCCCCCCGTAGGATTCCCTTCAGTTTCTTTGGATTATTTTTGCTGCTGCCAGGCCAGTTTGTATGTCCACGGGCTTTATCTCCAGTGCACCCTTGGCCCTAAAAGTGGGACCAGGTTAACAATAGATAGAGTGTCTGGGTGGGAGCAAGCTTGATGCCTGTTGTATTTCCAGGTAGAACTGGAAAAATATGCTTGGAGAATCAGAAAAGAGGACCTAGCTTTGACGCAGAAGCTTGTCTGATTAGTTTAGCAAAAGGAAAACGTGAACAAACAGAATTATTTAATGCTCACTTCCTTTTTATTAATCATGCCAAAGTAAAGCTGTAACTTTTTTTTGATAGTTTTCAAAGCTCTGGTCGTGTTACAAATGTTTCAACAAGAAACAGAAAACAAAAGCAAAAGAAGAAGAAGAAGAAAAGGGAGAGGCTGTCACACCTTCAAGACTAGCTGCTGTATTTTAATGTCAACTTTCATGGAAAATGTCCACTTCATCAGATATAAAAGTCAGAAACACAGATATTACATAGTAAAACACATAGTAAAGAGACCGTTGTGTTTGGCTGTATTTCACATCTAGTAATGAAATAAGATGCCTGCTTGGTATTCAGTTCTTTTGAAACCTGGTTCTGTGAACAATGATTAAAGGAAACAACAGAGGAACAGCATGTGGTAATGTAGAGAATGGCAAATGTTACTTTTGAGCCTTGTTCTGAAAAGGTAGGAGGGAAGATAACAATCGATAGCATAATTATTGCCTTTGGTAATGACCTATATTAGCTAATAAAACCTTGGCTAATATTTAATCTGATGAAATTTTTGTGATAGACACACAGCAATCTTTGGTGTGATGTTTTGGTTTGAAGTGTTTATGGCACATGCAGTATGATTAGAGCATCCCAACACTTAGCAGCAATGAGCTAAAAAAAATTTTTTTTGCTTAATTTTTAGTTTGGATGATTGTGCATCATAATTGTTCATGAGGGGGGGAAAAGGGGGGGAGGATGTGTCTGCTAGCCAAGACAACTTTGAAACTGCCAACCATGTTTATGCATTACTACTAACGTATTTCAATATGTTTTTAAAATGGAAATATTCTGCAGAAAAATTTAACACTAGAAAAATTTCCAGAAAACTTTACAGCCTACTTCAATGTCTGTGCAAAATTAACAAGGATGGGCTTTCTTTGTGATGTCTAATTTTCTCCCTCCCTAGTCTCTCCTTTAGTTCATTACAGCTATGATTTTATCCAGCTGAACAAAGAAAAATGAATTCTTGCGTCAATGATATAATGCACATGAAAGAAAAAAGTGGCTGAAATTCCGCTATACTTCAGACTAATCAGGAAAGCTTCACACCAGTTCAGACATTGATTTTTGAGAAAAGAAACATTATGGGTGCCTAGTAAGTGAACAACTGATGCCAGCCATCTCAAATTTGGCAGGTTTACTCCTCTATTCAGGTTCTGAGGTATTACAGCAGTTTCTGATGCAAGTCAGTGGAAAGGCTAGCAAAGCTGAATTTACAAATCAGTTTAGATCTAAGATACAATTAGATATGGATGGGACATGAATCAGTCAGGTCTACATTGGGACACATTCCCAAGCTATGAGTGGATCTCCAAATCAAATAAGGGATCTGTGAATAGCCCTAGTGAATAGGCTTCAGTTTCAGGTGTATTCCGTTTGTAGATCGAGTGACGATCTGCTGAATGGGAGTAGGCATTTTGGAATGGTCAGGCAAAAGTTCAAACCGCTGAAGTGTTAAAGCAAGAGCGATTTTCATCTCATTCATCGCAAACTGTTGCCCAATGCAGTTCCTAAGTAGAAATAAAAAGTGAAAATATTGTCTTTTTAACAAAAGAAAATCCAAATACAGTATGGTCACACAAGAGTTGTTGTATTTCACCTTTATATCCACCCCCCCCCCCAGGAATGTTTCTCTATTACTATCTTTAGTCCAACTCCGACTGATAGCCCCTAACAGATTTGACCCTCAATGGGGTCAAATTATGGTCATAATTTCTGATGTAATAGCTCTCATTAATTCAAGGAGTCTGCCCTAATCAGGAATAAAAAAGATTCAATTGCATTGGTTAAGAGGTGTGATGATTTGAACCAATACAGAAAATCCACTGTGCCAGCACTTTCTCTTTCTCCCTCCTTCTTTTTAACAGCAGAAGAGAGGGAAAGGAGGAGATGAAGAAGCCTCCTACTGCCTCCACTTTGAGGGGGGCATGTTCGACATTGGGGAAAGCAAGCTAATGGGAGTGGGGGTGGCAAAGATACAGCCCAGCTTTCCAAACAATACAATTATTTAATAGCTTGGTGCCAGCACTGATACACTAGAGCACTTAGACAACAAAAGGAAGGAGGGAAAAATCAGCAATCTTTCCTTGTTTACTACTTAGTACAGCTTATTAAGTAGCTCTTTGGAAGCAGCACCAACTGCTGGTTACAAGAGAGCTATGTTAATAAGCTGCAAACAAGGCTTTCCTATGTGGCCAATTAATTTAAACTGATCACATGGAAAACTGGACTCCCTTATGGGACTTCACAGTGATTGAATGCAAGTGAATTCACACTTCCCTCAAAATGTAGTCATGACCTTAGTCACTGCTTTCTTGAAAAATAACATCAGATCATTTTTTTAAAAGTAGCAGAAATGTGTGAATTTTTAAATAACAACTTATAGAATTATCAATCTTTACCTTGGCCCAGCAGCAAAGGGAAGAAAAGCATATGGGTGGCGATGTTTTGAATTTTCTGGAGAAAATCGTAGAGGATCATAGACCTGTAGCACAAAATGAGTATTTCAGTTAGTGCGGTAACTGATCATGGCAAAAAGAGAAGCTGACCAAAAGATGGATTCTGAAAAATAATACACTTTTGGCTGCAGTTCCTTGTGAATGCACTTGTAAGTCCCACTGAACTCAACGAGGCTTCTGTATGAATAACATGTATGGAATTACAGCATTAACAAAATGTTGCCCAAACAACTTAGGTAATTAAGCCATGACACATGCTGGCATGGAAAACAGATCCCCTAATCCAAAGGAAAATTTCTTCATGTTTCTAAATGTTTAGGCCAAATGAACCTTGACATTAATTGTGCTAATGCAATTACATTCATGTGTGTGTGTCTGTGTTTTTAAAATGTGAATAGCAGTCATGAAGTGCCTGAGAAGCAGTAACAGCATGGGGAGGGTTTGAGGAGGGAAAGTTTAATGTTCCTCCTTTCCCATGGTCCTGATGAACATACTCCACACATTTCCTATTTGGTTGACATAGGAAACTTCATTGTTAATTGCAGACACCACTGTGGAGGTAATAGTAGTTGGGGTCTACAATGTGATTTGTTTGTTTTTGAACAAATTGACATTGGCTCCTGCTCTGGAGGATATTCTGTTTGCTTTGTTTTCAAAATGCATGTGGCTGACTTAAGACCACTTAATAAAGTGTAAACTATATAACATGGTGTTATGTGCTGTTAAGTCACACCTGGGATATGGAAACAGTAACAGTGTTTTCAAGATAATGTGAGATATTTAAGGACTGCTTCTACCACATTCACCTTCCTGCCAAGTAAGTTTCTGAGTTCTAGTCCATCACTCCATCCACTAATACCATACAGGGGTCTCCATATAACACAAAGTTTACTTAATTGATTCCTGCCATTTGCATAACCTTTAGAATATCAACCCGTTCTTTAAAATCACCAATGATTAATATTGCCCTCAACCTCATAGTGATTGTGTGGCATAGCTGTGCCTATATGTTTCTGCTGTACAGCTAATGCTCTCTCTGATAGGGTGTGCTTTTACATCACAGCAGACTGCAATATCAGTGGAATCTGATGTGGGGGGACATCTTCAAACAAGTACTTCTACCACTAGCAAAATAAACAGAAATTTAATATGAATATTTAATTTTACTGTTCAGTGCTATTTTGTAAATCAGCTAATTTTCATTCCCTTTTAAAAGCATCCGTAGCCCTCCTCCTAATTTTTTCTTCACTGTCAAGAAATCCAGGATTAGCCCAACCCGCCTAAAATCCCATCTAACCTCTTTCACAGGGGTCCCTCCACCATTGCCAGCCTACCACACCTCTCATTCTCTTCTGGCTGGTCACTTCCTTCCTGAGTAGGTTGCCTGAGGCGAGCCTTTAGGAGTCTGTTCAGTCAAACTGACCATCACAAAGGCCTCAGCAACACAAAGTTTTCTTTTTTAAAAAAAATTGGTTAGTACCTCAGTGTATTTTTCAATCCCCAATACAAGAACTACTCAGTTTAGAGAGCCACCAAAGGTTGAAGGACTGTCAACATTGATCTGGATATTGTGTTACCAACAGCATTATTAACATAAATAACCTCATAAAATACAAAAGGCATGTACAGTAATTTTAATCACTAAGTCTTAGTTAAGTTACTATCCATATTCCACAAAGGAGTTTTACTGTTTGTTTCTGTATTCTCCCTTATTCTTCTCCATTTTAACACTAAAAGCATCTTGTTCTCTCAATCTCAGGAGAAAAGTCTTGCTTTCTTACCCTTTTATCCCTTTATTATTACCTCAGGGTTGTCCCAAATTTCAGGATTTCTGTGAAGACTATAAATACTCAGCATAACCAGAACTCCTGTGAAGCAAAGAGAGAAGTATTCCGTTTCAATTTTATTGTTTAGTCAGCTGGTAATAGTAATCCTTACTATTATTATTATGTATTGCTATTTACAGAACACTGTAATTCTCTGTAGCTGACTGCATACATGGCAAATTTGCAATTAGACTTGTTTCTGTATGTGTCTTGTGGAGACTTCTGAAGGTAGATGGAGACTACATGACCCATCCTCCATGATTTCAAGAAAATAATATACAGTGGTTCTGAGATCTCTTCAGCCAGTTCCTTCAACATTCTTGGGTGGCATTCATCTGGCCCTGGAGATCTGACCTCATTCAAAGTAATGAATTATTCATTGACTATTTGCTCATCAATCTCCAGATGCAATCCTGTCCCCTCTCTTTCAAATTGCAATCCTGTCTCCTCCCTTTTAGGATGCAATCCTGTCCCCTCCCTTTTGTCTTGTCTTATGAATGTACTATGATGGTAAATGTTGTGTTATCCCCTTTTTTCTTTTTTTAACAGCCCTCAAAGAAGACCACAAAACAATTTTCTAAATATGTTGGACTTTTAAAACAAGTAAAACCTATTTTTCTACATATTGATAATCCATCTCTCCTTTTTATTATTATTCCAATGTTATTGGTAGAAACTGGGGGAAACGAGAAGGTACAGTATTGTATCCTGTT